>NC_135715.1:27239250-27569400 GCF_964656455.1 Halichoerus grypus
TAGCTTTACGGTTTATTGGCCCCTCAACTGGATGACTTGATCTTCACTTGACTCTGCAACCACCACCTTCATCAACCGGCAAGCGCTTTCCACCTCAACAAACAGAAACCCCAACATCCTTTTTCTCCTCCAACAATAATTTTCTGTTGTGCTAAGATTTTTTAACCCTCTTAGCTTGCCAAATATATCTCCTGATACATCCCCCTTCCCTGTTTTTTAACTCAATTTACATCCTATTCTTGATGATCTGTTACCCTGCTCTTCTTCCAAAGTGTCCCCTGCAAAACATCTGCACCTAGGATGCTAGGCAGAGCTCAAAATAAAAAAAAACAGACATACCCACACAACTATGTAGATCATTAGATTGTTCCAACAAAACTTTATATTATGTGTTTTCATCTGTGCTTCCAAAACTATGTAGCCATCCGATTGTATATTCTGAATAAGCTCCCTCTCCCAGCCCTTTCAGTGGCCATTCCAAGCTTTCACACTTACCCTCATGCTCTCCGTCCCCACACGCTCTGACGTCACAGCAGATGACTTCACTTTCATCATCACACAAAGGGCAAAGGTGATTATAAGCCCATTCCTGCATTCTTGCTTCCTTACCTTGTTCACCCTGTCACCGAGGAAGCAGTGTCCAGGCTATTCAAGCATCTGCACCTGAAATCTCTCCCCTCCAGAATCTTTATCAATGGGCTGACCCAACATTTCTGTGCACCTGATCTCACTTTCCAGTGGCTCTTCTATGTTAGCATATAAATATCCTCGAGTCAATCTCATTAAATTAAAACAAAAAACAAACCAAAAAAAACCACCTTCATGGCTTCACACACTTTCCTAGATTTTTGCCTCAAAACTTCCTTTCCTTTCATTACCAAATATTTTACAAAGCATCTCCCCTCATTGTCCCTACCTCAACTCCCTAAAATCCAGCATCTGACCCCACTTCTTAACAATGACCTTCCAGTGACTAAATCTGATTCCTCCTCATCCCTGACCTTCCCTGCTGCCCCTGAACTTGGTTAGGTTCCCTACCCTCATTATGTGTGATTGCATTTAATACCTCCCTCAGAGTTACCTTTTCATATGCTTATCTTACTCTCCTCCTTGAATATAAAACACCATCAGTATCTGCTGATATTTCCTTCCAAATACTATCTCAGTCCATTGTCTCATTTTCAGCCCAGGACAATTCAGGCCTTCAGAATTCCTTATCAAAAAAAAAAAAAAAAATGGGGCGCCTGGGTGGCTCAGTTGTTAAGCATCTGCCTTCGGCTCAGGTCATGATCTCAGGGTCCTGGGATCGAGCCCCGCATCAGGCTCTGCTCAGCAGGAAGCCTGCTTCTCCCTCTCCCACTCCCCCTGCTTGTGTTCCCTCTCTCGCTGTCTCTCTCTGTATTAAATAAATAAAATCTTTAAAAAAAAAAAAAAAGTACATTACAATAGATTGTTTATCCTTCTACCTTTAGCACTTCCAGAATAAACTACACACCAAGTAAACCGATCACACTGAATGATTGAACACACGCATTTTGATTTACTCCGTGTTCCCCAATTTTCTCAGGACAGCAATGAAAATAACGGAAAGGTGAACTAAGACAAGATCTAGGTGGATATGTCCCCGAA
This sequence comes from Halichoerus grypus, assembly GCF_964656455.1. Classification (NCBI taxonomy): domain Eukaryota; kingdom Metazoa; phylum Chordata; class Mammalia; order Carnivora; family Phocidae; genus Halichoerus; species Halichoerus grypus. The sequence goes on from NC_135715.1 coordinate 27,240,880, forward strand.
ACTAGGGCAAAGATTGGAAAAAGGGATACAGCGACATCCCAGGGAAAGCAATATGAAACTTACAGTCCAGGCAGTCAGGGTACCATCAGACTCTCAGCCTCCTTCTTACGGGAGCCAAGACATTCTGTCCGCACAAGGTACCACACGAAGAAGAAGGTACCATCATCCAAAGTTTTCCAGATCTATCAGGGATTTAAAAGAATGACTTTTAAAAATCCCTGAAATAAAAACAAGAAAGTTCTAAAAAGTATTTTTCTGCTTTTTTTTTGTTCTTTTTCTTCAAAAACAAATTAAAAAGTAACCACACTATACTGTTGCTTTGATGAATTATGAGTTTAGCGAGCATATGACGACTGAATTTGTTTGTGGTGAACAATATGCTCATCTCCCCATCAGTAAAGCTCTATCCAGTCTTATGAGGTCACTTCCTTCAGATCTTCATTTTTGTGCTTGAAATTAGGACATAAAGACAATGTTATAGCACTTATAATATCCTTGTACAACACATTTTTTCTTAATGTTACTTTGTTTGTTTATTATAGTTCTATCCCTAAGCAGATATGTGATCTTGGGCAAGTCACTTGGAGAAAAAGGATGCATGGAGAGTATTGAACCAGATGATTTCTAAGGACTGTTCCACCACGAAAGCACAGTAATCCTTTGCATGCATCTCTTTTTTTGCAGCATTCAGGGTTGATGAGCTCTGTCGGGAGACTATAACTTTAGAGGGAAACTGGCTACACAGCAAGACAGCAGTTGCCAGCCCCCCTAGTACTCTCCCTGGGCAGATGATCACTCCCTATTTAAAACCCTGAATATTTACGTCACTGATAAGTGCCTGCGGAAGTGACATTTTTGCTAGTGACCAAATGCCAAAATTACCAAATCATAGAGCTAGAAGAGACCCTAAGGTATTATCTAGTCCAGTTAGGGTCCTCAGACCCCAGTGATAGGGGTGCATCCCTGAGCCAATTTCAGTATTCCAAATGTCCCATGATAATTCTTCTACATTTGAGGACAATCTTGTAAAGTTAATCAAGCTAAATTCATGAGTTTAGATATAGAAGAGATGGTCCCATAAGATTGCTTTTTAAATAAGCTATTATAGTGTTAGAGACTAGATGTAATAAATGCCCTGAATTATAAAGAGCTATTATTCTGATGATTTTTATTCTGGATTTCAAAAATTGTTTTAATGTTCTGTATTTGGAGCCAGAGATTATTTTAAAATGATTGACAAGTAATATGGTAAGATTTTTTCTTAGGAAGAAAAAAAAAGAACCTTAATCATGGCAAAGGAAATCGTGTTGTTGTTGGAACAACCATTTGAATATGAGAAGGAAACTCTTGATTGTATAACAAGAATGTTCAACTGCAGGTGCAGGGAATAGGAAGTTATTCTCACAAGCAGAACTTTCACAGCACAGAAGTACTAGATAGAAGGATAAACTCAGCTTTGGCCCTCGTACTGAGATGGCTGGAATGATGTTCCACTCACTGTAGGGACCACCTTCACTGCCTGACACTCTCATGACAAAATCACAGCTGGCCGGGACCCTAGGGACCTGGAGCCCAGGCTCTGACCCCGTGTAAGAATGTCTTTCCCCACGTCCCTGACAGATGGCCTGCCTAGTTCCAGCAGAAATTCAGAACCTCAAAAAATAGCCCTGCTCACTTCTGGACATTTCGAGAGATCAAAAGCTTTCACTGAACTTTGTATCAAAATTTCTATCTTTGGACCTTTACGTGTTGGTCTTAGTGTTGTCACACACACCAGAGACCTGACAAATCTATTCATTTGATAGGGTAACTTTTTGTGACATCTATTATCAAGCCTTCCCTTCTTGGGACTAAACGTTCCCAATTTTTGCAATGATTTCATATTTGGCATAATTTCCAGAATCTTCACGATCTGTATTTTCTTTTGTTAAACAAGTTTGCCTTTCCAAAACTTGCCATAAAACGTAGCATCGTATAGCTATAGTACTCAGAAGTTGTTTGACTAGTAAAAATGTGATGAAACTATTCATTCCTATAGTGAACTATTAATTTTAAACTATGTAGCTGTATTAATCAGCCTAAAAATAGAACAGATGGACCTTTCCTGTTTTTAGTCATTGTTAGTTCCCATTAACTTATGAAAAAAAAATCTTTTATACAGAAAATGATTCCAAGTAAAACTGATTTTTAAAACACATGGTTTCCCTGTAAACTTTCATACATTCCACTCATATTTGCAATATAAATAATAAAATAGTTTGGCTTAAATTTAAATAGCAAGTCTACATGAGTACATGAAAAAAAGTACAAATTTTTATTGAGGTAGATTAACAAAGCAAACATAAAAATGTCTTTCTGGTTAGAAATGCTAAGTATTGTAAATAACATTAAATTTCCTAAAAATATTTATTAGATGAATATATCTCATATAATATTACCTATGGAACTTTTGAAGGATCTTAACAAAGTGTTTCTAAAGGTCATTGAAAAACATGTGGGTAGAAACAGACAAGCACTTAAAAAAAGGTGAGAGTTCATATCACTAATTATTAAGACACACTGAGACTTCAAAGTAAACAATGGCATCTGTGTCTAGAGTATGCAGAAATCAGAATTTGTTGCCCTGAAGCAGACTATGTATTGTATTAGAAAAAAATATTATATATATGGCTTTTCATCACAAATCAGTAGAAACATAGAATATTAATACAGAAAATTTTGACCTCTTCTTCATTTCTGGTGGAATTATAAAATTGGCACAATCTTTCTAGAGAGAATTTTGGCAATACTTATCAAATCTTTTAAAAGATTCTATATTTTTTATGCAGCACATTCCTGTCTAGAACCCCTAAGAAAATAATCAGATATTTGGACCAAGGACAGTACAGAATAAGTTACTTATATAGGGGGAAAAAGGGAAAAAATGTATAAATTCTAATAATAGTGGAAAGAATAAAAGTTATGTACCATATATTGACAAGCAAACACTGGTTTCTGCAAGAAGCAACCTCCAGACACAATGCTTCAAATATAAACAAACTTATTTTGTTTCAGTACAAACCAAGTGTTTTTGAGCAGTGATGGCTCTTCTCTCATTTGTGATCCAAGTATCCATGCTCCTTCCAGCTTGTGACTCTGCCATTTTTAATCCAGGGTAAGGCAAAAAAAGCCTTGGGAGTAACATCTGTATGAGATGTCCCATGTCAGTCCTTCTGTGCACATTCCCTGTGCAGGAACTCATTCAGATAGCCACCTGTGATTGCCAGGGAGTCTGGGAAGGAGAGCTGAGCTACACGCACCGGATGAAAGGCAACTGTTGGCGAACAACCAAGCTGCAGCGCCACAGCCTCCCTTTGGAGCTCCAAATTGTACCTTTCTTTCCACACAGGGCATGCCCACCCTCTCCGCCAGGGAAACACCGAAAGTGCCCACCTCAAAGTCTAGGATCCCTAAATGAGTGGCAGTTCTCTCCGTCAGATCTGGAATGAGGTTCCTTGTGGGTCTAGTGACCTATCTACTGAAAGGACCATTTATTTCTTGCTTCACAGATAGATAACTCTGGGGGCGGGGGTGGGGGAGAAAAGAAAAGAAACACCATTTGGAAAAACTTAAGAGAGAAACAGAGCAATTGCTAGTCTTTGGCAATTGTGAAATCTTCCTGAACAGACATTTGGGAGACCCAAAGATTATTTTAAGGCTTAAACAGTGGAAGATTGTTTTTATTTTGCCTAGGTTCATACCTTTCCATCAAGTGCCAATGAGGCTTCTGTTCTTTTGCTTTCTAGTCAGTTCTATGTACTAATTATTGCATACAGAGTTCTTTTCTAGATGCTGTACTTCCGTCTTAATTTAATTATGGCTTCCTTGAAACCATTTGAAAAAAATGATGTGGGTCAGAAGATATCATCCTTAATCTACTCTTTGCCATAGAACTAATTTGATTTCATTCCAGGGACAGATCTGTTCAGCCTATGGTTCCCAGCCATTCCCAGCCTTCCTTTACTATTTAGGATGCAGAAGTACTCACTTTCCAAGCATATAAACCTTTCATATCTGGACTCTCTCTGTTCTCGCCATCTCTGCTTGTACCCCAGCCTAAACGTATTTCTATTACAGTAATTTTTAGTGCTTTTTTTAAAAAAAATAATCAGCTTTATTGAGGTATAATTGACATATAAAATTAAGATATTTAAAGTGGACATCATAGTGATTTGATATACGTACACATTGTGAACAGATCCCCCCCAGTCTTTTTAATTAACACATCTATCACCACATATGTTCTTGTGTTTTGTTTTATTTTGTTTTGTTTGGTGAGAAGATTTAAGTTCTACTCTCAGCAGATTTCAGTTCTACAATACAGTGTTAACTGTAGTCACAGTATTTTACATTGAATCCTCAGAACTTATTCATTCAGAGCATTTTAAACTGTATTTTTCTTGTGCTTTTTTTCATCTCCAGCCTCTTGTCCTTAATTAATTCAATTCCGTTCTTTGTAGTTCAGTGTTATGAGGTTACTGCTCTAAATTTTATCTCTGTAGAGCTGAATCTATGGGACACATTTTTATATGTAGCATATTATCATGTTTCTTGTTTTCCGGATTTTTTTTTTGTCTTTTGGAGCCAAGAGGAAATAGAAAATAGAAAACATTTCAATATGTCCAAATGGTTAGATATTTTTGTTTGTTTCTAATTTCACTTGTATTTTATTATATTATACTCAATTTATTTGATTTTCATTATTTCATATTTTAAATATACTTATGCTTTTATTTTGGCCTAGTATAAGTTCATTGCTTTTGCAAATGTTGTAAGAGCACTTTGCAAAGAAGATGCATTCCCTGTTGGTTATAATGCTTACTACCAGTCTTTATATAAAGATGTTTCATTCACAAGTTCTTTTTCCTTTGAATTAATATTTCAGTTATTGGGCTTTGTATCCAAGTAATTTTTTCAGAAAGATCTAAAAATATACTATAATTACAAGTTGTTGCATAATTATGTTTCCATTTCCTTTATATGTGCATGATTTGTACCTAGTTAAAGAATTCTTAATTAGGACCCTGTAGGGTCTTCTTACTTATGTTTAAAGAAATTTGCCATCTGAGTCATTTCTGGAGAGATATGCATTAGTTCTTGACATCGATTTCATTTAGGCTCAGGTTGTCACTGTTTCTGAAAGATATTCCATGGCTCGATAATGTGGCTATTCCTTAGTTTATTATAGTTAAGGTTAATTTTCATTGTTTTTGATCATTTTGGTAATTTCAGGCAGAAACTTACATAAAAACAACTTCTTTCTCTTACCAGAACTACATGGTGTGCTGAGCCTTTGCCTGTTTAAAAATATCTTCTTTGTTGCTTTCGGACATGGACTATTATTTAGATCAACACATATTCTTGAATCACAGTTAAGTTTTCTTTTATCCTTTGAATTTCTCATTGCCCTCTGGTACCTGATTCTGCAATATCTGAAGAGAGCCTTATTTTTGCTTTCTTTATTAGTAACCTGTTATTTATTGTACTCAATTACTTGAAGTTCAAAACTTACTCCAGGATGTTGCAGGGAAGTATATAAGCTCCAGTCATCATATTGCTGCATGGTTTCATAAAATGAGAACATTAACCAACACTTTTGTCATCTCAGTGAAGCATTTGGATATAGTCTCTGCCCCTCCCCACTCCCCCTCATGAAAAGAAGGCTACAAAACCTGATGGGAGCTTAGCTAGCATCCTTTGTTTCCCCTACGGGGTGGTAATATACGAAGATCATTGCTCACATTTGGCCATGTACCCGCTGCTTTTCCTCTCTTGTAGGTACCTGCTCATAAAAGTAAAATTTGTTCTTTCTTTTTCCATGTTTAGTAACCTGCCCCTTTGCGGAAAGATCTGCTGTCTCCTGCTATCTATCTATAACTGACTGGTAAATTCATTTTAAGAAGTTAAAAAAACACCCAGTGTCCTCCAAACAAGACATAACGTGATGCTACATTTGACTATCCAACTGGTTCTTGCATCTATTTCAATTAACAAGAAATCAAGGGTAGGCAGAGAGATAACTAATAAGCTTCTACAAACCCCCCACAAAGATAAATCTTTGTTTTATCTATTTTTATTAATTTTCTTTTCTTGGTTCCTGGTGAACTCTTTTGTTCTGCAGATATGAACTTTAACTTATTTTTTTTTAATTTTTTTGAGAGAAGAGAAGGTGCTGGAAATATGAGTAATTCCAGATGGAGAATTACATGTCTTCGTGGCCTCATTTCTCTTTTGTTTTCATGTGTGCATTTGTTTGTTCAACTTATGAAGTACTATGCCAGCTTCTAGGCTCTGCTTCACTCTGCATCACCATTTTTTCTGGTGTAGGAATAGCATTGTCTCCTCTCAGATGGAATTTACCTTGTGAAAGGAGTTCACAGGAGCGACACTCTTGACTGCTTCTCTCTGACAGCTAGGCCATCTCTTGTGATAGCTTCTGCCACCAAAACTCAGCCTGAGTTACAGGGCTGCCACTTGCCACATTGATAAACCATCCCTTCTAAGGGATGAGCACCACTGCTGAGATGGCTCCAGCTGTTAGTGTCACCTGAGTGATGGCATCTAATTAGCATGTTGGCCTCAAGTGCCTTTCCCTAGCCTGATCTTATAGACTCTGTGTCTGGCTAAAATTCTCAAAATGACTGTCAGTTTGGTGACTTTTATGATTTTAATCATAAATGCAAGTTGTCCTTTGTTCTGTATTTCAGAGAGGAGCTGATAAACCACACATGTCCTCATGTTCCCACCTTTTGTCATAATTCTTGAATTACAAATGTTAAAAGTAGTAAATACCTAGATCTCTAAAACTTTAGAAAAGGAAAAAAGTAGATAGAAAAAAGCAAGGTTTTTTTTGTTTTGTTTTGTTTTTTTCTATAGCAAGCACACACTCAGGGTTTCTCTGCCCATATTCAAATATGGAGGAATGATTATAAAGCTACAGGAAATTAAACTGTGCTTTTCCACCCACCGTACAACTGAACTATTTGTGTTTCTGTAATACATGGCTCAGTTAATTAAATTACTCTATATATCAAATCCTTGGGAGGGAGGGAAGAAAGAGCAAACAGATTGCTTTATTATGAGTATTATATTTGTCTTATTTCCTTTCACAAAGAGAAGGGACATAAGATCACTTAGGCCTCATCCTGACTTTCAAAAAGATATGGCAAACTCCTATGAATTTCTAATACTATTTTTATATTATCCTTGTGTCAAATTTAATGTAAACTAACATTTATTTTACTAATTTTGCTAATAATTCTCTGCACTTAAACAGCACCCACATTGGCAATCACTATTCTGAGTACAAAATGTCATACTAAGAGAGCCCATTGGTTCTCAAGACCAGAGATGCAATGAGTCATTAATTCAATGATATTGGATATGATCTAGATGGAATAGGTAATGCCAAAACCACTGACAGTATCTGAAATAGGCTTTTCATTAATGATTTGTGTTAACCAGTCCTAGGTATTCACAAATGGAATGTAAAAGCATGGCAAAATAGGAATAAAAGCTAACCAGATGTCACTCTTTCCAGCAACCCACTAATACATGCCTAGCATGCATTTTCCATATCTACAGATGAAAGTAGATTAGCTATAATAAGCTGCTAACTGGGCATTATCTGAGGGTTGGAAGTAGTCCTACCATTTGGAAATGCTAAGATATTTAAATGAATAATACTAAATCTACTATAGCAACTCTGAATCCAAAAGCAATTTGTATTTTGTTGTTGTACATGTTGATGTAAAAGAAAGAACATAATGAGCTGAAGTTTTTCCCCCAAAGGAACTTGACCTCCTTAGTGGAGAGAAAAAAAAGTAGAAGAAGAAAGATAAAATAAAAAACAGCTGTTTGGCCTAGAGGAAGAAAAGGATTCCCCAGTGACAAATTTATAATCAAGAGAAAATCGAGTCCAAAGAAATGAAATAAAGACAGCCAATGGGATTGTCTCTAAATTTATATAAAATCGTTTGAGTATCAAAGGACAGGAAAGAGAAATGTCTCCAAAGAACCAAACATTACAGTAACTCTCCAAAAGGAACAAAGAGGAAAGAAGAAACAAAATGTAGTACTTGTATATATTATGCATTTCTGAACTTGCTTTAAAACAGCCACAAAGTTCCCATATATCTTTAGCATATATTTAACATAGTTACAGCAAGGATGGATGGATGGGCCCAGACTCTAACCACACCACAACGTGCGTCTCAGACACAGAGACATCACATATGTCCTATAATAAAAAATAAACAACATTTCTGAGACAATAAGTAAATGGAATAAAAAACACGGATGAAAATTATAAAGCCTGTTCCTTCAGCAACTTAATTAAAACCAAAGCATTCAGAGGAATTAGAATCAGAAGTGGTAGTGAAATCTGGGTGTACACTGATCAACTCAATCCATCCAGAACTTACAAACTGATTTTCTTTTTTTATATGAAAAAAAAACTATTATTGCATACAACAACACAGGTATTTTCAGTTTGCACTCTTTGCTCTCTTAGGAACAGCCTAGAATCCTAACACTGACCACGTGCGTGTGCTGTGTTATCACACAGGTTATTGTAAATACCAGGTGCCTCACAACCTTGTAGATATTTCAAATAGAATTCAGGATTTGAAGATGACTCAAAAGTCTCACAATATAATCCCAAAACCTTTGTTTAATAAATGCGTTTTATGTTAGTTGGCTCTAGTGTGAAACCTCAAAAGATAGGGTTCATTTTTCAGTCAATTGATTCAGTTGAGTTCTGCCATTGGGGGTGGAGAGTGTTAAGATCTGATGGTACCCTAAGGACTCCACCTGCAGTTACCACTTTGTGTGCCTGCCCTCCGTTCCTGTCATTAACTTTTCCCTTCACCTGCCACAACGTGAAATGGGTACGAACATTGCGTGTGCTTCCTTCCGAGCCAAGATGAAATTCTGCCACTGTGCTGTCAGAGGGGTAGCTTGAAGTCATATGTAAGTCAACGGATGAAAACTTTTGAGATGATTTTCTCTTATAAAACATGATTTTTTTTCTTTTTTTCGTTAGAAAAGAACTCCAACTTGTTAAGATGAGATTTCCTTTAGTTCTCTCTTAATGATTTTAATAGTATACCGATTGCTTGGTGTTCCCTAAAGATATACACACATATGCAATAAGAAGCCCATGTATAGGATTTTTTGAAATGATATAATAGCAGAAATGGGGGTGTAGGTAATTAATGATAACATTAAAAAATTACTTTCAAATATCCATGCTATTCCCAATGGCAATAAATGGTTTCTGTATGAATAATAACATGTACACAAAATGAATAATAACTGGGCCATGTTTTTAAGCATATGCTTATACCAAAAAGAAAGAGAATAATGATGATTGCATCTCAAATCAATAGAAGAAAAGAATTGCAGATGTTATGGCTCCTAACCACAGGAGGCAGGAGCCCTGAGCAAGGAAACTCTCTGGTGGCTGGAATTGCTGAACACACATCCTGAAACAAAGAGACGCTAAAGCTGGACGAGAATTCTGAAGTGCCAGGAGAGGCAAAGCAAGCCTCCGAATTGAAAACTCACAGAATTGTCTCCATTTGCTTTACCTGAAATTTAAATTAGGTATGATGGAATTGGGTGGTCTTTCTGACTAAACTGGGGGGGGCGGGGGGCGGGGTGAGAATAGCAAATAATTTTTGGAGGCAACAGAAAGAAAATTGCTTTTCTGTCATAGGACTAATCATAATATTTGTGCATAAACGTGAAAAACCGGAGAAGAGAGCTTTCGAGAGGCTGTTAACAGATAGTACATGTAGAAGAGGTTTTATCTGTATGAGAATCTCAAAGGCAACCTTGACCACACTCATAAGGAAATAGCCACAAATGCAGGAAGCCGTATAGATGGTTCTTCCAGCCCACATTCTGCCAGCCACAGTGGATGAGGAGCATCTTTTGAAATATTAAAACCAGGTTGCAACAAGGAGATTTACTACATGCTCTTAGATATATTCAGATTTCTGTGTTTTGAAGATACCATTTATGCAGCAGATATATTTGCTTAATAAACATGGGAAAATAAAGGAATTATTCTTACATAAATGCAAGAAAGTAAATTCGCTATAATTTGAATAAATGCAAGAATAATTCATTTTATTTCCCATGTTTGTTAAGAGAATATATATTGCAGATACATATATGTATGTATACACATATGACCTCAGAACAGCATAAAATGAGCAGTGTGACACCGAGTTGATATGATTCCAGCTAAAAGTGACAACACTTGATTTGACATTTTAGTTTTTTCCATCCTCATTCTCAATTAACACCAAATGTTCCTTATATATTTTTTAATCCTGAAAATAGCTTACAAGCCTACCTTCTCCCCTGATTGTTTCCTTGCATATCATATAATTGCATATAATTATAACAAATCTTTAACAGATTCAAAGGATTTCATTGTATTTGGAACTGAACTGACTTTAAGAGGAATCCAATTTGTTTCCCCTCCCTGAGGTAATGTAAGTAGATTTGATAAAGACTTAAGTATGTTGTTCTAACTGAATAAAATAGTTGTTTCTGCAAAGGCTAATATAATCTTGAGCCTTATCAATTGAATATGACATCTAAAATGAGGAAGCTAAGAATCTCTCTCTACTCTGCTTAGATCATTGTTGAAATATTTGTCTACTCTGGGGACCATGCTTTCAGAAAGACATCAGTGAATTTGAGTTTTTCCAGAAAAGGGTGTTGTATTTGATAAGGAAAATCAAAATTATGCTCAAGGGGAAGCAGTGGTTGAGCTACCCCGATGGACCTGGTAGGCCCAACTATTCCATATTTCTATGAATAAATTCAACTTAGATTATGAATAATGTTCTTATATAATGTATTCAAGTACATCAAAGTGAGAAGTTTCATGACTTCTCATTCAAGTTATAAGTCAAAATCTGATGACTTAATAAACCAAACTTGAAATCCTAATTTAATTATATCACAGAGCTAAAATGCACATTTTAGCCTCACTTCTTTTTGGCAGGAATTATGACTTTTTTCTTCCATCTATAAAAAACAGAATTTTGACACTCTTATTATAGAAAATTGAACTTTTTACAGGAGCTCAGTTTTCTATAGTTTGTGGATGCCTAGATTTTACAAAGCAAAATCTATTTTTAGAATATAATTAGAAGAAAGGAATTTTTTCATAAAGATTAAAAATATTTAAGTATTTCCAGGAAGGAGTAGGACACTGGAGTTGGGATGATGATAGATTTGAGGGATCTTATCCAGGATAAAATAGACAGGACTCAGATACAGTTGTGTGTTGAGGAGGAGGAATGTCAATGAAGATATCTGTCCCCCGTTCTTTAAAAACTAAGGTTAAGGAACTGATGTTTTCAGAATTACAGCATTCCACCAGAACCACGTATATATATATATTTGAAACATTCCCTAAAGTTTCACTGAGAAAGGACTTGCCCTTCCAGGAAGACACATTTTTTTTCTCTGTGCCACAACACTTGCCATGCTTTTTTCCCATCAATAGAACGTCAAGCCCCTTCCCTTAAAAATCCACCCTTTCCTCTACCTTCTTGAAGACACACCTCAGGCATCTAAGCAAAGCACATACTGTAATTTATTAATCCACCTTCAAATTCTTTCCATATAGACCCACTGCTTTCCCTTCATCCTTGCAATGGTTGGTTTCACTTTGGAGGTCTTCATCAATCATCCCTTTTCTTTATCCCATAGTGCTAGCACAATATGCAATTATTTCTTCATTTCACTTAGTTGCCTGATTATTAGATATTTTTTCTACCTGTGTGGGTGAACTAAGTATAAAACCATTTCTGCCATATCCCTTTGATTAGATACTTTTCTTTGTTTTCACTTTATTTTCCTATTTTTCTTCAAAAGCTTTTATCACCACAAGTAAGTAAGCAATAGAATGAACATTGCCTAGAAAATGTTGAATGCCTGCTGTAAAAAAAAATCCATATTCTATAAGGAAATATCCTGTTTTTACCTAAAATATTTATAGCCCTGTGCAAATATAAAATCAGCAGTGGGTAACTTTTTGTATGTTACATTTCTCACAGGTTGTCTTTAATTTCTTCCGTGATGCTTAAATTTATTACACAGCAATTCCAAACAAAACCAAATACTGCAAAACAACTGAATAGAACATATATCAAGAAAAAAAAATCCTTTAAATTTAAGTAAAAAAAAGCAAAACAAATTAGGGATGTTTATGCAATGGAGTTGAATTTATTTCTTTAGAAATTTCCCTCACTTACCCATGAATGCTTATGTTGATTAATAGGGTACTTTTCATTTTTTATTTCAATTCATTAGAATCTCTGAGATGGGAATTTAGGAGTTACCAGTTGTCCCACATGACAATCCAAATGAGGAGCTAGCATGCGTAGGCTTTTGGAGGAGGTCCTAGCCAATGTCCAGTGACCTCTGCTGAGTCAAGGGCCAATGAATGGCTAATCAAGTGACTTGTCAAGGCAATATTTTTTGTCCTGAGAATGACACAATATTGTATGCTTTACCATTTCCCTGCAAGTTTTATCTTTTCCTTTCCCAGAACTGATGAGAAGTTTATTTTTTCTACTAAAAGAAAAGTAAAAAAAGAGGAAGGGACTACTCCATTTAGAGATAAGAAATGTTACCTTACAAAAACAGAATGAACAGAGATTATACAAGAGGATTGTAATGGAGGTGTTCAAAAGAACTTCACTCCAATATAGGCCAAGCCCTGTTCACTGTTTTCATCCTAGCTTGATTAGCAGGAGAAATCTTTCCTGTTAGTAAAACTAATTCTCTCAGAACTGATTGCCGAAGGTCTCAGTGTAGCAAAATCTTTCTCTGGGAACATTTGCTACTGTCTACATAAAAGCAATTCCTATCATAACTTCTTTAAAGTAAAACATATAAATGACATTCTCTTCCTAATGCATTCACTGCAAAGGCAGGACTCTGATTATTTATATGACCTATGTCCTAATGTCACCGCAAAGGTTAGCTTACTAAGTGTTTATAGATTTATTTCCTAAAAATGAAAGGTAAGCTTCTCAAAAATCACAGAGTAGTAAATTTTCTATAAACTGGCAAGCTATTGCAAATGGGGAAATAATGTTCTAGAATTGAAAAACAACGCAGGTATTTGGAAACATTTAAATCTATAACGAAACATGCAATATTGTCTTTTAAATGTTAGGAAAGAAAGAAAGAAAAGAGAAAGAGAAAGAAGAAAGAAAGAAACAAAGAAACAAAGAAAGAAAGAAACAAAGAAAGAAAGAAAGAAGAGAGAGAGAAAGAAAGAAAGAAAGAAAGAAAGAAAGAAAGAAAGAAAGAGAGAAAGAAAGAAAGAGAAAGAAGAGAGAGAATCCTTTAGGAAATGGATCTTTTGGGAAATCATACAGATGACTGTTTTTTTTAAGATTTTATTTTTTTGACAAAGAGAGACACAGTGAGAGAGGGAACACAAGCAGGGGGAGTGGGAGAGGGAGAAGCAGGCTTCCCACTGAGCAGGGAGCCCGATGTGGGGCTTGATCCCAGGACCCTGGGACCATGACCTGAGCCGAAGGCAGACGCTTAACAACTGAGCCACCCAGGCGCCCCTGCAGATGACTTTTTCAACTGCTCTTATGGAAACTGTAAATCAAACTGAAGCAAACCCTAAAAATATTATCTTTAGTTTATTAGGGGTCATAAGTCCAATTAAAGACCAATTACCAATTCTGGAACATTTCTAGTTGTGTCTTTAGCAGAGACATAGAATTAATTGACCCTTCATGCATATGCCACTATTTTGAAGGAACAGAACTCTCAGTTTGATCAAAGCCCAGGTCCTTGTCTTTTAATATCTTTTTGTATTAGTATTCTCTCAGTTTTTCTTCTAAATAACTTAAAGCATTATATATTTGTCCCTTTTGTGAATCTTCCCATCATCCACATGCGAGAGGAATATGATAAAAGATCAGGGTGGCTTATTTCACTTAACATCATACCCTCTAGGTCCACCATGTTGTCCCAAATGGTAAGATCTCAGTCTTTTTATGGATGCATAATCCTGTGTGTGTGTGTGTGTGTGTGTGTACATCTTCTTTATCCATTCATCTATTCATAGACACTGAGATTGCTTTCGTATCTTGGCTATTGCAAATAATGCTGCAATAAACATCGGGGTGCATGTATCTTTTCTAATTAGTGATTTTGTTTTCTTTGGGTAAATACCCATTAGGCTACTTGTAAGCTTTTGATAATCATCTGTACACTGATAACTCAAAAATCTATATCTACAACCTCAAATTTTCTCCTGAACTCCAGACTTCTACCTTTAACTGGAATACAGCCTATGTATTCCACAGGCATCTCAAAATCAATTTGTATAAATATGTACCTATTATCTTCCCCCAATAGTCTATTCTCCTATTGTAATCCCCAAACCAGGAAATAGCACCAGCTTCTGCCCCAATGCCCAATCTGGGGACCTCTATATATCATTAACCATGCCACACACACCCACACATCCACTTATCTTTGCTGCTACTATTACTTCCCCAATCCAGACTACTACTCTCTTTTGCCTAAACCCTTATTTTTGCCCAGTTTCCTAAATATGCACTGTTTCTTTCCAATCTATCTTCCACATTACAGTATAATCTTTTTAGAACTTTTTTCTCAATAGGTTAGTGTTTCAAAAACATCACTTAACCCTTTGAAAAATTTCAAATTCCTTGACCTGATCTTAACAATGGGTTTATAATCAGAGCCCAACTTTCCTTTGTCACTTTCTCCCTAATAATTCCACCCCAACTTTATAGACCTTTGTCCAGTTCTTTGGAATTATCACACACCTTCCAAGTCGACATTACCCCTGATGAAATATTTATCCTCCATTGTTCTTGCAACTAATTCCAACTAATCCTTCAGGTTTCAACCAAGAGGTTTTTACTGCCAGAAATCTTGCATGATCCCCTAACTTGGACTTTCATATCACCATATAAACAACACTACACTAGAATTGGTTTTGTTTATCCAAATGTGGCCTACAAGCTCAGAAAGAACAGGGAATGTGTCTGTCTTGGGCATCACAGCAGCCCCAGCACCTGGCAGCCAGAGTAATTGGCACTTAGTAGTTACTGAACACATTAGGGTCAAATAGATGAATTTTTTAGGGCAAAGTCCAGAATATGAGTTTTAGTCCTGACTATTACCTTACTAGGTTAGTTCATTAGGTCAAGGATAAAGTAAAGCAGATGCCAACATCTGAGGCTGTTTTTAAAGATTTAGGGAACAGATTTTCAAAATGGATTTGTATGGTTTTCAATCTTCTCTCTTAGCAACTTCGCAGTCAGATATCAATTGGTAGAAGGCTTTTTCACACCAGAATTTAGTAAAAGCCAAACTATTTATTGAAAATGTCTTTCATCTCCTTATTTGTCATCATTCCCAATCTTAATAGAGATGTTAAATGAAATTTTAATTAAATTTTCATTGCCCTCTGTTAATTAATGGATTGGTTTGCTATCATTATTTCTGTTCAGACTCTTTGCCTAATAAAGATTGATTGACTCCCAGCCTTCCACCTTGAGATCTGGAATCAGTTTACTGGTAGTTTACTGGAACAGAGCCAGAGTTGTCCTTATTCACTTGACATAAATAGCTGTGTGTGACAGTAGCCATGTGATTTATGATGGTCTAGTACTAATTTACTAATGGAATTGGATGGGTGGATTTAACTTTCCTAAAGAAAATATTGAGTCTGATCTAAGTCAAGCCCCCTATAATCTCATATCACCAATCCTTATTTCAAACCATACCCCTTTACTAACATCACCAATTTGGGTAAATGCTGTTTGAAGCAACACACTAAAGTGAATAATTAGAATGGTGGCTTTGTGGTGACGAGGTAATTTTAATTTCATTTCTTTGTATCTGGTTATTTCATATTCACTTATATGATGTGTGTAGCTAATAATAAGCTGGTTTTCATTACTTGCTTCTTTTCATATAGATAGATATGGATATATAAATATTGATGCAGAGATATGACATGGGTGTAGATGTAAATAGATATAAATATGAATATGATATAGATATAGATGATACAGATATGTATAAGTATAAATTTGAGGTATAGAGATAGAAATATAGGTATAGATGTACATATAATGCTGTTTTTTCTTTTTATCAATTTCTGTAAACTGTCATAGTGTTTAGTGGTATGCTTTACTTAAGATTACTGGTATGCGTAAGTGTCTCTTAGTATTAATATTTAAAAACATTGGCCCTTTAGGAATTCATTTTTTAAATTTATCATATTGTTAAAAATAAGGAAATGGCTTAGAAAATTTCAATCCAAAACCTTATGTGAAATTTTCACTTTTAAGGCCAGTTTCTAAAACTAATACCTTTTTTTCTTTTTTTAATGTGGCCTGGGTCTTAAATGTGTAGTACTAAGGTTGTTTGGTTTTTCCTACAGAAATAGTAAGGAAAACCTGAAGTTCCTTTTTGTAATGTTCACTTGCACAGAAAGAGATGCATATATATGTTTTAGTGACCCAGACTTTTAGAACAGCTCATTAGTGCCATTTAGCATGTAATAGATATTTTGGCTAAAGAAGTTTATGGGTTTTACAAATAATTTCTTCCTCCCACACACCAAATTTAACAGTTTTATAGGCTTTTACAACTTCCACCCCCATTCATGCACCTCATCATTATACCAAGAGCCAAATTTTAATGATTTTTGTTGCCTCTAGCACCAAATACATGTTCAGAAGTGATGCACCCCAAACTCTGATTAAATGCCAAACTTTACTGATGAAAAACAGGTCCACTGAGTAAGTAATAATGATGAGTGAGATTTCATGCTGTTTTACTGCCAACAGACCATCAGAAACGGAGTTCAGTTCATATAAAAACAGGCTTCTACCAAACAAGTCAGGATGGCTGGCAGCCTTGGTAAACATGTAAATGAACTTGATAACCCTCCCTATTTGGAGAATTCATGTAAAATACTCTCCTGCTTGCTTTATTTGGCTTGCTTTAAAATGTCAAGGGATTTGCAATGGGGCCATTAGCTTCTAAAGTCCTAAATTAACTAAATGTGTATTACGATAGCTGACCAGAACCTGAAGTACAATTTGCCGAGAATCTTGAAGAAACCTGAGAAACACAACAGAATCTAATGTTTTATCAAGAATAATGTAAAAGGTAATTAAAAGGTACCATTATTACAGGGCACTACATAAAGAATTAGCTTCATGAAGAATTGTATCTTGTTATCATTAACAAGATATAATGATATGATCTTAATAACAATACATATTTACTGATCACCTCGTATTTGCTAGACCCAGTGCTGTGTCTCTGCATATATGAATTCATAAAACCCTTACAATATTTTCATGTAAAGAACTTTATTTATTTTATTTTATTTTATTTTATTTTATTTTATTTTATTTGACAGAGAGAGTGAGAGAGCACAAGCAGGGGGAACAGTGGAGGGAGAAGGAGAAGCAGGCTCCCTGCTGAGCAGGGAGCCCAATGAGGGGCTCCATCCCAGGACCCTGGGATCATGACCCGAGCTGAAGGCAGATGCTTAACAACCTGAGCCACCCAGGTGCCCCCAATTATTCTCGTTTTACAGATATGAACAACTCTGAAGATCAGGGAAATTAAGTACCTTGCTCAAGCTCACATATAAGCTTTGTATTTAGATCTAGAGCTCAAATCCTGGTATATTGGATCCAGACTCTTCTCACTACACAATAAATAACACACAGCATACACATACACATACACAATTTATATTTCATTCATTCCTTTTTAAACTTAAATTGTCATATTCATCATCTGAGTCTTTTTAGAACCAAATCCCTACAATCTTTGTAACTGAAATAAGAAGGGGCAAAACTTGAGTGATTTATAAGCCAATTACTGAAACATGACCATGCTATGATATGCACACATACAGCTGTCCCCTTCAAGGCTGAGTTGGTTCTAGACAAAATGAGACAACAAGGTTTTGAGTTTGAGCCCCTCCAAATTTTATTTTACACACCATTCCCACCACTTACCTCCAGAAAGTGCTTGCCCTTTTTCAGTCTTATGAATATCAGGATGTCCTTCTTTATAACCCAACTCCACTGGGCTGGACAATGGCCCAGATTTGCTGATGTCTTTATGTAGCTTTCCAACAACACATTCTATAAATCTT
Source organism: Halichoerus grypus (assembly GCF_964656455.1). Lineage (NCBI taxonomy): Eukaryota > Metazoa > Chordata > Mammalia > Carnivora > Phocidae > Halichoerus > Halichoerus grypus. The sequence continues at coordinate 27,259,139 of NC_135715.1, forward strand.
GTTCTCTGTATGTCATTCTCTCATGCCTTCATAGGAAGCTTCTTCTATCTGTTAAAACTCAAAAGATTTCTATTATCCCCAGTGAGAGGAAGGTCTGTTACCCTAATAAGACTTTTTCTGAGTGTTCAACCAAACTAACAGTAACTGCAAACCTCTGGGTCAGCGCTTTCCTTTGCCTAAAAACTTATTTCCTCTGCTATCTTAAAAACTATTTTCTCTGGATGTATTCTGTAATTTCCAAATTTTGTCTATCCCTCTTGCTTCTAACTAGCTCTTATATTTAATGCCTGAGTGACTCTGATTCAACTTTACCTCTAACATTCACAATTTTGACCCATAGAGTGCACGTGAGCACTCACACACACACACACACACACACACGCACGCATGCACACGCACACACACACACACACACACACACCCCTCTGGATGACTTCTTGAATGAATGACCTCTTTTGCCTCCTGGATACTAAACTTAGTATGATAGCCAGCCTCACATTGCCATGACTACTTAGCTCATTCTACAATCCATTTCTGTTAAATTTCATTGCACCTCAATAGAGCAGTAAAAATCAAAATGATATTTTTATAAAATATTAAATATTTTGCAAAATACTATCATTTTCTTCAAATAGCCATTCTGACTTTTTATCATTTCACAAAGATGAACAATGGCATCAAATACTGTGTCCTAGAAAAATAAATTAGTAAGACAATTTGATTACTGGGTCTTTGGTTCTAGAATAAAGGGCATCTTTAATTCACTCAATTTTAATTGTACTGTACTTTAAGTATACACCTAAAAGAAGTTATTTGAACATAATCCATTCCTAAATACAAGCACTAAGAACAGAATTGATCAGTATTGTTAATAAAGTAAGTGAAAGATAATAGTGCTACAACTAGGCAGCTTATTAAATAAGAATTTCTAATGGAAGAAAGTACATATTGGACATACTTGAAATATGAAAAAATACTTAAGTTAACATGCTCGAAATTGGAATTAAAATATATATATAAATTTTAGCTGTTAGGAGAAATTAGAAAGAACGGGAAATAAAAAGAAGAGAATAACAGCAGTAAAGAATTAATTATAAAAATGTATCAAAGTGCTATTCTGATGAAAAAATAGAATAACATGGAACTGATATTAAAAAAATTGCCAATAGTAGAACAAAATAAAAAGTGATAATATTAAAAAGCAACATATTTAAAACAAATCTGAAACACTTTAGAAGGTATTAAATTTTTTGCTTTCAAAGTTGCTAGGCAGCAAATAAAAAATATTTACTTCAGAAGATTCTCAGTTCAAAGAAAAAGCATGAACATAGATCCAAAACATAGAAAAATGCAAATATAATAAAGATTTTATTAGTCTTATTACCATTGACAACAAAAAGCTTATGACAAATGTGAGAATAAAAGAACCTTGGGTATAAAAGTTACTTGAGTTGAGGTGCCTGGGTGGCTCAGTCAGTTAAGTGGCTGCCTTCAGTTCAGGTCATGATCGCAGGGTCCTGGGATCAAGCCCTGTGTCGGGCTCTCTGCTCAGTGGGGAGCCTGCTTCTCCCTCTCCCTCTGCCTGCCGCTCTGCCTATTTGTGCTCTTTCTCTGTCTCTCTGTCAAATAAATAAATAAAATCTTTAAAAAAAAAAAAGTTTCTTGAGTTGAGAGTAACTTGAGTTACTTGGAATGAACACAGATTAGTAAAATAAATAATTGTCCTTCACTTTATTTTATTTTTTTTTTAAAGATTTTATTTATTTTTCAACAGAGAGAGAGAGACAGCGAGAGAGGGAACACAAGCAGGGGGAGTGGGAGAGGGAGAAGCAGGCTTCCCGCTGAGCGGGGAGCCCGATGCGGGACTCGATCCCAGGACCCTGGGATCATGACCTGAGCCGAAGGCAGACGCTTAACGACTGAGCCACCCAGGCGTCCCTGTCCTTCACTTTAAAAGAGTATTAATTTTCAATAAAATTAATTTTCAGTAATTAAAAACCTAAGACTAGAATAACATAGCCCTGCTATTTCTTCATATATGTTGCGTCCCTGAATGGAGTAGCCAAGGACTTAAAAGGGAACCTAAGTAGAGAAATATTAGAGGTTCTGAATTCTGGGATGCCTGGTTGGCTCAGTTGGTTAAGTGGCTGCCTTTGGCTTGGGTCGTAATCCCAGGCTTCTGGGATCGAGTCCCGCATCGGGCTCCCTGCTCAGCGGGGAGCCTGCTTCTCCCTCTCCCTCTGCCTGCTGCCCCCCTGCTTGTGCTCTCTCTCTCTCTCTGGCAAGTGAATAGATAAAATCTTAAAAAAAAAAAAAAAAAAGAGGTTCTGAATTCTAAGAAACCTAGCTCAGTAGGAAGAAGGAGTGCTGTCTTTCACGAATCAACATCAATTTTTAAAAACCTGTATTGGGGTTTGTACTATAGCCTCTAGAGCAAAACCAAAGAAGTCTAAAATCATGCCTTGTTTTCAGGGTGGGGGGAGCTTTATTATTGGTTATTAACCAGACTTAGCACATAGGGAGGAAAATCACGCATAGCATAATAATAAGTCTGAGTAGAGATAAGAATTATATGAAATCCAAGGATGGGCTTCAGAAGCAAAATGATCAGAAAATGATTTTTTTGCAATTTGGGATTTGAGCTTGACTTTGAAAATAGGCATACATTAAGGTAGAAAAAGATAAAACCAAGAAAGAATAAATAAAGTGTATAATGATCCAGATATAGCAACACCAATTCTCCTGGGATAGTGAGGACCAGCACCAAGACTTCATTTAAGAAACGGTAGAAAATAAGGTGGTCATAGGATAGAGATGGATCGTGAAGTTTTGAAAGGAAATAGAGCATTTACAGCGGTAACCACATGTGTTACCATTACAAATATTACACACTCTTCAGGGTGATGGAAGAGAACCAGATAGACCTTGTATGTGCACAAAAAGGATTTCTTACACCACAGAAGAGAAAACCCAAACTGGCTACCTAGTGCCCTCTCCCCTCTTCTGAAAGGGAAAGAAACCTTTGCTCCCTAATGTTTTACAATTCTTTGGAATGTGACAGATAGCCCCAGGTTTTTTCTGGGTTTTACGCCCTTGGAAAAGCAAGCACATTTAGAAATAAATCTCCAACTCTGCCCAAAGCTTTCTCATTATCTACTCAGTCATCTTTTACTTCCTTTAATCCAGCTTCTAGTTTTCTTTGCTCAGAAATCCCTAAATGTGCAGAAACATGGATATATGCCCTTTCTGACATCAAGCAGGCCTGAGTTTAAATCACAGATCCGTAACATACCAGCTAAATGCATTTGCACAGTGATTTAATATCTTTGAGGTTCAGTTTCCTCAACTGTAAAATAAAAATAAAACTTTAAAGGACGTAACTTAAAAGTTGTTGCGCAATGTAAAAGGGACGATGCATGTAAAGAACTAAAAATGTTGCCTGGCCCTGTAGTAAGAGTTTAAGTCTTGTTAGCTACAATTATTTGTATTTTGAATTCCAGAAAGAAACCTCTAAATTTTCTATAACTAAAATATGAGGGCATTTACAAATTGATAGGCTTGAGGTGGAAAATGGTATTTAAGCACCATCATTAAGAGCAAAGTCTTTGGGATGAGCCAGTTCTGGATTTGGGTTTGAATCCTGCCTCTGTCATTTACTGACCATGTAACCTTGGAGGGAAGACTTGGAGGTATCTCTCAGTCTTCTAAGCTTTCTTTTCCTCATATTTAAAAGGTTGGTAGTGATGCTTCACTAGGATTGCTACAAAAATTAGATGAGAAAGTACACAAAAAGCATAAAACCTGGTGTATATTAAGGTCTCAGTATATGTTAATCCTTTTATTATTGTTTTAATTGTTATTGTTATTACCATGGGACTCCTAGGGAGGTGGGTTTAGAAGTAAAATTTAGTCAAGAGGATAACCAGTACACTCTTGGAGTGATACAAGGGTGAGAGCCCAGAATTCGTATGGAAACAGAGGGCACTAAGCCTGTCTAAAGCTGTGAGGGACATTCTGAATTCCTCTACTTGCATTTACTTTAGGAAAGAGTCTCAGTGTTTATAAAGAACATGCTCAATTGTGTTTTCCCAAATGGAAGTGGTCTAGGCTTAGTCATGGTAGAGGGTTGACTAGTATTCTGGGGTATTTCTAAAGTAATGGAAAAGATGACAGAGAAGAGGGTAACATGTTTAACTTGAGTGGACCAAGGTAAACAAAGAAAGAGCTGGAGAAGAATTTTTTGTCCTATTCTTTGAAATGGTCATATATTCCACTATTTTCTGAACACAAAGAAATGAATCAAACATCATGAATATTGACAAAATGTGAATAAAAGAATTGAATGTTGTATAATAATAGAGAAAATAAAATAAACAGGATATATATGACTTTTTAAGACCACAGTGGATGTCATCCATTCAATGTCTTTTTTATGAATATGAGTCTCAAAATCCTCACAAGTAAAGGAATTATATAAAGTGATGAAAATGGAAAGATCATGAAAAACTCATCAAAGCTTGGGGAGGGAGTCAAGAGACAACTTTAAGGTAGCAATGGAGAAGACAATATGGCTTATGATGATTATTTCCATTTGTTATCAAAGATAGTTTTAAAAACCATTTTTCCCAGTAGGGCATACTTTTTTTTTTTAATCTGTGTTAAGTACAGGCTTTGGTAAACACAGGAACCCACAAATGGGTGGTTTAAAATGGTACTTTCCCACAAGTCTCCTGGAGAATCATTTTCTAACAGCTAGAATGCTTCTTTTGTCTTAGAGCCTTTTATTTTAAATTAAATTGAGAACAAATTGCATATTACCTCTTCATGGTATTTCTGCACTTAAGGCACCAGGAAATTCTATAATATGATTCCTTTTCAAGGAAGTTAAATAGAACTCTTATTTCAACAATCATACCAATTTCTACACCATTTGTAAAATTGATTCTGACCTTATCAGTCTCCATCATGTTCTTCAGATTTGGATCAGTAATTCAATCCTTAATGCTATTGAAGAGTTTAAACTGGACTTTCAAAAGCCCTGCCACTTGTTTGCCTTTGTTTTTATAACTGGGAGAGAGCAATTCACACACATGCACACACACAGGCACACGTACACACATTATACACATGTGTATTATACTGTATGTTGATACCTAGTAGAGCCTTAGATATGATTTGTATATAACATCCTCTGGCCTCATCTTATTATTCTACTCTATTTTCTCTGTTACTGGTTTTTTATCTTATTGTTTTACATGTATATATTTTTTAAATATTTTATTTATTTATTTTAGAGATAGAGAGAGAATGCACCAAATGCATACCTAAGCACGGGTGGAAGGGGAAAAGGGAGAGAGACAAGCAGACTCTGGGCTGAGCGTGGAGCCCACAGGGCTCGATCCCACGACCCTGAGATGATGACCTGAGCCAAAATCAAGAGTCGGCAGCTTAACTGACTGGGCCACCCAGGCTCCCCTACATATATTTTTAGAAGGCACTTTATCTGGGACTCTAAACAAATCAGTAACAAGGACTTATCATTAAAAAAAAAAAAAGGGTTACCTTGTTTCTCAAATACACACACACAGATGTATACACACATATACACACACATCTTTGCTGCTTTGGTGAAATCAATAATTAGTTGCTTTGGAGATCTAAAATAGGTATAATTTGTAATTATATAGACTGGTCATAATGTTTAAAAGAATTTTATAGGTAGGGGTGCCTGGGTAGCTCAGTCGGTTGAGCATCAGACTCTTGGTTTTGGCTCAGGTAATGATCTCAAGGTCGTGGGATCAAGCCCCACATCAGACTCAGTGCTCAGCGGGGAGTCTGCTTTTCCCTCTCCCTCTGCTTCTCCATCCCCCCTCCCCCCAGTTATGCTCTCTCTCTCTCTCCCTCTCTCAAATAAAGAAATAAATAATAAAATCTTTTACAAAAAAGAAGAACTTACAGGTGAAGATATTATTGTATGCATATTATTTCATGTTCCTTTTTAAAAAAGTTGTTCAGGTCACACTTTGCTCCAAAACAGGGTACAACTCTACTAGATACTAATATATACTACATGCCTAAAATATGTCCACTTAAAGATAAATAGACCTTTCTAAAGATTCTATGTTTAGAAAATATTTCAGGGGAGTTTTAAACTAATAGTAATGAAAAAGCACTTTAAAAGGATATTCTTAAAACTATACTCAACCTCTTCCTACTCATTAAGAAAATCCTAATTTTTAATAAATAATCATTCTCTAAATGTTGACAGGGTCCACTTAGCAATATATAGCCAAGTGCAACTGTTTGCAAAGTGGGACATTTCCAGATAGTTAAGGCATGTACATCCCCTCTGTAAGAGGCAAAATAATGGCACACCAATGCTGCCCGCATCCAAATCCCCAAAGCCTGGGAATATACTTTATACAGCAAAATTGAGTTTTCAGCTGTGATTTAATTAAGGATTCTGAGAATGGGAACACTATCCCAGATTATCCAGGTGAGTCCAAAATAATTACAAAGGTCTTTATAAGACCAGAATCAGAAAAGGAGATTTGACATTGGACGAAGACGTCAGAGTAATGCATTTGCTGGCTTCGAAGATGGAAGAGGGCCGTGAACCAAGGAATGTAGACGGCCTCTAGATGCTGGAAAAAGGCAATGAACAGATTCTTCCCTAGATCATCCTAGAGGAATGCCATCCTGCTGAAGCTTTGATATTAATCTAGTGAGATTTCTGAGTTCCGAATGGAAAGAAAATAAATTTATATTCTCTAAGCCACTAAGTTCATGGTAATTTGTTATAGCAGCAGTAGGAAATTAAATCAACATCCAAAAGAATTGATCTATACTTGGCATTTCCACTTTCTTTTCTCCTATTCTCTCTCAGTCCCTACTCCAACTAGTCATTCCTCCTCACCACTCCACTGAAAATGTTCTTGAAAAGGTCAGCAATGACATCTACATTGCCAAAACCATTAGTCAGTATTCCTGTCTTGCCTTTGCAACCCCTCAACAGCATCTTACACATTTGATCACACCATTTTTAAAACATCTTCTTTCTGTGGCTTCCAGGACACAGCTGTCTCCTGGTTTCCCTCCTCCTGCTTCTCAGTCCTGCTTCAGGGAGCAGTCTTGCAACCTCTTCTCCATCTACAACATCCTCCCTAAGCATTCTCGTTAAGTGCCATAAATTTGAATATTATGTGTAGCCTAATAACTCCTAAACAGAGAGCTTCAGGTATACAACTGCCTAATTTATATCTCTTACATTTCTTTTAAGCTTTTCAACCCTAACATGTTTATAAGCAAATTGTCAGTTATTTTTCCTGTTCTTCAACATGTTTCTTCCATCTTCCCCATCTCAATAAAGGGCACCACCATTCACTGAGTTGCTCAAGCAAAAACTCAAGGGCATCCTTACTCCTTTCTTTCTTGTACACTTCATATTAGAAGATCCCTTTAGCCCTTATCTTTGTGGAGGGACGATTAACTGCCACCAGAGTTTGTGTTTCAAATTTCTGCTTTTTGTTAGGCTACAGAAACTACAACAGAACAAGTAAGATCTGTAGGACATTTTCAAATGATCTAATATATATATATATTAGATATATATATATTAGATATATATAATTATATATATATATATAATTACAATCCCTGAATGATGGGAGAAAAATAATAGGACAGAAGAAATATTTGAAAAGATAGTATCTAAGAAATTTCCAAAATTGATATAAAAAACATAAAGACATTAATCCACAGATCCAAGAATCTCAATGAAATTCATGCCGAATAAATACAATAAAACGAACCATGCTCAATCAAGCTGCTGAAAATCAAAGATTAAAGAAAAAAATCTTAAAAGCAGCCATAGCTACAAATATACAATAAATAAAAGAGAAAAATACAAATGATGTCTAATTTCTCAATGGCATTAATAGTGTGGAAGTGTCTCACTGATTCAAAAATGAGTTTGGTTGAACGAGTGCAAACAGGCTGAATTTAGCATGGCTTACTAAGTCTTGTATGTTCTGACCCCAGATTTCCTCTTCAGCTTCATATTCTACCTCTTTTCTTTCTCTCCCTATGCTTTGGCTATATTGGTCGTAGGAGACATGTAAAACACACATCATCTTAGGGCCTTTGTGCTTGTTCTTTCCTTTACTGGGAGGTTTACATTATACACTGCCTCATTTTCTAAGTTCTGTGCTCAAAGTTTACCTCCTCAGAAAGAAACTCTTTTGACTGTCCTGTCTATAGGAACATCTTCTTCACTCTCTATCCCCTTACCCTGCTTTATTTTTCTTCATAGCCCTTACCACCTCCTGATATTATCTAACATCATATTTGTTTTTGCTGCCTCTCCCACTAAATTGTAAAGGCAGGGACGTGGTATGTCTTGTGTACCAAGAAATCACTAGCACCTATAATAGTTCCTTCTGATCACCTGAGATCACACTTCCAGAATGATCTGATAACTAACATGTTATGCTGGTAATAGACATAATGCTCTATCAATATAGGAGAGGGTGATTCAAGATAAAATTTTGTGCAAGTGATAGTGAAAAAATTCAGAGTCACAAAGATTGGTTGTAAAATCAGGAACCAAGATCCAAAGCTTTCCAAATATCAAATTTTATGCTTTTAATACCATGATTATTTGAGGAACTATGACAAAAAAATGTAATATAGATAGAGCAAATTGCTTAAATTTTTGGAAAAGTAAGCATTTCCCCATTTCAACAACATATCCTAATATTTTGAACTTGAAACAAATAACAAAGAGTGTCTGCAATTTAGCTCAGAGCACGAGCAGGGTGGCATGAGTTTGGGGTTGGAAATGCAATGGCCAAGGAACATCATCTACAGAATCCACATGGTGAACAAAAGATGGAGTGGAAGGACCTTCAAAGGAGTAGATCCCTTCCAAGGAGTGCAGTCAATTTCTCACATCCAATAAGAGACACGCCACAATCACTCAGTATTTGGAAAACTATCTCCCAAAAAAATGGGAGGACTCCACCCCCAAATATCTCATTTTATTTTCTACCAAATATTCTATTTTATTATGCAATTTTTTTGCACAAACATTTATAAAAAGGAAAAGTGAAATGACGAAAAAAATATATATATATATATCTATATACCACAAGCATCAAAAGATTATGCCTGATTTATCTGTGCATACATACTTCTTTGTACTTTTCTAACATTTTCCAAATATTTTATATTAAAATGAATATTATTTCAAACAAGTGCTGTAGTTGAAGAGCCATAGTACTGGGACAATCTAATGCTTTTGAAAAAAAGCTGGCCATTCACTTAGATTATTCTTTTTTTTTCTGAGTCTTCCACTTTCATCCAACTTGCAATTTTGAGGAAAATATTGTGGAAGTTTGGGGGAAAAAACTCATTATTTTATGTAAATTTTTCAAATATAAATTTATCTTCTCTCTAAGAAATTTCCTTTACTTTTACCTTTATGGCCACTCTGGTTCATTTTCTTCAAATCTTTGAATCATATTGTTTTACTTAGTGCAGCATGTTGTGCACATTCCTGGAAATAACTGATGTATTTGTCTCATAAAACACTGTGTTTTTCTTCCACAGGTGGCATTGTACCTGTGCCAGGCATCCCTGGGTGGCCACTTTGCCTATTTAAATGTAAATTATGTTGGTATGAGAATAGAACTGCAGGCACTGTTATAACAACTCACATTAAATAATACACTGATGTCTAGAAACCAAGTGCAGGAATTTTTCACTGTTTTGGGAATAAAGTTGGCATTAGCATGGGCAGAATGTCATTAATGGAGGCCATTAACTGGCCATGCCATCCAGGCAAAATATATCAACAGATTGAGGATAAATTTGGAAGATTGGTATGTTTCTAGCCAGAGCTCCAGAGCACAATTGAGAAAATAACAGATCCACAGTGGAGAGTAGTTTCCTTTTGCACCTTTCTTCCTCCAATTCACATTCTATTATGTGTAAGTGAAATAAGTTCCCTGTTGCTGCAGTTGAGTCAAAGCTCTATTGCATTTTGGTTTTTTTTGTTTGTTTGTTTGTTTGTTTTTACAGAGGGAGAGAGAGGGAGGGGGAGGCAGTGAGGGGCAGAGAAAGAAGGAGAGAGAGAATCTCAAGCAGGCTCCACACCCCTGGCACGGGGCTGATCCCACAACCCCTAGACCATGACCTGAGCCAAAATCAAGAGTCGGATACCTAACTGACTGAGCCACCCAGGCGCCCTACAGTGTTTTGTTTTCAAAGTTTGCCTAACCACTATTGCCATTCACATGCACAGTTTTATTGCCTCTCCTGTCCTTGTCCTTACAGCTTCCTGGAAGATTCTGACAGCATCTGAGCTGCATGTGAGACCTCCTCTTGATTGAATCAAAAAGTCATGTTATTTGCAACGACGTGGATGGAACTGGAGGGTGTTATGCTGAGCGAAATAAGTCAATCAGAGAAAGACATGTATCATATGACCTCACTGATATGAGGAATTCTTAATCTCAGGAAACAAACTGAGGGTTGCTGGAGTGGTGGGGGGTGGGAAGGATGGGGTGGCTGGGTGATAGACACTGGGGAGGGTATGTGCTATGGTGAGTGCTGTGAATTGTGCAAAACTGTTGAAGCACAGATCTGTACCTCTGAAACGAATAATGCAATATATGTTAAGAAAAAAAAAGAAGAAGAAGATAGCAGGAGGGGAAGAATGAAGGGGGGGAAATCAGAGGGGGAGATGAACCATGAGAGACGATGGACTCTGAAAAACAAACTGAGGGTTCTAGAGGGGAGGGGGGTGGGAGGATGGGTTAGCCTGGTGATGGGTATTAAAGAGGGCACGTTCTGCATGGAGCACTGGGTGTTATGCACAAACAATGAATCATGGAACACTACATCAAAAACTAATGATGTAATGTATGGTGATTAACATAACAATTAAAAATTTTTTTAAAAAGTCATGTTACTTCCTCAAACTTCTTTTGGTTCTTTTTCTTAACATTTCTGCTCACTAGACTCATCCCTGACTTATTGTTTAGCTGTTTGTTCAGTTCAGTGGTCAGCATATTTCCCACGAGGTAAGAGTAAAACCAAAGGTTATATGGAAAGCTGAGATTTTGTTTAGTTTTATAATAGCATCCTTTTAAAAGAGTAAAAAGAAAGCATGGAGAGACATTGAAAGAATGATAAACATAGGGCGCCTGGGTGGCTCAGTCGTTGGGCATCTGCCTTCCACTCAGGTCATGATCTCAGGGTCCTGGGATCGAGTCCCACATCAGGCTCCCTGCTCCACAGGAGGCCTGCTTCTCCCTCTCCCACTCCCCCTACCTGTGTTCCTTCTCTCGCTGTGTCTCTCTCTATCAAATAAATAAAATCTTTAAAAAAAAAAAAGAATGATAAATATATGTGTCTTTTTCATTATGTGTTGGGAATTAAATCCCAAATGCAATTTGTTATATGTTAATGGTAAGGTAACTGAAAATGGATATTAAAATAAAGCTAGTTATGCTAAGTATATTACTGAGTGGTAAGAAATGTCTTTTCGTTAGAAAATCAATTTTTCTACACAGACATAGATTTGTTTGCTCCAGTTTTTCAGTTTTCATGAACACCTGTGAACTACAGACATTAATGATTAGACAGCTGATACTGGTTTCTCTCCTGAGAAAGTGAGGTTTTACTAATTGATTAGCTTTTACACTGCATTTGTGTTTTCTTTCTTTACAAATTTTTCTGCATTGTTTCTAAAAGATTTCTGGTTTCCAAAATGTGAAGCTTAAAATGGACAAGCTATTGTGATTTCTTGATGTGACAAAATTTCTACTTTTTTCTCACATTTCAATGATCTGATCAAGGAGTATGGGGCTCCTTGAATAAGATAATAGGATGTTTGATGGCCATGAAAGCTAACTGGAAAAATAGAAGATCTAGCATGAAATTATGAGAAATTTGAATTTTAGTGGTGATGGTACCACTAAAAAAGAAAATTATAAAGGCAAAGAGTTAAAACTAATGTCTTATGTGTAAAACACTTTTTCTCAGTTGGAGACTCTGAAACACCATTTATCCTCTATACTATATTATGACACATAGGGCTTGGGAAAATAATTTAATCAATTTAGTCTCAATTCCATAGAAATTCTCTTACCTTGACCTTAATTATGAATTAACTGTGTGTATTCCATGTTTTACTTACACACTAGACTAATGATGATCTTAAAGATCTGTCTAACTTTTTGTAGGCTTCATAAGAAGATTTTCTCTAGAAACCTATTGCCAAAGTTTAGCTTAATTTGTACTTTGGAAAATAGAGAGTGGTTTTATCCAAAAAGTCTCCCTAAATAAACTTCACTATATTCTAAACCTACCTTTTCCATCCTGTAAACTAAAGATAAATGTGTAAGTGCTAAGAACAGAATGTCTGGTTGTTGCTTTTTTAACATATACTGTATATAGAGAAAAATTTTCAAAGTGCCACATCAGTTATACAAATGACTAATTCCCCCGTTATGTATGTAGTGTTAGCAAAAAGTCATTAGCTGGTGCACATTTGGCTGGGGATCTGCAGTGTTGGTTATAATCCATATCTTGGTTATGACATGAATTCTGTTAAGAATGAGAGGAGCCAAAACTCATCAACTGGAGTGGCTAGTCCCATAAGCAAAAGACAGGTTGATGTGATTGATACAAAATGCCCTTCCCACTCTAACCCTGTACCTATTTAGAAAGCCCTTTGTTTAATCCTGTATTGCCCAAGGCTACAGGCAATAGGTCAAGTTTAATAAGGAGCCCACTTCCAATTTGTAATGCCCTCTTAAACCGCAAAATAGTGTCATAGAACTCTAGGCAGAAGGTCAGGAAATCTGGGACTAATCAAGGCATTTCAAGCACACAAGTTTTATCAAGTGCTGACCATCTAAAGATACATGTGTTCAGGAAAGCACACTGTGATGAAGCATGTCCTTTAACCATGAAGCGCTTCCACTAGTCAGTAGGAACAGATACAATTTTCCTTAACCTTTCAGTGCCCCAGTTTTAAAAGTGGAAACAGTTAGATCTCCTCTAGCATATTTCATATACATATTGTAATGCCCATCAGACTTACAAATGAGAATAAAAGCATCTAGTCTTAGAAAGATCCCATCTCACAAAAATAAAACCCAAGTTGGTCTCAATATGTACTTTAATCCACATTTTTTTGGCCTTAAATGCTGCAAAAGTGATGACAACTAAAATAAATGGACCATTGGCTGATGCTTCCTGCATTTTATTTTTCTAAAAATGATTTCTTGATCACTTATGTTTGTGTACAGTAATTTTGTTCCTATGAAAATGTATTTATAAAAAAGAAAATGTATGAGAGACCTATTATGTATAAGAAAAGTAAGGAGAAGTGGAAAGATTCTATGAAAGCCACAATGAAGATTCTTTACTGAGAAGTCAAGCACACTTTAGAATACATCTAAGCAGTAATCAAGGTAGATTATATAGGAAATAAATGTTACAAAATGAAAATAAAATTTGAGGAAAATTAGGGAAAGCGAGGGGGACATGAGAAAGAAACAAAGAAAGGAATTCATTAATATGATGATTTTTTCTGCTACATCGTATCTTCTTCAATCCTTTTCCCCCAAGCTTCTTAGGAAGGAGCTAAACTGTGGGCAAAATAAGGGGCTGTCTCCATGGTGTGATTTAAGAAGACATTAAAGAAAAAAACCCTATAAATCAAAAATCTCTCTCTTCCATTGGTCTGCCAGAGTATATGTTGGTATAAAGTAATTATAATAATGATGAGATTAAGGCTATTTAGGGACTTTATTAAAATACTCTTCTCCATAAGGCGCTGTACATGAAGCCATTATCAAACACTTATGTAAGCCTGTATAATATTGGGCAAGTAGCCTTGTGAAGAAGCTAAAGGGAAGTGGACAGCAGATTTTGATAGTGGAGAGGGATTTAGGGAGATGGCACCTGAATGGGAAAATCTGGATGGAGTTATTCAGTAAGGGAACTAAACCATCAATAGCACCATGAGGAACCTGAGACTCTGGGCTGTAAAATGCTAGAACTGAAGATGAATCATGAGCAGATGGATGAGGAAGCTTGTCAATATATTACTATTTCACAAAATTCCTTAAAGCCCGTCCTCCCATAAATGTTTACTTCAGGGAAATAGCTCTGTTCTTTAAAATCTCCCATGTATGATTGTTCAACTTTCCATAAGATTCTTTTATTTAAGATATTATTTATTTATTTATTTATTTATTTATTTATTTATTTAGAGAGTGAGCATGAGTGGAGGGAGGGGCAGAGGGAGAGAGAGAATCTCAAGCAGACTCCATGCAGACCCCAGGCTCGATCCCACAACCCTGAGATCATGGCCTTAGCCAAAATCAAGAGTCAGACGCTCAACTGACTGAGCCATCCAGGTGCCCCAACTTTCCGTAAGATTTTATGCAAAAGCGATATTCTCATTTAGCAGTTTGATTTTTTTCAAAGACTCCTTCATTCATTTATTCATTCATCATTTGGCATCATATTTTTATTGAGTGCCTAAGAGTAAAGGCTTTGCCATGTTCTGAAGATAAAGCAGTAAACAATAAAAAAGAAGTTGCTTCCCACATGGGGTTTATGGTCTAGTAAAGACAAACTAGTAAACAGGCTAATGAAAGAGCAAATGATAAGATATAGAGATGAAACCCCACGTGCTGAGAGACTACAGAGGCGGACCACCAGATCAGCTGTGGAAGGGAATGAAAGGCTTCCTGAGGGCAGCTGCATGTCAGTTAAGTTCTGAAAATGTATAAAAGGCAAAAAGAGAGAGAGAGTTGAGTGTTCTGGGCAGAAAAACAGTACGTGTGGAGACCAACAACAAGAGAAAGCACAGCACAACTAGTGAAAATAGTCATTTGTTTGTTGTGCAGAGTTCAAGGTGTAGAGTGTTCAGAGATGACACTGGGTTGGAGGTCGGGTTCCAGAACATGAAGAGCCTCACAAGCCATGCTAAGCAGGGGGTTTGGACTTTAAAGAGCATTGGGGAGCTAGTGAGGGAGAACTGGATGCAGCAGGTATGGGGTCAGGCTGATATATAACAAGAACTCAATAAATACCACTAGAATGAATGTGATTATGAGAAAAAGAAAAATGATACAAGCAAAAGAAGACCATCTTGGAGAAGGTAAGTAGACAGGTGAAGCTGCCTTAAGAGAAGCTAATTTTATAAAAATTGAGGGAGTAAAAGAAAATAAGAAAATAGAATGAGAGTAACAGGCTTAAAGGTGGTAGGTGTGTGTGTGCTACTATCAATAGGAAAGAGTTCAACATGCTTATGGGCTGAAATTAAGGCTTCAGAATAACAGTCAGGAGAAGAGAAAGGGGACACCCTTGAATAAGACAAAGAAAATTTCTTCCTCTGAGATTTGAAGAAAATAGTAGGATTGGTGAGGATACAAGTATCATGGGTGGAGGGGCTGGGCAACGGGAGTGTGCACTTTCATGACTTCTATTTTCTCTAGGAAGTAAAAGACAAAGTCACTGATTAAAAGTAAAGGCCTGGAGCAACACACATTGAGGAAAGGGGTAGGATTTGCAGTATCTGCTTCGGAGAAACAAAGTTGATTAGAATGGGGAGAAAAAGTATTGCCAAGGAGAATATGGGCTCAATTAGGGTTGGAAACCAATTTCTAACTGCTGATCCTCTCAGGAAAGGACAGATTTTGAAGACACCAACTTTTTGAGACTATCCATGGGGGAAGTTCATAAAACATAGTCCTGGGGCCAAGCTAGGGTATTCAAAATATTGGATAATAAGTTTAAGCATAACAACTCTTGGAGATTAGCTTGAAGCTAGTGGATGAAGCTGGTAAAAATAAGCAGAGATGCCAAAACTGGAAACAGGGCAAACACAGATGGAATGAGGAGGCAAAGGGTCATAGCCTGAGCAGTACAGGAGAGAACAAAGCCTGTGGGCAGTAGAGGCTTGATTCAGGAGAATGCATTGTTTGCTGCTACATTCATTTTCCTGTGGTTTGGTGAGTTCCAGCTAAGTCCAGACAGGACATTTATAAGGGTATGCATGGATTCAGGATACATGATTTTCTCTAACAATTTCTAGCCCTGGAGTAGGAACAAAGAAATCAAAGAGGTGCAATAACTTGAGATATCATATTAGCTGAACAGGATTGTTGGGAAAATGAACTAACACAATGATCCAGACAAGACTTTTTTTAAAAAAGTAGTGTTGGCAGAAGTTTGCTGATAGACCAAAGAATAGGGGACTGAATGGCTGTGGACGAGTGAAAGAAAGGGAGTGAAAAGGTGGTTATATCTCCTGAAAAGGCAACGCCATGTCCCAAAACAGTTTTTCAAATCAATTCTGGAAATGAGTAACATGTAACCTGCAATTAAGTTTGTGCTGTACATGAGCAGTTAGGATAATGAAGAAGATGGAAAAAGAGAATATGATGCTTCTTCCCGAATATTTTCCAGTTCATCAAAAAAGAAAAGAATGTTAATGCTACGCAAAATAAGTCAATCAGAGAAAAGACAATTATCATATGATCTCACTCATATGTGGAATTTTAGAAACAAAACAGAGGATCCTAGGTGAAGGTAGGGAAAAATAAAACAAGATGAAATCAGAGAGGGAGACAAACCATATGAGACTCTTCATCATAGGAAACAAACGGAGGGTTGCTGGAGGGGAGGGTGGTGGGGGGATGGGGTAACTGGGTGATGGGCGTTAAGGAGGGCACGTGATGAAATGAGCACTGGGTATTATATAAGACTGATGAATCACTGAACTCTACCTCTGAAACTAATAATACACTATTAGTTTGAATTTAACATATCAACTATAGTTGAATTTAAATTTTTTAAAAAAAGAAAGAAAAGAATGTCAGGCTATGAAAAAGATCAAATTATGTGTATTTTCAGTGAGCATCCAGAAGAGTATGTTTAGGGCAGAAAGTGAGAATGTTTCACAAATAAAACAGAGACATCTCAATTTAGGGCCTTCTACATGAATGGTTGTCCTTTGTCACTAACCCTTGAAGTATTGCAGACCTGAGATGCAAATCAGAAATTAACTATCATTTTGATGGTACTTTGCTGTCCACAACTCAATTTGCCTTCTCCTATGTTCAATGACCCTCAGGGTAACCCTGTGGGAGAGAAACAATGTCACCTCCTTCCCCGTTATATAGAAGTAGAAACTAGCACTAAGCAGATCCCTTAAGCAGAGGTTCTTCTGGCTCTAAAGCCCAAACTTCTTCCTTAATGCCACACATTATGAGCGAGACAAGCTTTACATCTCCGTATCAAGATGGAGAAAAACACAGAGATTTCCTGTCAGGTGGAAACATCAGCTGCTAACTTCAGACCCAGTATGAATAAGTGGTGAGAATAATACTTTTGGTTTCCTGGTGTCATGCATGAATAAATCTATAGTATTTAATAAGTTATGAAACTATATTGCTATTATGAGGAAATGTTATCTCTTTTATCACTCAATAATTTGTGTAAGCATAAATCTATAGACTTGGCAGAATTCGTAATGACCCAATATGCCCATAACTAAGGCTCAATTGCTGTTTATTACTTATAAGAGATTCCTTGCTGCTTTTCTATTACGTCATTTAAAATATTGATCTTATGTTATTACCCATATGATCATGAATCAAGCTCTGTGTGTTTACCTGCTGCAGCTGAAGACACTGATCTAACAGTATCATAACATGGAATTTAAAGTATTACAGCTCCCTAAGGAAATTTGCTGAAACCAGTTGGACCTACTTTGAGTTATTTGTTTGGTTAATTATCAATGGCTCCAAAACGGGCCACTGTAAAAGCTTTCTCAGTAAATTGCTTTCAAAGCCTTGGGCAGTTTGTAGACATTATGCTGCTCTTACACTCCACACAAGGTTCTCTTTGTTTATTGCCCTGTGCGTTACACATATCCTTGCACTTTTCACTAATGGTTTGTAGGCAGCCCTCGTTCATGATCAGACTGCCCTGATAAC
Source organism: Halichoerus grypus (assembly GCF_964656455.1). Lineage (NCBI taxonomy): Eukaryota > Metazoa > Chordata > Mammalia > Carnivora > Phocidae > Halichoerus > Halichoerus grypus. The sequence goes on from NC_135715.1 coordinate 27,277,165, forward strand.
TTGATAGTCTTCCAGTCCTCTCAGAAGGGGTTTGAAATTGGAACGCAAGATATTTACCATCATAATAAACATACCCATCAGGTCACTATGGATGAAGAAGTTAAACGTGCAAGTCTCCAAGTCCTTATTACCCAATATCTTTCTTCAGGCTTCCAGGGCCAGACTGACATTACCACATCATATGGCTGTTGCGTCCCTTATTATCTTATTATCTTCTCTTAATATCCTCAGCAATTAAGATCTTATCCAGTGTGTCTGGAGGAAAGGTGACCTGGATGAGACTTCCGAAGATGTTATCTGATGCAGGCAGCGAAGCTCTGATGAAAAGATAACATTGACCAAAAGATATTGTCTTTGTTCCAGGAAGAAGATGGACTGTTTGGATTTTTATTTCATGTTTTGTTTTTAACGTATGTGAGGTGATTTGTGCTGTGTCAGCTCATCTAGTTGGAACTATAATTTTCAGAATTCCTTTCCAAGTTACGAGTTCCTGTGAACCACAAGAGCTCTTTGGGGTGATAGCTGAAAGGTGGAAAGAAGCAGCAGCCGTATCCTTTTACAGTGCAAAGGCTGGTGCGAGCCATGGGGTATTTGCAATGGGGTGCATTGTTTCGTCTCTGCTGGCTCACCCTGTCCAAGTGGACCTCAGCCAGCCTGCAGCAATTCCAGTAACCCCCGGCTCTCCTCCTTTGGCTTCCCCGAATCCCAGCGGTGTCTGCAGCTCCTGTGGCAACAACAGCACTTGCTCTTCCAACTCACGCTGGGTTTCCTCCAGTTTCTCTGACGTTTGGGCCAGCTCCCGGAGTTGGGCCCATGGTGAAGGACACCAGCCTCACACTCAAGTCACCAGCAGTGTTGATGTTGAGGCTCGGCGGTGGCAAGAGACCTCAACGGGTTCCAGCCTCCCTCATGGGCACAAATTTGTCCTGTCCCTTACCAACTTCCCCATCTTTCCTCCCCAGTGGCCTCCCCTGGTGACCTCAGGCTCAGCATCCAATGTAGAAAAACAGCTTATATAAACTCTTTAACTAGTTCCTACAAATGGGTAAGGTCAGATCCCTGTGATAACCCCCTAAGTCTTTGTTACTCCTAATGGCTCTGTTTCTCCAATCCAAGCTTAACTAATAAAATTTGCATATCTGTTATACTAAGGGGGATAGCATCTACCAAAATATGCTTCAACAACATATCTCATGTAAGCCGCTAAAATTTGGAGCCGTAGAGGAGAAAATCCCACATTTATTGTTTTAGATTGATATTTTGAAGCTTCTATCCTTTTAAGTAATTTTATTTTTAAAATAGTTTTCCATGGGTAAGCTACAAATAATATGAAATTATTAAAAATTTAAGATTACCTCCAATAGACCATTCTGAAAGCCACATTCATGCAAAAATTAATTCAGTTAAAAGAGAACAATGTTCTTAATCAGGACATGGATGGGTTTTGTAATCCAAACCATTGAAAAAAATTTCTAATTCTGACATCATAAAGAATCAATTCTTCTTATATTTGGGAAAATAAGAGAACTCATTAAAGTCATTCCAAAGACTGGAAGACTATTTAAGTTGTCAGGGAAATATCTTGTAGTGAAGACACTTCCTATAGGTAAGTGAAACCAGCAACAGAGCCAAAAAATTATTTATGAATATGAATGTTCTCCCCAATACATTTCCCCCATACAAGCTAATAATTTAATTCATATTGCATAATTTTTTAACACAAAGAAAGTTAGTTCTATGTAATGTCTGGGTTAAAATTTCAGATTAATGAATAGGCTCGCACAGGTACCGCAGTGACTACAATATAAGCAGAGTTCCAAGGACAATGGCCTTTGTAAAAGGATGGGATTATTTCAGTAGAGGAATGAAGAAACACATTTCAGAAGAGGTGGTTACTCTTGAAAGGTAAATGTAAAAATAGAACCACAGATATTGGCAACAAAAGGAGAAAGGCACTGAAGTGCAAAAACTCAGTCTGTTTAAAAAAAGCATGAGAGTTGGAGCAGCTGGGTGGCTCATTCTGTTAAGCGGCTGCCTTCGGCTCAGGTCATGATCCCAGGGTCCTAGGTTCGAGCCCCACGTCAGGCTCCTTCCTCAGTGGGGAGCCTGTTTCTCCTCTCCCTCTGCCTGCTGCTCTGCCTACTTGTGTTCCCTTTCTCTCTCTCTATCAAATAAATAAATAAAATCTTTAAAAAAAAAAAAAGCATGAGAGCATCTGAACTAAAATATATACATATAGGGGAACAATAAGAGGTAAATCTGGGAAGTAGGTTGCAGCATATTATGGACTAGAGAGCCCTGAATGCCAAACTAAAAAGGGGGCTTTTTTACCTTATTTTATTGGAATAAGTATCCCAAGAAAGCACCCTCCTAAGAGAGCATTCTGGAGAAAACTACTGACTTGGAAGTTTTATCTAACAATACTGTGTGGGTTGAAGCAGATAGTGTAAAGGTAAGAGTTGTGGGGACCACTTCAAAGACAACATGGACAGAACAAAAATAATGAGGACCTGGAAATTCACCCTAAGTATGAAGAGCAACTATTTTATTATAAATGTGGGGGAGGTTAGAAGGAAGAAAAATGAAGTTTGGGGGACAGGTTCCTATTAAATAGAAAGTAAGGTCAGTTTTGAGAAGAAAGATTTTGAGTTTGCAAGAATTAGTTTACTTGTTTTTATGGAAGTATAGCTGACAGGCGATGTTACATTAGTTTCAGGTGTACAATGCAGTGATTGGACAAGTCTGTACGTTCTTCTATGCTCACCACAAGGGTAGCTACCATCTGTCATCATACAACACTATTACAATACCATTGACTGTACTCCCCATGCCGTACCCTTTATCCCCGTGATTTATTCATTCCACAACTGGAAACCTGAATCTCCCACTTCCCTTCACCCATTTTGACCAAGTCCTACCCCATCCCCTCTGGCAACCATCTGTTTATTCTCTGTATTTATGCATCTGTTTCTACTAATTTGTTTGTTTGTTTATTCATTTGTTTTGGTTTTGGATTCCACACATAAGTGAAATCATATGGTTTTTGTCTTTCTCTGTCTGACTTATTTCACTCAGCATCATACTCTCTAGGTCCATCCATGTTGTCACAAATGGCAAGATTTTGAGGTTACAACTTAAGGAAAATAGAAAGGGTTGATGAATCAGTGTCTATGGTAGCATTTGTCCATCACCCTTATAGTTCCAGTAACTGTCTTGTCTGCTCTGCTTCATCTATATTGTTCCCATTGGAACTGCCCAACTATTCTATCACAAATATGCTTCCTTGGCCTAGATCTGGGCACCAGACTCAAGTATAACCAATCGGAGCATCCACCTAGAATTTCTGGAACTGGGCCATAAAAGTCAGTGTCTTTCTAGTAATCTGGGTTTTACGACAGAAACCAGAATGCCATGTCCTACTGGCCCTTCATTGTGTTTCCCATATGTTTCCTACCATACAGAGCAGATGTGATCTGCACCAAAAAAAAAAAAAAAAAAAAAGGTAAATGGATTCATAAAGAAAATAATAAACACACGATGGAGAGAGATGGAATGTAATCCCCTGATTCCAGGTGTTACTGAGGACCTGTCCTATTCCCATCCTTTTATCCTCTGAGACATCGCAGAAAGATTTTAACAAATTCCTCCGATGGCTTCAGCTAGTTCAAGCTGTTTTTCTGACACTTGCAATAAGACGGTTGTAAGAAATAAAAATCGTTTCAGTGGAGAAGTAGCAATAGAGCTGACTAGGAAGACATCTAAACATTACCAGACACCGTCAAGTCACAGGACCCAAAAGAAGTTGCAGAAGAGAAATGGTAACAGTGTTCATTGGCTTGGTGTGCAAGTTTCTGCAGAAGCATTCTGTAGCCCAGGGATAGATGAGGAGAAGGTAGGCTCTTGAACTGATCAAAGTTTGTGATTTTAATTGGAAACTCATTGGAAGAGCAACATGACACAAGGTTAGTGATATTGACAAACGTGATTAAAACTCAGGGTAAAGTGTGTCTCAAAGGGAATGATGATATCCATTAGTGATATCTGCCCTGATCAGAGGAATAGGAGGCACAAGCATGATTTTTAATACATTCCCTTTCTCCTCTCCAGGCTCTAAATTTATACTCCATGACTCTTTTAGTAAAACCAAATTAATGTAACTGTCCAAGTCAAGATGACAGTAAAGAAACTGATCCAAAATCACTGAGCAAAACTAAGAGTTTTGTTGTTTATTTTGTTTGTTTGTTTGTTTACAAAAAAACAGATGTCCAGGAGACAAAACCAGGTGGTATATCTTAGAGATAAGATACTATAAGAAATAGTAACAGAAAGAAATGAAAAGTCTGCCCTTATGTCCTAGGAATTAAAAAATAGGCTGAAAAGAGAATTAAGTACATATTGTGTACAATTTACATAGTGTAAAATAAAATAGTAACCAAAAATACCAAAATTTTGTAGTTTCCATTTTATGTTTCCTGTTCTGTAAGATTTTGAAGTGGGAATAGTTACTGTTGGTATCCCACTCAAATCCTCTCACGCTTATCATTTCAGTACCTGTGATCTGTACTTCCAGCTGCCTACGCCTGTGTTTTGTTGCCTATATATTTTATCTGGCTACCAAAGCCACTGTGGCCTAAGAATTCACACCCCCTAGGAGCATCCCTCAACCAATGACAGAAGGGAGCTTGGTGTGTAAATATTCCAGCCTGCTCTCCCCACCTGGCGGTAACTCTAAAATACACCCAGATTTTCTCATTAGAGCAAAATGTGGTTATGGCCAGTAACAACCTGCTTCCTAATGAACTTATTATTGGCTGCTTTTTCTTCCCTCTTTCACTTTCCTTCTCTCTACTGACATTTCCTGAAATTTTCTCTCAGATAAGTAATTTGAACTTGAATACTTGTTTCAGGATTTGCTTCTGGGGTTATGCAAACTACCAAAAAATTCAGGGTAGAGTCAGAGAATAGTGTTGAATCATCACTCTGGGACCTCTTTTCTGAGAGTTCAAGATTTGAAGAGTTTTATTCTCTGGGCTAAGAGAAGTGTCAGTTCTTTAATTTTATTTAGTTAAAAGGTATGTAAGATCTTTACAATATTAAGGCTTATACAAAATTAAACAGGATATGAGAAGAGGGTTAATATTTTATTAAGAAAGATTTTCTTAAATCTACAAATGCAGGTTCCTAATCATTGCAGTGAAAATACCTGTATGTTAAGTGAAAAGCGCTTTGGTAAGTTCATCCTAAAACATTGTATAAGAGCTATAAACAATATACAATATCATAACTTTGGATTATACAGTTGACCCTTCAACATGGGCTTGAACTTCATGGGTCCACTTATGCATCCATTTTCTTTTTCAATTAAAACAGTACAATATAGGTAATGTACTTTCTCCTATAATCTTCTTAATAACATTTTCTTTTCTCTAGCTTACTTTAAGAATATAGTATATAATATGTATAACATTAAAAATATGTGTTGGGGGGCGCCTGGGTGGCTCAGTTGGTTAAGCGACTGCCTTCGGCTCAGGTCATGATCCTGGAGTCCCTGGATCGAGTCCCGCATCGGGCTCCCTGCTCGGCAGGGAGTCTGTTTCTCCCTCTGACCCTCCCCCCCCCCATGCTCTCTCTCTCAAATAAATAAATAAAATCTTTAAAAATAAATAAATAAATAAATAAATAAATAAATAAATATATGTGTTGGGGCACGTGGGTGGCTCAGTCAGTTAAGCGTCTGCCTTCAGCCCAGGTCATGATCCTGGAGTCCTGGGATAGAGCCCTGCGTTGGGCTCCCTGCTTATCAGGGAATCTGCTTCTCCCTCTCCCTCTGCCCCTCCCTGCTGCTAATTCTCTCTCTCTCAAATAAATAAATTAAATATTTTTAAAAATATATATGTTAATCGACCGTTATGTTATCATAACAGTAAGGCTTTCCAGTCAATGGCAGGCTATTAGTAGTTAAGTTTTTGAGAAGTCAAAAATTATACCCAATTTTCAAATGGGTGGAGATTGGCATCCCTAACCCCCCACATTGTTCAGGTGTTGACTGCATTAACTTGTAACAATTTAGGAAGTAGCTAAGAAAGAGTACTAATGTAAGTTGATACAATAACTCCCACAGTTGAATAGTTTCACACAACTAAAATTTAATTTCACACTCTTAGTACCCAATGCAAGTGTTCCAAGTCCAGGCTAGCAGGAGAGCCTTTCCCACCCAGTCAGCCAGGAGTCTACTTAACATCTACTTAGGTTACTCCAGGGGTCTTCCCCACCCAACCAGCCAGAAATGGAACAGGGCAGAAGGAGTGAATCCTGGGAGAGATTTATGGGGCAGGCCTAGAGAAATAGTTTATTTCTCTCATTCCATTGACTATGTCTCAGTCACATGACTGCAAGAGGTGGTGGAACAGGGAAGCACTCCCACTGGGAAAATGGGCAGATATTTCCCAATGACCACTCTGCATGTGGAAGAGAGAGTACTCTTTTTTGGCAAATAGCCATCTCTTCCACAACAAATATTTCTTTTCCTTATGCAAAATAAATATGCTAAATAAATTAATAATATAAACAAATTACAACTGAATGTTAAGTCAAACCATTTTCAAGAAGTAAAGGGGAGGGCGCCTGGGTGGCTCAGTTGCTTAAGTGTCTGTCTTTGGCTCAGGTCATGATCCCAGGGTCCTGGGATTGAGTCCCACAGTGGGCTCCTTGCTCAGCAGGGAGTCTGCTTGTCCCTCTCCCTCTGCTGCTCCCCCTGTTTGTGCTCTCTCTCTCTCTCTCTCTGTGACAAATAACTAAATAAAATCTTTAAAAAAATTAGGGGAAAATGTATGAATATATCAAAAATTCATATTCTTAATAAAATAGTCCTTACCTACTTATTAAAATTTCTCTCCTTAAATTTATGCCAAAAGCATACCTAAGTTTTCAAAACAATAAAAATATTTTCTAAATTTTCAAAAAAAAGCTTATTTAAGAGTTCAGTCTCTGTAATGGAAAGTGCTAATATTTCACTCACTTTAAAAAATAATCCATAATTGAAACATTTCATTTGTTTATATTGGCCTTCTCCTATACCACTTACTTAAAACTCAGGTAACTTTGTACAATGAAATCTAAGAAATTCTTACATCATTTCTGTCACATATTTGTATATTCTTCCTGGGGAAATATTAAGAGCATTTCAGAGCTGCCCCCCCTTTTTTCTGAATAAAACTCTATTTATTTTCTCTGACCCACAGAGATAAATGCAAGGAGGCAGAGATTATAGAAAATTTAAAGATCAAAATTTAGAGTCAGATAAGTATATGGTCACATTATCAGAAGTTGGAATAAATGGTTTACAAAACCAAGATTTCTGTTATGAAATTCGCTGCTATTTCCTGAGTAACAAGCTGGCCTCTTAATTATTTATTTGGCAAGAAGCATTTGCATTAACACATTCATTACAATTATCTACATGTGGTCTGTTAAGAGAGAAAACTATGTATAAAATATATTATTCTCATTTCTTTAAACAAAATCCAACATTTGTACTGTGAACTAATTCAGAAAATATACTAGTTTTATTATATAAAGTGGAGTCAAGCTGCATACCTAGGTGATGCTAAGACATTATGTATAGATTTTAAGGAAAGAAAACAGCTATAACACTATATTCCTGACCAATATTATGACACTTGTTAATGGAACTGTTGACTTGTGATCACTGACATTGATTGAATACTTATGAAATACGCACCAGTTGTTTTAAGTGCTTTTTATTCTGTCTCATACTATTATTATCCCAAATTTATAGGAGAGGAAGCTGAGACTTAAAAAGTTAGGCATCTTGCCCAAAGTCACACCAAGAGGAAGCAGGAGAGCTGAGATATGAACACAATTCACTTGACTAGCTTCTGTGCTCTTACCCGTGATGCTCTGGACCTTCACCAAAGGTACATCACTGTTTCTTACTCAGTGATAAGTACAGGTTTAAAGACAAAGAACCAATTTAATGAAAATGAGCCCAGACTAAAAAAAAAAAAAAAAAAAAAAACAGGAAGAAGATAGTAAAAGAAAATTAGGCACTTCTATATCAGTAATCTTCCTTGATTATTAACATGACAACTCTTGGAGATGAATAACATTTCCCTTTTGAGTGAGACAGCTAAGACCTAAACAAGTGGGATGGTGTGTCCAGCAGTATCACAGAGCAAGGAAGATGCAGAGCCAAAACTCAGACCCAAGCCTTTTGACTTTCTATCACTACACCTTCTGCTGTACTACACACCCTTTTAGGACACATGGTCTTCTCCTTGAATATTTTCTTTCATTGCTTAGCACATAAATTTACCTGCACTTCAAGTCTTGCGATATATTAAATATGTTTTTTTCATTTCCTTCTGAAACAAATCGACCAATCAAATTTAGCATTACTTTGCTAGCAGTGAATGGAGATGTTAGTCAAAATCCAAGTCTGTGTCTCCAGGGTGATGGCTTCTATCAATATGATCAAAAAAAAGGGGGTTGGGGGGAGGGAAGCAGGTACAACTCTGGAGGTTCATTTCTCCTACTCTGATATATAATAGAAATTGTCAGCCTGTTTTAAAAGGACAAGAATAAGAAGGTGAAAAAGGAAACCTTGAACAGGAAGTAAATGCAGTGATTGCAAAAACAGTAATAAGGTTAGAGTTATGTAACTGGCCCTAAAAGTGATTATATGTACACATGCTTCAAGATAAAACATGCACTCGGAATGTAATTTGGGGTAGATTATGAGGAAACCAAGCATTCTAATAGTGTGAAAGTCTGAGGAAAGAGGAGGGATGTAGTATGAATTGCCTAATAGTGACAAGAAAAATATCAAGAAATATAATATTTGTGATGGGAGAATGGGTAGAGAAGAATCTGTAACTAGGAGAAGAATTTTCAGAAGATGTAGCCCCCCAAATGGCAGGAAACAGTGGCAAAATTAAAACACTTCTTTAACTGATTGGGAGAGCTTGCTTAAAAGCTGAGAGTAAACATGAACTTGCAAGAGAACTAACAAGTAAAAACTTAAATAGATTCAATTTTTACAAGAATTATGAAAAATCACAGTACAGGAAATAATAACACCAAAAAAAGAGCGATTGAGATAGAAGGGTAATTTTTAGAGACTTTTATTTTTATTCTGACATTCCAATTTGAAATTGGACATTTAAAAAAACAATTTTGTACAGAAGTATTGTTAAAAAGGCGTAACTATATAATACAAACACATTTTTATCTTTATAGCTACATCATTGTTTAATGTGATACTCAAATATAGAGTAATGGACTCCAACTATGACAAAAGAGAGAAAAGTCAGATGACAAGAATGAAGACTCCCTTTTTAAGGCTGCATACAGCATTTCCTATCAATGTGCAAACACAAAACTTGTAAAAATGTATCTCAGGTAATACTTACTTTGTCATTTTTCCAGACAATTGGGCAACAGAAATGTCATTTGATCTGTGCTTAAGTTCTTGAGAGAACCAGAAACATAATGGGCTCCAAAACACCTTAAACTGTTGGCATCGTGAACGTTTCCTGCCTAATTCTGTTGGACAACAGAGACAGAGTAAGCCCTGTAATTACATCCCAGCCTGATCTATGCTTGCAGTCATGTAATTAATACTTCCTCTGTAAAGCAATGGAATAATTTAAAGAGCAGATATTTTTCAACCATGGTCTGAAAAAAAATTCTAAGAGGAGAATACATGTGCATTTTAGCTATGTACAGACACTTCTGGGATTCCATTTGCTAAGAGAAATTGTAACTAGATTCTCAGAGCTTTCATTGTACCAAGAGATGGAAATGATACTTCCTTCCTGCTAACAGCTACAGTGGGGGGTAGAAGAAAGGGTGACTGGAGCCTATATTTATTCCATGAGGGTTTATGAAAATGGTAAACATAATCTCAGTTCCTGGCTACCTGAGCCACCTAGTGTGGTGCCAACCACATTTGTAGAGCCTCAGCCAGAAAATCACTGCAGAAATCTGGCTCCAGAGGTTAGACTTTAACTTACATGGTGGAAATAAGACACTACACTCTAGCAAATCTATACTGACTTCCCAAATCCATTCATGGTTTCCAATGTCCATTTGTAGAGAGGCATTCACAATTGTGAATGTAGATCCCACAATTCAGAGACACGTACACAAAAGTAGAGGACAGAGGAAGAATGAGAATGTAAACGAACAACATTTTCAACAATTGTTCCAATTTTAAATACATTGACATTATTTTCTTTTAAATAATTTGCATACATGCCCCGTGAAAGATTTGTATTTCCAAAGTTCTTCTCCATCCCTAACTAAATCCAAAACAAACTTCATCTTTATCTATTTCTTTTCATCTATTTCTATTTAATATTTAGAATACACAAAGAGTGGCTTCTAGGGTGCGCACAGGGTCAATGAGATGTCTGTCCCCTCTTCCCAAAACACTCTCCTGCCCTACTCCTCACAACACTGATTAACCTTATTCTTGACAATAATGCCATCTCCAAAAAGAGATCTCTCCTGATTATTCTACTTCTCCACCACATTACCCTGTCTACGTCCTATACAATACCCCACAGTCTCTGAACATTTTGTTTATTGATTTGTGTGCATTTGAAATACAAAGGATGCAATAAAATTCTGAATATGAAACAAGGAAACAGCCACCATATTTGTCTTGGTCTGCTTGGGCTTCCATAATAAAAATACCACAGACTGGGCGACTTACACTGCAGACATTTATTTCTTCACAGTTCTTCAGGCTGAATACAAGATTCTGTTTCTGGTGTGAATTCTCTTCCTGGCTTGCCACGTTCTGGGCTATGTTCTCACAGGTGGAGAAAGATATCTCTCTCTCTCTCTCTCTCGATTCCTCTTTTTATAAAATCACTAAACCCACCAGGAGGGCCCCACCCTCATGACTTAATCTAATCCTAATTTCCTACTAACTACCATCACACTGGTGGTTAGGGCTTCAACGTGTGCACTTTGAGGCAGCCTCAAACATTCAGTTCATAAGGGTAGAATTCCAGATTTGGGGTCACCTCAACACAGTAGAAACAATAGCAAAAACAAATTGCTTGATTATTTGACTGGATGACCCTGTAACTCATATAAAGATAATCTGTTTTGTTCCAGCAGAAAAATATAGTTCTTAACTATATTTTCATTTCCAGAGCAACTTGACTTAATGCATCTTTACTCTGGTGGCTTGATTGGTTCCATTTTATATTCAGAAACTCAATTGATTGGCTCATAAATTATAGAGGCTCTTAATTCTAATTTAAGAATTATGCCAAGAAAAACATGAAATTTTAAAGATAATATATGACTCTGCATGAATATTTAAAGGCAATAAGCCAGATTTACATTCTGTGAAACACAAAATAAAAACCTTAACAAAAGGACAAAATGATTGATAGAATACATCAAAACATACCACCTTTTTGGCACAGTGATTCTGAGCTTGCATACAAATACTCCCCTGTTCTGCAGGCAAGCTCACAGAAGAGGGAGTCCCTCTCCATTGGAGATCACTTTATTTTTCCATTAGAAAAGAGCAAATGGGGATTTTTAATATACTTTTGGCTTAGGAACTCTGAAATTTAATACACATTCCAATTTGCAAAAACTAGAAACACAAAATAGGCCAATGGCCCAAGTCCAAGTAGACTCAGTTTTCCAGAGTCAAAAACTAAAGCATAGAAATGGTAAGAAAACCCACTAAAATTACCAAGAGTAAAGAATATTTTAATTGAACATTTTATTCATTGAACTCATCATTTTTCACTTATCAGTCTCATCTCACAGATAGAATCCACTTTAAAATTATCAAAAATGTTTTTTGGAAAATTTGTTAGATTAATAAACATAGAAATCAACAGCAACATCTTTCATTCATTTGACATTTTCTGGGTGAACACAAGCTATGTACAAAGCCCTGTACTACAAACCATGTTCAGATACTACTTAGGAAACAATAACTACAGATTAAAATGGGGACGTTTGCCCAGAGATTATTTTGAGAGCTCAGAGGTTAAGTTCTTAATCTTAAAGCAAAGACATTCTTAAGTGTACAAGCAAATACTCTCCAATTAGAGAAAGAGAAATGTGAATATTTCAGTCAGATCACAACAAAAGACAGCACCATGCACTCCGTTTGCACAGAGAGAAAAAAAAGCTGTTAACCCAGGCTGCCTTGAATACCTTCAGTAGCCTCTGCAGACAACCTTACCAAGAGGGAGATTCTGACTGAAGGGCAGTGGCAGGGTGGTAAGATTCTCTGCCAATGCATCTTGCTCTGCACCTCCTGTTTGGATAGGTCAAACCACAGAACTACCACATGCAGTAGACTTATGTGATCTCATCACAATTAATATTTTCTCTTCTCTAATTTTTACACCGCTCTTCTTTTATTTACCATTCTAGTTCTTGAATCTATCTTCTTCCATCTCTTCTCTAGCATATTGTTACAGTTCACTCTTTAAATACTGAGATTCCCCTGCCTAAGAATCCCATCATCTAACTCTCAATCTCTCCTCTGAGTTCCAGATCCAAGTATCTAACTCTTTACTGGACAGCTCCTTTGGGATGTCCCTTGAGTACCAAAAGCTAAACACAACAAAAACCGAAGTCATCATCTGTAGCTTCAAAACCTGCTAGCCTAACTATTTTATTGACTGCCTTGTCAATAATACCACCAACTCAGAAACACAAACCTAAAATCTGAGAGAGAGACTGACTTCTTCCTTTCCTTCATATTCCAAAGAGAGGTCAGGTACTGTTGATTATAACTCTTCTTTCATCCCTGGCAGCCTTGGTTTAAACTTTCATTATTATTTTTCATTTACTTATTAAAACAACAAGATATTACGCTAACTAAACAATGAAGGAGACTTGAAAAAGTGTCTATACTGGAGAAACAGATAAACAAATTCAGAATCATATATTAACCTTACTTTTAAGTGGTATCTCTCAAACTCTCCATAGCCTTCTATTCTATCCTTGACATGGTCACAGTCTTCCCATCAAGACGCTCTTCAACTAGTTTAAAACCCTCCAATCATTCCTTATTATCGCTAATCCGGTAATAGATTCCTGAAAAGGATTTAAATGAATTTAAATTCTCAAAAACGAATTTAATTTTTCTAAGAAAATTAAGGGACCAATGAATTGCAGTCCCTTTGAGACTTAAGCCCTGAAGACAGAAAAGCAAGGATGTCAAAGCTGGGTATGAACCAAAGTCAGACAATGAAGAAAATGGAGTGTATCATCACCCAGAAGCCATGAACATAGGTCAAAAGAAGGAAAGGAGGAATCAGAGCAAAAATGAACAAGCAAATCAGTAAAGCAGAGCTCTGGCAGTCAGAGCCTTGTAGCTATTGCATTTGATAAAGAATTAAGTCAAGGAAACTCAGAAATGATTATTAGGGGCTGGAGTGACATCATCAGTGTTCAGCAACTGCTAAAGGAGGTTCCTTCAGGAGACCAAAAATATGCTCAATATGTGTGTTCCTTAGCCGCTTCATAAGAGGTAGAGCTCTTCCCTGATTTGTACTCTTCTGCAAAATATTCTGCAAAGCCATTATCCTAAAAACTGTCTTGAACTGTAGAATTATAAACATCGGTTGCTGAGCTACCCAAAAGGCTGTGTATCCCAGTTTTCTGGATGATGGCTAAAGCCAAAAAAAATACTAATGATCCCCAAAAGGGAAGACCCAGGTCTTGCATTTTAAGTATCCTTAAGGCCTCATAGTAAATATCCATACTTTCTGTACCTCATTCAGTATTATAGTGACATATTTTATCTACTCCTCCATTAAATATAAATCACATTATGTCAGGGACTAAGTCTCTATATCAACATAGAACTGAAAACAAGGGTTTTTTTTTTTTTTTTACAAGGAAGGCCCTTAAAAAGGATAGTAAAGTGACAGGAAGTTTGGAGTTGAACTATAAGGGCTCATTTTACAGACAATAGTGAACTGGATTTATGTATGGGAATGGGCAAAATTCATCTGTGACAACATGGTGATTGTATTAAGACAAAAAAAATACTAATGATCACTGGGATTATTACCTCTGCATGAGGTAAACCGAGTAAGCAAACTTCATATGCAAACTTATTTCATCAACTGCCTTTCTAACTCGTTAAAGAAAGCCTAAATTTTGAATCCTAAAAGACTTCTAAATCCCTCTTAATAGATTCAACACTTTCACTTTTGCTATTTGCCTTCTTTGACAGTTAACCATCATCAATGTTAAGTAGTTTTCTGAGGATCTATGCATTTGGACATAGACCATATTTGCAAGTTTGCCTTTCTTCAAATAGATGTCTCTCTAAATGAGACCTGTAAAATAAGATATGATTTGCATTTATTAGAAATATTTTGGTGGTAATGACAGATACTCAGTAAGAACAAACTTTAAAGGAGACTTTTTCTTGGAAAGATATTGGAGTATCTTGTAGAACAACCAAGCTACAGGCAAAGCAGAGAACCAAGAATTCAAATAATTCCAGTGCCATCAGGACTATCCATTTCTCCTCTTTCACCCGATGGGTCACCTTAATCTCTTTCTTTCCATTCGCATCCTCCCTTTCCCTCCTCTCCTCTCATTCTCTCTCTTATTCATTCTACTGTCCCTTTCCCAGTCCCCGCCCCCACAGAGAACCCACCCTTGCCCTTCTAACCAATGAAACATGACATGTGTCAATTTGCAACTGCTGCTTTCTTTCCATATTAAAACAGTAGCCACAATAAATGCACATGGCAGCAAGATAATACTAGAGAAGGGATGCACTGGCCAACTGTGGCCTTATACCCATAACTAGCCCAGTCAATCTGAGGCCAAGCGAACGGGGTACTCTAATTTCCCCAGTTTTAAACTAATCAACTACTGCATAGTAAAATGGCATCTCTAGGACAATGAAGTGGAGTAAGGCACAGTTTCCAGCTGAAAAGCAGATTTTTTTAAAGAATTAAATGTGACACCTACAGATTCAGCTGTTATATAAATGGGTATTCAGTAACTTAAACATAAATTTCAACAGTCTCTTGTGTAAATAAAGTCCAGGCTGCTTAACAGACCTTACGCCTTGCTTTATTTCCATTGTTATTTATTTAATGTTCCCAGTGCTGTAATAAAACATTAAACAGTGGTATTTAACTTCTTTGTGTGAAGTAATTTTTTGTCTAAATGTTTTTAATAAGAAGTGGTTTTCTTTAAAGCAAATGGGATGTTCACACCACTAAATTTAAATTGACTTTTATGAGTGAGAATGATTTTCTCAACTTATTGTTGAGAACAGTGCTTCAAAGAAGTGATAATATAGCAGCTATGTATTTAATATGATAATGGCCTTATTTAAGAATATTTTTTAAAGTACAGTCATGTTAAAATCCCATCCAAATTCTATGGAATTTGTACTAACCATTTCATAAGAATTTTAAATGACGTATACTGAAATAAGATTTTTTAAGTCCATAAAAAGAATATTATATTTCTCTGTCATATAAACATGGATCTTAGCATGATCATTATGATCCAAAAATATTTTTAAATTAAGTAAATGAAAATATTAAGTAAATGATTAACATAAAAACAGGGTTTTTTTAAATCAGAAATTAAATATTGAGTTCAACATTTTCTACTTTGCCCATAAAACTCACACTCAAAAAATATAGGGCTTTCAATCTTTTTCCTTAATTGTCCTCAATAAGGGAGAGGGAGCTATTTGGCCAGGCTCCATGGGCCCCTACATGTACTTGTGAAAAAAAGCTGTGAAATCCTTTGAATCTATATCGGAAGAAAACACCCTTCTACCACAGACTCCTCGTCCTGAAAAGAAAACAGGAGACAAAGAATGGGGCAGGAATTTCCTGTCTAGTCTGTCTTTCACTGTCTTTTAGACAGAATCCAGTTCAAGGGCTATTGGTTGATGACACCAACATAATATACTGAGTAAAGATCTCCGTGCGAGCTGCCCACCACACCTGCTACAGGCTGTTTGGACCCCTTTGCTTAATAGACTTGGAAACATTGGCAAAGAAAAGGCTCTTTCCAGAAACTATAGACTCAAAGAGTTTTAACCTCTTAATCTTCTTTATCAAACTCTATAGGGAATAGGAAGTAAGGAGAGATGGAAAAGAATGTGCAAAGAAAAGTCTCATCGCCATCATCAAAGCTATGTCAGGGGTTATTATTAAAATACCCAAGGGGTGCCCGGGTGGCTCAGTCAGTTAAGTATTGGATCCTTGGTTTGGTGATTCAGGTCATGATCTCCTGTACTGTGGGATAGAGCCCTGCCATGGGCTCTACACTCAGCACTCAGCAGGAAGTCTGCTTGAGATTCTCATTCCCTCTGCTCCTCCCCCTGCTCATGCACTCGCTCTCTTTCTCTCAAATAAATAAATCAATCTTTAAAAAAAATAAAATAAAATACCTGAGATAGAGACGGAAAAGAAGATAAATAGATAGATAATTGAACCCTTTGTCCCTACCCCCCACAAAAAAAAAAAAAAAAAGAGCAGATGGTATATGGAAGAAAAGGAGTGAAAACAAAAAAGTTCATTAATCAAGGAGAATATGCAAAGAAAGGAGGAGGCAGAGTGCAGATTAAGGAAAACTAATATACTCATAAACCAGTATATGGCATACCTATCCAGGTCACATATGCATGAGGAAAAATAGGACTAAATGGTATATAAGTTAGCTTGTTATTAGTTAAGCATAAAAAGTATTGGCTTTTACAAATAAATTATTTTCTCTTTTGTGGGTTTATCTTTTTTTTACATTCCTTTATTTAAAAAAAAAAATTGCTCTCAGTTTAGTTTCTAGTATCCAATGAACCCTCTTTAGCTAGATCAACTTATAAAGTTTAATCCATTATCTTGTCAGTTATAGTCTCTGTCATTGTAATGCACATAGGACTGTGGAATAAAAAGAGACTAAAATGAGTTAAGTTTAACATGTGAACATGAATTATCATTTTCTTTTTTCAAGTAAAATCTTGATGAGTAACTCACTGTCAAAACAATGCATTGAGACATGAGGAAAACTGTCAAATTAAAAGCAAATTAGTATAATAAATGGAGAAAAATAGACTATGACGTGAATAATTCTGGGGAGAATAAAAAGCAATGAAGATAAGTTTCAATATGGCACCCACTTAATTTTAATAGCAGAAAGAAAAACAGATCAGGAAATGTATATAGGAATAAGGAGATTCCTTTTAAGGCTTTCATAATAGCTCTCCTGAGAAATAGTTTTAAATTTATATATATGACAAAAGTGGGTATTGACCATCCTCTAAGGAACAAAATCCTCATCCACAAAAATAAATTATTTTTACCAGGTGATTAAATCTTGCTATTAGCACAAAAGACTATTTTCTAAATCAATTTATGCTAATCTGTTTGCCATATATGATTGCAGATTTGAACCTAAGAAAGTATTTTTCATTGGCAAATTACTTTAAGAGTTCATTACTTTTGAATTTTAAAATATTTCTCCCTGTTAATACCTTTTTGGCCCCCTTTAACAGAAAAACTGGTTATATTTAAGGCCTGGAATAATAATAAGGGAATAGAAAGAAATGGGATAGCTAAATTTTTTTATTTTTAAAATAAAATACATATGTTCCTGAGATTTATAAATTGTTATTGTTTAAAAGAAATAGAAATAATTTAATTAAGTGATGATTCTCCATGTACGGTCAATCTCTGAATGTGCATGACAGTAACTATCTCCAGTCAAAAGACAATTGGTGATGAGTCTTATAGGTGAGTCTGGACTGAGGTAGCAATGAAAATTCCTAAGTAAGCACAAGGATCTCAATTAAGCCTAAAAAAGCATTGATTTCATTCAATATGTCCGCTTGAACAATGTGAAACCTGAAAGTTGATAGAAGATACGCTTGAAATCGATAAACACATAGCTATGTCCAAAAATAAGGGGAGAAACCCTCTGTCGATCAGAGACCATGTCAAATTGCTAAGTAATGGAAATAGGGACGGGAATACAATGAAGAGGGAAAATGTAACCCAGGAAATGCAAGTAGAAGCCCTCCCTAATGACTGGGTGTTCCATCATGGTCCTCCAGGCCTGAGAGCAGTGGAGGCTGAGCAGGTAAGGACATTCCAGGGACAACAGAAAGGTCCAGCCTTGTGAAGCTGCTCCATCTCCAGGGATGGCAGGGTCAACTTCAAAGATAGAAGGCGAGTGTGGGAGCTTGTGTTAAAGAAGCAGCACAGCCCTGGGTGGCTGTCAATGCCTAGAGACAACAAGAACCATTCAGAACAAGAAAACCAGCCTTTAAGAAAATGTGTATGTCTCTGAATGTAATGGAAGACACAACAGAGTAGAAATTGTAGCAGAACTACACAGACATTCTAACAAGTCATCTTAGATGCAAACATCTACAATTAAGAATCCTATCATCAAAGAAGTTTTCAAGAGCTTAAAGTCTTCCCCACTATTTTGTTTTGTTTTGTTTTAATTCAGCAGACTCATTTCCTTCCCCAAAACAGAGTAGAATCAAAAAAGCAGTTGGCCACCATCACCCCCAATACTGTCATAACCTTATATCCCTGGGGTAATACCCACTTCTTCGGACGAGCAGACAAATGCTCAATTCATCTTTACACATGACGCTTGATCAAATGAGTCACTCTATTTGTAAAATCAAAAGCATATACATACACTACTACATCTCGATTACCCATCCTAGGCTGAATTTTATTTCATTTTTATAGATGAGAGACTCACAAAATCCCTTTCAGTAACTATTTCCTGAGAAAAGCAGCCTTGCATATCCATGATTTAAGTGCTTAGTCAAATCATTTCCTCCAACTAATATGAAGAACGCTGAAGGCAATGCAATCCAGCTCAGCAATTCTACCTTTCATAGGAGTCAACATTCTGAATGTATTTGTGACATTAAGAAAGGAAATAGAGACTATCAATCAGACTCTCAGATCCTGTTTTAATCAGAACACATTCAGGAAACAGTCTCAAAAGCCAGAACTTTCAATGCCCCCGTTCAAAAAGGTTGTTTTTTTTTTTTTTTTTTTTTAACTGATTTGCAGCCCACAGAGGAAGAACAAATACTGGCTATGCTTTCTATTTAATTTGGTATAAGTTCATAAAACAAATTGCCCAGATAATTGGACATGTCTTCAATTCTACACTACATTTTCCATAGATGTAAACCAGATTTATAACTTAGAAGTGCAGCAATAAATGAGCATAGCTTGTAATAGACTTGTGCCAAGTCTTATGTCAAAGTGAAATAAAAAATGAGACTGACCACTTTGAGTAATCAAATCTGTCAGCTCAGTTAACTCCTTCTAAAGTATTGATGGGAAATTCTAAAGCCTGAAAAAAAAAAAGGTTTAATTATTTCTACTAGTACAAATATACACAAGAAAGAAACAGCTATTTTAAATAGATTCCCTAAAAATAAACTTATCATTCCTAAATCCTATAAACGTTTTTTTTTTCTGTTACTCCTATTTTTCTTCCTTTGGAGAAATTAAAACCCTCTCACACATGGAAACTACTATCTTGAGCTAAATTCCCACTTTCCTCTGAGGAATTTTTCCACTCCCACTTAAATCAGAGTTGGCAATTACGCTTTTCCAGACTGGACCGTCTGGTCACCATTTGTCTGGTCCCTGTTCCAAAAAGAAAAAAAAATAGAGATCAACAATATTATGTTGGGAAACATAAGGTGGTTTTAGACACATCTGTTCATCCTTTGATAACTAAATAAATCCAGTTATTATAAGGCAAAGCTCAAACCTAAAAGTGTGCTCTAATTGAATTCTTCCTCGTCATGGTCAAGAAAAGGGAAGGACATTAATGGTAATAAAATGGGGAAAGCAAAATTTCCATCTGCAAAGACTTTCCTAAATTTATATACTTCTTCAGGCTATTTGCCAAAGGCAATGTTCCAAAGAAAGCAGGTTTAAATAATACCCAAATTCCAGGAATGGGAAAGATAGATGTCTGGATACGTGGAGATCAATTGATATTATTAACACATTTCCAGGGTTTAAAAAAAAAAAAAAAAGCTTATGTATTTTCAAAAAATAAACTATTTTTTAAAAATCTCTGCTTGTATTAGTATTTAAATAAATTATTTTACTCTCCATTGTTAAAGTATCCAATTTACTCAAAACAAATTCATTATCTTCCCTCTGCTCTTCTCTTTTCTACTTATGTGACTAATAGAAACATCAGTCACCATTTGGCCAAACTAAAAACCAGGTAATCATTCTTGGTTTCTTTCTTCCTCTGAATCTAATTAATGATAAAAACCTAAAAGCGGGAGACTGGGTCGCTCAGTTGTTAAGCGTTTGCCTTCGGCTCAGGTTATGATCCCAAGGTCCTAGGATCAAGCCCCGCATCGGGCTCCCTGCTCAGCGGGAAGTCTGCTTCTCCCTCTCCCACTCCCCCTGCTTGTGTTCCTGCTCTCACTATCTCTCTCTGTGCAATAAATAAATAAAATCTTAAAAAAAAACAAACCTAATAGCTCTAACTATTAAATATTTCTCAAGACTATTCTTTCTTATTGCGACGGCTACTCACTTTTCTTTCTGCCCAACTGTTCAATTCTTTCCAGTTCACCTTTCAAGGTCCTACCAGAGATCTTTTCAAAGGCAAATTAAATCATTTCTATCTCCCTCTTAAAATCTTTGACTCCCCAGTACCTATACCAAAGTATAAATTCCTTGGCTTAGCATACATAAGTCCCTTCAACCACCAGTCAACTCACTTCCTACCACTTCCTGAAAATCTGCAGTGTTTCTGCTGGAATTTCCAAAAGATAATCCAATCCCTCTCATGATGTGTGCTGTTGCACATTTTCTTCTGCCTGAAATAATCCCTCCATTGATTTATTGTTGAGAACTTAGTTATACTTAATTGAAATCAAGCATAACTTCTGAAACCTTCCTTTGGTCTCCCCACCCCAACACTTAAACATCCTGTCTCCATAAACACTCATCACATAGCAGTTCCATGACGATCAGTTCTGGTTTTCACCTTCTCCAAAGGTCTGAGCTCCTAAAGAATGAGGACCACGTCTTTTTTCTTCTTCAATGTCCTGACACTCCACTGACAATAAACACTAAGTAATTGTTTATAAGCTGAAAGAATAAAGCAATATATGAATGATAGATATATAACTGACCTAGGTAATGAAATCTCTGCTTCAACTGTGGTCAACATTATGCAATTTATATCTTCCTAAGTTAAATGGAATTAGACAATTGGACCAATTGTCAAATTTTTTGACAAATTACTAAAGTACATTGGATATCTTTTGATCTCTTGAGTTCATGAGTCAACACAATAAAAGAGTCCCACTGATTTTTTAATTGGCATAGATTTTTTTTTCCTTAGAATTGGTTCTGCATTGCACTGTTTCCTTAGATTTTTATGTAATGCTTTTATTTTCTACTTTTAATTTGTATACTTTCCTTTCTCTCTTGGCTTTAAAATTCAGAGTTGGATGTCACTTTAAATATATCTTTCCTTTTCTTTATAATTTATCTAATGGAATTACATGCCATTAAGCATGTAATGAATATTTTTCTACACTAATTTGAGAATACATATTTGGAAATGGAACCAAGAGAAAAGGAACATGAATATTCTTCATGTTGTTCTGACTTAATTTCAAGACATCTCACCACCCTCCCCTCTCTTCCCACCAATCTTTGTGTTATACTTCATTTTCTGTGCTCTGCAACAGAAATAAGATTTTTTTTCTTTACAGAGGGATATGGGGCATAAAAATATATAAACTTTTGGGGGAAATAATTCATGTAAATTTTTTAAAGAAATTCATGTAACCTGAAGTGCTCACTAGGAAGACTATTTGGAAAAATGGTACTTTTTTCCTAACTTCATATATTTTGCTTCATTTTTTTTCTTTTTTTTAAGGAAATTTATTTTTTTTAAGATTTTATTTATTTATTTGAGAGAGAGAAAGAAGGATCAGAGGGAACACAAGCAGGGAAAGCAGCAGGCAGAGGGAGAGGGAGAAGCAGACTCCCCGCCGAGCAGGGAGCCTGATGCAGAACTAGATCCCAGGACTCTGGGATCATGACCTGAGCTGAATGCAGACCCTTAATGACTGAGCCACCCAGGCACCCTAATTTTTCTTTTTAAATGTCTGACTGAGACCTTATCCAGGCATTTACCCATTAACTCGGATTAGGGTGGTTGGCCCTCAGGAGAACTCTCCTACCTTCTTCAAGTTCTTCTGCCATACAGAAGTCTCTTATAAACCACTCACTGCTGTGTACTACTTTAACTTATAGAAATTATTCACCCTCCGAATTGCACCTTACGAGATTGGAGGCAGTTCTTGGATCCTAATTCACATGCCGCCTGTTCTTTTCTACTGGCGTATCAGTTTGAAGCTGCACCAACACAACTCAGTACAGATACTTGCGTGTTTGCCTGGGTTTCCACATTTACTGTTATGTCTGCTTCTTTGGCCCAATATTTATTTATTCTTTGAAATTATTAAATATTTCATCCAGTTCTTGAAAATGAGAAACAGTCATGTTTCCAAAGATTTGTATTCTACTTTACTTTTATTTTTTATTTTTGTGTTTCTGCTCTAGAATGAGCAACACACTCCAACTAATGCTCCTCACAACAAGGGCACTATTTCTGAGTTCACATTGGAACTCTTAATCCACTCCTATTGATGGCAAGATTGATTTCTTCACTCTCTCACCTCACATATGAAGGTTGTTACAAAGTTGATGAGGATAATCAAGTCATACTGGAAAGAATGTTCTGGACCATGAATATGCAGCTGCAATGAGGAGATATTTTGGCACTTCCAGCATTATAAAAGTTAGAATGATTAATAAGAAGTATGGAATTGATCTACTGAGAATACTATAATCCCTTCATGGTTATTAAGAGATGTGTGAAGTACATAGAAATAGATGTAGATTATTTGTTACTGAAGGGATTCACGATTCAATTTTATCACCTTTAGAAAATTATGTTGGTTTTTTGCATTTTATAAAACATTTAAAAGTTGTGACTTCCATGCTCAGAGCAGTGTTCTTATATAATGCTATATCTTATGAAGCTATATCAAAAACTTGTATGTTCTAAATACAGAGAACCACATTGGTGATTGCCAAAGGGGAAGGGAGTGGGAGGTGGGCAAAATGGGTGAAGAGGAGCAAGAGGTACAGGTTTCCAGTTATGGAATGAAAAAAAAAAGTGTGTGTGTGTGTGTTCTAAATGTCCTAAATTGTACAGCAGAACCAATGCATGCTTACCTCTGCTTCTTCATGACCCTCTACTAAAATAACTCGGGATTTTAAGGTATTAAATGACAAATACAAATGTCACACAAGAAATGATATTGCAATGCAGTTTTGGAAGCTAGGAGGCAAATAGACAAATAGTAACTGCCTTAGCCTGAAGAAAGGTGAATTCCAAGACATTCATAAAGAATGTCCAGAAGCAGAAGCAACATTATTTGTACCACAAAACTCAGAAACTCTCCAGAATTGCCACCACTGGGTATCCATGAACCTAAAGATAAAGGTGGGGTTAATACAAGAGGATTGTTGACTGTCTGTAAGTGGAGAACCAGATCCCTAAGTGCATCACAGGTAACTAGGTGACTTCCTCTTCTATGGAAGGCTGGGGTTTACTTTCTGTAGAGGAGGAGTCAGAGGGCATGCTTAGTAGAGATCACAGGGCCGAACTAGGGCATTTCTAACTTCATGGACTACACACAGAACCCTTGAGATCTCTCTCCTCTTCCTTCTAACCTAACGCTATGAATACTAACAGCCAATATTAGACTCTTCTGCCATGAGGTTGGATAATTCCTCTCTGGGGAATCGAACCAGACTAAGAGAAAAGACCTAAAAAACATTAACAGTCAGGAGTTTACAGGGCCAGATCACCCACCAAGGAGGTGCACCAGTTGACAAGCCCAAAAGTATCTTATTAGATGTTTAGTGACTCATTCTTACATATTTATGAGCAGCCAAGTATCCCCAGACATCTGAAGAAAGCCTCTAAGGTGAAAGACAGAGACCAAACAAACAAAAATAACAAATGTGGAGAAAATAAAATGATGGAAGCAGTAGAAAACTTTAAGAGTGTGTGTGTGTGTGTGTGTGTGTGTGCACATTTAACATCTATCTCCCAGAACTAGGAAATTTTATTTCCTCGGAAAAAAAAAGACTGTGATATTAAAAAAATAAATATCCAGGGCGCCTGGGTGGCTCAGCTGGTTGGGCGACTGCCTTCGGCTTAGGTCATGATCCTGGAGTCCCTGGATCGAGTCCCACGTTGGGGTCCCTGCTCGGCAGGGAGTGTGCTTCTCCCTCAGACCCTCCCCCCTCTCATGTGCTCTCTTTCTCATTCTCTCTCTCTCAAATGAATAAATAAAATCTTTAAAAATAAATAAATTAATTAATTAATTAATTAATATCCAGACAACTAAAGGAAAACTTTTGGAGATTAAAAATAGGATAGCAGAAATGATTTTAAAAAGTCAACTAGAAAACGTTGAATTTTAACTTAAGGAAAACTCTAACAAATTAGAATAAAAAGCCTAAATGTAGAAAATCAAATAGGAAGAAAAAAATACAGCACCAATCTAAGAAGTTCATTATCTGAACAGTGGGAAAACCAGAAAGAACAGAAGAAATTATGATAAGGAGATTATCAAGTAGATGATTTTACAAATGTTCTGGAACTGAAGTTCAGAGTGAAAGTCCATAGATGCCTAACACAGTGTTGGGGAGGGATACATTTCACTTTAAAATTCAGAACATGGGGCACCTGGGTGACTCAGTTGGTTAAGCCTCCACCTCTTGGTTTCAGTTCCTCATGATCTCAAGGTCATGAGATCCAGCCCCACATTGGGCTCGTATTCAGCACAGTCTGCTTGAGATTCTTTTCCTCTCCACTTCCCTCCCCCTCTGCTCCTCCCCCCACTTGTGCTTGCTCTCTCTCTCTCTCTCTCTCTCAAATTAATAAATAAATAAAATCTTAAAAAAAAATAAAATAAAATTTAGAACATGGATGAAACTTCCAGAGAGAGAAAAACAGAATGGCATCAAACTTGCCAGCAACAACACTAGATAAACAAACAAAAAAAACATGGGAAAAATTAGGAATATTACTGTTATCCTCTATTTTTACAGCAGCCAAACTGGAAATAAAGTGTGAGAGTGGAATAAAGACATACCGTGTTTATAAAGTACCACAAACTTATCTCCCTGAGGACTTTCTCAGGAAATTAATAGAAGACATGTCACCCAAAAAAGGGTGTAAATCAAGAAAAAGAGAGACATGGACTAACACACAGGGGAACCAATGCATGTGAAAGACAATGGGAATTTCTGGGATGACAGTGAAGGAAGATCCCAAAACTACAATAGCTATGCAAAGGGTTAACAGAGAGTCAGTCCAGAGAACAGGAGGAGAAAACTGTCCTAGCATATCTCAGAGAAGATAGAATGAATAAAAATGCCTATGCATTTAAAATATTGAGAAGATATTTACACTTCGGCAGAGTTTAGAGATAAATAAATAATAGGTATATAGAAAATCAAGCAACCAAAACAACATGCCTACACGCACACATAATTTTTAACTCAATTAAAGGCAAAACCAAAATAAAAAGTTTCCAATAAAGGAAATGTGCACATAATTATTTGTATGAGTTAGCTGTAAAAAATATTTATATACTCACAATAAGGTAAAAACTGATTATTGACCTAACAAACAGAAATAAACATATTGGAAAAATGGGAGAAGAAAGTGAAGGAGATTGGAGGTTATGAAGGAATTAAATTTCATTTTTCACTGTAGTAAGTGAATACATAATTTCTAAAAAAAGAAAAGCACAGTTGAATTATTAAAGTAATTCAAGACTATTTTTTTTCTGAAATATATAGATAAATATCAAAAACATGAATAAAGGATTTGAAATTGATTGGGAGAGGTAGAAAAAGGGAGAGAGAAATAGACACTGTTTCCATTAAAAGCCTTGTAGATATATTGGCATGTACATTTTTATCAAAATTATACTTTTACTTATTTTACTTCCTACTTATTTGTTTTAAAAGTAATTTTAAGGGTACCTGGGTGGCTCAGTCATTAAGCGTCTGCCTTCAGCTCAGGTCATGATCCCAGGGTCCTGGGATCGAGTCCCACATCGGGCTCCCTGCTCGGCAAGAGCCTGCTTCTCCCTCTCCCTCTCCCCCTGCTTGTGTTCCTGCTCTTGCTATCTCTCTCTCTGTCAAATAAATAAATAAAATCTTTAAAAAAAAAAAAAAAAGTCTTTAAAAAAAAAAGTAATTTTAAGCAGGAAGGGAAAAATGAAGGGGGGAAATCAGACGGGGAGACGAACCATGAGAGATTATGGACTCTGAGAAACAAACTGAGGGTTCTAGAGGGGAGGGGGATGGGGGATGGGTTAGCCTGGTGATGGGTATTAAAGAGGGCACGTACTGCATGGAGCACTGGGTGTTATACGCAAACAATGAATCATGGAACACTACATCAAACACTAATGATGTAACGTATGGTGATTAACATAACATAATTAAAAAAAAGTAATTTTAAGAAATAATTTTGTTGGAATTGAAGCATTGAGTGTTTTTCTTTTTCGTTCTTTCTTTCTTTTTTTTTTTTTTTTTAAGAAACAGTATGTCATATTGGAACAAGCTTGGAACAAGTTCTGGGCCTGGAGAAAGAAGCTCTCACTTAAAGCTAACCAGGTCTGTGACTGCTGAGTGTTGAGGTTGATGAAGTAATGGGCAATCGTAGTAATTGAAACCAGAATCTACACTAATGGTTTTTTCAGAGGGAATTTTTCTGGTGCCAAGAAAAATGTGGGGAAAAAAATTACAAGATACAAGTATTGAAAAGAGAAAATTATAAGGTTTGGAGTAGATAGATAAATCAGCATTAATCAATCATGTGTGTTGAGCACTTTAGCACATACCATCTCATATAATGTTCTCAGAAACTGCTACCTTCAAGAGTTTCAGGTTTTAAATAAGAGAGTTTGCATTGACCATATCACCTGTCTTTAATATTAGAGGAAGCTGTCCTTTTTCCTCCTCAAAGCTAGGTTTTGTGCTTGATATGAACTTGGTCCAACAGTTACATTCTCTTTCTGAATAATTTTTCTTTCCCATTTTTGGCTCCTAATTTATGGGCTATACACATGCTCAGAATGGCTCTCCCATTTTTTTTTTTTTTTTTTTTTTTAGAGAGAGAGCAAATGGGGGAAGGGCAGAGGCAGAGAGAGAGATAATCTTAAGCACGCTCCACACCCAGTGCGGAGCCCCATAAGAGACTCTATCTCATGACCCTGAGATCATGACCTGAGCTAAAATCAAGAGTCACACCCTAACCGACTGAGCCACCCAGGTGCCCCAATGGCTCTCCAATTTTATAGATTAATTAAGTAATCAAGAAAATTAGACCCTACCTCATCATGTCCACTGATTGCTACTGCACATGTTATACCAGCTCTCCCCTTGGTAACCAAGTCTTCAAAAGAATGGTCTGAATTGCTGTCTCCACTGTCTCCCATTAACTTCTTCAAATGACTTAAAATAAGTTTCTGTCCTCTCCATGACTCTGTAAATGTTCCAGTTAATGTCACTATTTTCTAATGGGTTGCTTTCAAACCTTATTTCATTTGACCTATGGGCACTCCATGTCATTGTTAACCTGATTACTCTTCCCCTTGCTTCTCCACCGACCTCTAAATATGTGTCCCTACATCTTTGTCTTCGGTCCTCTCCACTTCTCACCAATATCATCCCCAACTTTAGCTAAAATAGGTGCCCAAACACCTACCATACTTCCTTGATTAGAGCTCTTAAAATGACAAGAATTATATACAGAATTGCTCCCAGATCTCCTTATCTTTCTGGGTTCCCTTTTTTCTTGAAAACTATTCTAATTCACATGGAAATAGAGGACCAGCCCTGGGAATAATCCTACTCTCCTTCTTCATCCTTAGCCCCACAGCTGTCACCTACACCTACATATTCCTAACCTGTCTCCTTTTCCTTGTTCGATCCCTTTTTCCCACCCATTGCTGTCTCTTCTCAAAGCCTCATCCACGAGCATTTTCACAGACAGTAGTAATACCCCCATTCCCAGTGTCAGCCCTCACATCTCAGCATCTTTAATTCATCTTCCACAGTGCTATGAGGGTTATCTAACCTAAAATACAAATTTTGTCATTTTACTCAATGGTTTGAAATCTCTCAATAGCTTCCTGTTACCTGTAGGATAAAGTCCAAGCCCACTAGCTCATGGCTTTCCATAATCGGGCACGTAGCTACTTACCCCACCTTACCTCTTCCTGTCACACCTTGCATTCTGCACTTTAACCATGATGTATTTTTTCCAGCTTCTGGATTGCTCATCTGTACTTCCATTCAGATTGCATCATCATTCCAGGATTACATTCTCCTTTTCTTCCCCATCTCCACACTCAACTGGGAACATCTACAATTAAAATGCTTCTTCAAAATCACTTTTGTATAAAGTCTTCTAGGAATCCCCCCAACTAAATGTAACCACTTCTTCATTGCACCTCCACTTATCTCTCTGCATAACTACATTTTAGCAAAGAAAAATTTTTTGCATTTATATATTGGACTGTGAGCTTCTTTAGGACATAATATGTGTCCTTTTTGTTTTGTAACATCTGGTTTCAAAAAGTTCCTACAGAATAGTATGTGCTTGCCCTAGGAAACTCACAAAGCTCTATGAGTCCTCTACATAACCAAAAATGTATTAGGAATACAGCTCTAGACAATTCTTTGCATGGAAGTTGATATATTTTGAGTTATGTTGTTGCAAATGACAAGATTCCATTCTTTCTATGGCTGAGTAATATTCCATCGTATATATATATATATATATATATTACCACATCTTCTTTATCCATTTATCCATTGATGGACATTTACCTTGCTTCCATATCTTGGCTACTGCAGTTAAAGGAGATATGTTATATGTAGGATCTATACACAATAGATTTTGAAGACAGTATAAAAAAGAATATAAAATATCTAATGCTAAGTGAAGTAAGTCAGACTGAGAAAGACAGATACCATATGATTTTACTCATATGTGGAATCTAAAAAACAAAGCAAATGAATAAACAAACAAGAAGCAGAATCAGACCTGTAAATAGAGAACAAACTGATGGTAGCAGAGGGGACAGGGGTGGGGTGGGTGGGCAAAATGGGTGAAGGGGAATGGGAGATACAGGCTTCCAGTTATGGAATAAATAAATCACGGGAATAAAAGGCCCAGCATAAGAAATATAGTCAATGATATTGTAATAGTGTTGTATGGTGACAGATGGTAGCTATCCTTGTAATGACCATAGCATAACATGTAGAGAAGTTGAATCATTATGTTGTACACCTGAAACTAATGCAACATTGTGTGTCATCTACACTCAAATAAGTCTTTTTAAATCTCATGAATAATGTCTATATTGATTACTTATTGAAGTGATATAATTTGGGTAGATCAAGTTAAATCAAATACATTGCAGGCTTCTCTTTGCTTTTTTAAAAAAGTATGCCTTCTAGAAAATTTAAAATTACACAGATGGCTCATATTTGTGGCTCACATATTTCTATTGGACAGTATTGGTATAGAAGCTATGTGGAAAAGGGTAGACAACAAATATTAATTGAATACCCTTTGTGGGTTTTCATTTATGTTGTTTTATCTTGGATTCACAACAATTAAAGATAATTTCAATAGCTATTATTCTTATACCCGCTAGTTCCAGGAAACACCATGTTTTCTTTCTCTTAAACAAAATTCTAAAGTCCAGGGTAAAATAAGTTAAATGGAAAGTTTTTTTTTTCTCCAGCATTGTAAGTAATTCTGTGCATTTAATATTAGTCTAAGAAAGGGAAACAAAATTTAAGAACTTCTAAGTAATAAATATTGCATTATCAGTTGTTCTGGTATAAGAAATTTGTTTTAAAAAAAAAAACTGTCTTAAAAGCTGAATTATTTAAGCTGTAAAGGAGAAAACTGGTATCATTACCTGGTCTGCTAATTTACATTGAGATAACATGTGGACAGACTATGTCCTGCCCTTCCTGGATATTTTTAATTGGTATGCCCTCTGTCTTTCACTAATGTATCATATTTCTTCCATTATCTATAAAAGAAGCAAGTGTCCTTTCACCTTGAAAACTGAAATGCCTCTTCCTGATACAATCAGATGCTCTCCAACCTCTTTTAAAAGAAAGGAAATTGCTTCTCTGGCTGCAAGCCATCATGAAGCTGAGACCATGTGCCTTGGTAAAGGTAAGGCACCCTAATGAATGACTTTCTTTTGAAAGAAGGAGAGACAGTCCCTGCAGTAATTCAGTACAAGCTGCTGTTATTTAGGCACTAATGGAAGAAATAAAAATAGATAAATAAAGACACAGCTTCCCATGTGTAGCTGTCAGAGGTGACAGTGAGATAGGAAGTCATTTCCAACCAATAAAAATGTGGAATTTCGTTACTTAAAAGAACAGGACCAAAAACCCATTTTGGTACTTTGGGTTCTCTTCTTTTACATATGGCCAGCCCCTACACTGAAAGGAAGGGCAAGTAGAAGGGCAAAAAGAAGGAAGGGAAGAATCAAAACAGTAAAATCTTCATCGATGCACACATCTGCTTTGAAATACTATACTTTACTCAGAGGCCAGCTTTTAGGTTGCCCTCATGAGAAAAGACCACAGGTTTTGTACAGTATGTTGATGTCACATTTTGTACAGCTGTCATTTAGTACTTGTTTCCTCAACTTGTGGTATTTTTCTTAGATACAGGAAATAAGGAATTGTCATTCCTTTACTATTTGGTTTTTCTTTATTTGATATTATTTATTTTACTCTAACATAGAAGGCCAAGATACACAGTTCAGAACAAATACATTAAACTGCCTTAAAATTTGGCATGATCAAAATTTACATTGTTTCTTTCCCTTTGATGCTTTATACTTACCTGGTTTTTTGTCTCTATTTTATTAATGGTTCTACTCCAAACCTTAGTGGCTGAAAACAGCTGCCATTTTATTGCTCATCTCATCATTCGGCAGGTCAGGAACTTGAGCGAGATTTGTAAGAGAAAACTTGGCTCTTGTTCCAAACAGCATTGGATACATGGCTTAACTGGGTCTGGAGGTTTCACTCACATATCTGGGGCTCTGATGTTGGCAACCATTCCCCACATAATCTGTCTCTGAATTTAGTAGTCTTAATCTACTTTTATCATTTGGTTGTCCAGACTGAGTATCTTTCCAAAGGTAGAAATAGAAACCCCAAAACCTCTTCACACTTAAGGCCCAAAGTCACACAATGCCATGTATGTTGCATTCCACTGGTCATTGCAGATCACAGGACCAGCACAGAGCAAGAGGAGGGGAAAGAGATTTCATCTCTTGATGAAAAGAGTGATAAAGTCACATTACCAAGGGGCTGGTTGAACAGGAGGAATTATCGCTATCTTTGAAGACAATATGCCAAGCACTTGCAAAACAAATGAGAATAAAAACGTAAAGGGATGCATACAAAAGGTTCACATTATATAGATAATTATGCTGTAGAAGCAGTAGCTTCTTTAAATTAGAATGATCTAAGGTGGGCTATACAATCTTTTTTGAAAAAGGGCTATTATCCATTTCCTTATACAGTTGAAGTCACCAGGACATGGGACTATTGATAACAAAGTCCCAAAAGAGTAAGTTGAAGGTAAAGTAAATAGGTGTGTGCATGTTATGACCAAAAATATTGTCACATCAAGCCAGAATGAGGAGGCACATTGACAACTTCCTCCACTGTTACCTGAAAAGAAAATTTAAGGCCACTAAATTCATTAAAATCAGAACTTTATGACTAAAGTTTAATTTAAAAAAATGTTGCTTCACATGCAAATAATTTTTTCTAAAATCCCAATCATTTTTAATCAAAGAAAAAATAAATCCTGCAATTACTGCAAATATTGCAATTAAGACTACTTTTAACGTAAGGAAGTGTGAAAGTTACCTGCCTATGGGGATTTTTTTTAAATGGTACTCATAACGCATAATCTTAAATTCCTTCATTTGTAAGTAAGAAACAATACTTCATAATCTTAAATTCCTTCATTTATAAGTAAGAAATAATCAAAATATATCAGAATTCAACTAAAATTAGGAAAGTAAAGAACAAAACATCCTGAAATAATGAAAAGACAAAAGTTAATAAATTATAGAGCAGAATAACAATAGAATTGAAAAGTAAATTCAAGTGCCAGAAAAAAAGATTTAATCAAAAAGACTAATAAAATACACAAACTTCTTTTTTTTTTTAGAGAAGGAGAGGACTGGGGAAAGGAGAGTATAGGGAAAGGGAGAGAGAATCTTGAGCAGGCTCCACATCCAGCATGGAGCCTGACACAGGCTCAATCTCATAACCCTGAGATAGTGACCCGAGCTGAAATCAAGAGTCGGATGCTTAACTGACTAAGCCACCCAGGCACCCCCAATACACAAACTTCTAACAAGATTATTTAAGAAGAAATAAGTGATAAATGCTGCAGTAGACCTTTGAAAGAAGATATAACTACAAGAGTTTTTCTTAGTTATGAGGGAATATTAATAGAGTTCTGTGTTAATATATTTGAAATTTTTTAGGATCAGTTATTTTCAGAAAAAGATACAGAAGATCAGAATTTATTCTAGAAGTATTATTTTTTTTAATTTTTTTAATTTTATTATGTTACGTTAGTCACCATACAATACATCATTAGTTTTTGATGTGGTGATCCACGATCCATTGTTTTTGTATTAACACCCAGTGCTCCATACAGTACATGCCCTCCTTAATACCCATCACTGTGCTAACCAATCCCCCCTCCCCTCTCCCCTCTAAAACACTGTTTGTTTCTCAGAGTCCATAGTCTCTCATGGTTCATCTCTCCCTCCGATTTCGCCCCCCTTCATTTTTCCCTTCCTTCTCCTAATGTCCTCCATGCTATTCCTTATGTTCCACAAATAAGTGAAACCATATGATAATTGACTTTCTCTGCTTGACTTATTTCATTTAGCATAATCTCCTCCAGTCCCATCCATGTTGATGTAAAAGTTGGGTATTCATCCTTTCTGATGGCTGAGTAATATTCCATTGTATATATGGACCACATCTTCTTTATCCATTATAAAACTAAAATAGAGGGTGCCTGGGTGGCTCAGTCATTAAGCGTCTGCCTTCGGCTCAGGTCATGATCCCAAGGTCCTGGGATTGAGTCCCACATCAGGCTCCCTGCTCGGCGGGAAGCTTGCTTCTCCCTCTCCCGCTCTCCCTGCTGTGTTCCTGCTCTCACTATCTCTCTCTCTGTCAAATAAATAAATAAAATCTTTAAAAAAAAAACAAAACTAAAATAGAACTATAACCAGTGCAGTACTTGCAATGTTTTCAAAAAAGTGCCTTCAACAGAAAACTTTATCCTTCCCACTTACACTTACCAGCAAATGAAATGAGCCAAGAATTACAGTGCAATTTAAATTGGTCAGGCACACAAAAATAGATGAAACCATCTTATTTTCTTTTCTTAAAGAACCTTGTATCATTAAAGTTATCTCCCACAGGAAAACAAGAAACCAATGTTTCCTGAAGAACATTCTACAGAATTCTAGTTATCTAGGATTATACTAAATATTCTTTGGGAAAATTGGGAATCTAGTTAAACATCATTAGGAAATGTTAAGTTTAAATAAGTAAAGTAAGTTTCTAGCTACAGGATTTTATCAGAGTATTTAAGTGATAATGGATAATATTAATATGTGATCACTGGTTAAACTACTTTAACTATGGAAAATTTTCTTGCCAAACAAAGGTTCTGAAATATACTATTTGAAATATTACTACAAGCCTATCTAAATTATACATAGAGTAAAATCTTCACGAATCCATGAAACCCACTACTATCTTAGAATAACAACACACAATAGCAAAGTATAGTTAATCCCAATAATAGAATAATTGTTTAATTTTAGAAAATCTGCTGATATAATCTATAGACAAAAATGAGATAAAACATAGACAAACTTAATAGAAATTGAAATACATGTGATTTAATTCAATATTCATTTATAAAATCTCAATCAACTATGATTAAAGAGATAATTATTTAGTATATTAAGGAATATCTGGACAGAATAGATAGAAAATGTATCTATCTCAAACAATAGCTAATGTCACATTTGATTATGACAGAAATATTTCCAATAAAGTCAGAAACAATTACCACTATTACCCACTATTACCCACCCACTATTACTACTATTAACATTATTCTCTACATTAGCAGTTTTTAGAAATTCCAGATGATGTAAAAAGATAAGGAAAAGAATTAGCCTTACCTAGGAGAAAGATAATTAAATTGCCATTATTTGATGATGACATACACTGACCTATATGTAATGAGAAAAATGATAAAGAAGGACTAAAAGAATGTCCATCCAAATACTAACCATAGTTTTTTGGAGGAAGGGAATGGAATCTAGTTATTTTTATCTTTGATCATTTCTGAGTTTCTCAACCTTTAGACAATTAAATTATGAGAATTCTATTCAAAATAGTATATTATTTTCATAACTGCATCTGAACTTTGCAGACAAAAGCTTGGGATTTCTTAGTCTTAACCTAGTTCCCACAGGTCGTAATTGAGAATACTATCACAGTGAAGGTGCATTAATTCTCCTAAAGAACCAACTATAGATTAATCAAGGTGCTCAAAATTTCCTATCCACTAAGTAGTCACAGTCCCTTTAGCCATAATTAGCAATTTGAAAAAAGTGTGTTGCTATTTTGAAGGATTTTCTATGGCATTTTCAGACACCCAAATGTCCCTGTAGGGAACTTCAGCCATTTACCCACTGTTTCATCTGGATCTCTAAAGAACACAAATTCACCTGCTGGGGGCCATTTTGTGGTAAATACTATAGAGAAAGCTCCTTAAAAATTTCAGGATGCATTTAGAGATTTAGGAAGGGCCAAAAAAGTTCACATCAGCTGAAAACAGAGAATCATGATTCTTTTTACTCCAAACCCAAGAGATGTCTTGACAGGGCAGATTTTTAAACTGTTCTCATTAGTTAATAGTCACGAATATTATCTCCAATTCATTGACCTGAATGGTAAAGATACTCTTAACTTTTTTCAAAAGGCTAATTGAAATGAACAAATGCATTGATAATAATAATGACAGTTAATGAGATTAGGACAATAATTTTCAAATGGAGACAGTTTTGCCCATCCCTCTTCCCTTTTTCCACTGGAGGAAACATTTAAGAATGTCTTGAGATGTTTTAGGTCATGAAAACTAGGGGTAAGGGTGCTATTCACATCTGGATTTAGTCTGCTAAACATTCTAGAGTGCACAGGATAGCACCCCACAGCAACGAATTACCTGTCCCGAAATGTCAATACTGTCAAGATTGAGAAACCTTAAATTAGACAATGTACTATGTTGTGTGTGTTGTGTATATTGTGTTTTCTTTAGAGGAAGCTTCTATTTTCCTCCCAAAGAAGCAATGCAAATGCTTTTGGAAATGAATTGACATGTAACTGGGAATCTGTATATGATTTTTTTACTCTATTTTCTGAGTGTTAACTCATTTGCAAATAAGTTAGGTATATTAACTAATTTAAACCTCACAGCAACTTTGTGATGCACTGTGGCAGGAACCTAAACTACCTTATTAGCCATTCTTCTCATCTTCCCCAGTCTTGAAGTCAGGCACATGGTTGCTCACGCATAGAATGTGTTTCTCCACATCCCTTAAAGCTAGGTGACCTCTAAGCAAAGGATAAGGATGTAATGTTTGTGCAAATACCTAGGTATTTCCTATAATACAATTATCATAAGATCTCCTCATCCTTTTTCTTTTTGCTAGATGGAGATGGTGAACATCTTAGTAGCCACCTTGGACCCACATGTTGCAGCTATATGTGAGGATTATAGTGCCACTTTCCTACTCTAAATGCTTCCCTACCTTTGGACTATTATGTAAGTCAGAAATAAATTCCTTATTTTTTTAATCCACTGTACTTAGAGGTTTTGTTATTTTAGCAGATTATCCTATACCCTAGCTGTTACACAGAGGTACTATCATTATCACCACTTTAAATGTGTAGATCAGAGAAATTAAGGCACTTAACCAAAGCAACAACTAACAAATTTGTAAAGGCTGAGATCAAACCAAATACAGCTCCAGACCCTGTGGTGTTGACCACCATTCAATGCTACCTCACTAGCTAGAGCTTTTAAAAAGTCACTGTAGTATAGAACAGATCAACAAAACGAAGAGCTGATTTTTGAAAGAATTAATAAAATTGATAAACCCCTAGCCAGACATTTCAAAAAGAAAAGAGAAAGGACCCAAATAAATAAAATCACGACTGAAAGAGAGGAGATCACAACCAATACCACAGAAATACAAACAATTATGAGAGAATATTATGAAAAATTATATGCCAACAAACTGGGCAATCTGGAGGAAATGGACAAATTCCTAGAAACATACAAACTACTGAAGCTGAAACCGGAAGAAATAGAAAATTGGAACAGATCCATAACCAGCAAAGAAATTGAATCAGTAATAAAAAATCTCCCAACAAACAAAAGTCCAAGGCCAGATGGCTTCCCAGGGGAATTCTACTAGACATTTAAAGAAGAATTAATACCTATTCTTCTCAAATTGTTCCAAAAACTAAAAATGGAAGGAAAACTTCCAAACTCCTTCTACAAGGCCAACATTACTTTGATTCCAAAACCAGACAAAGACCCCACTAAAAAGGAGAATTACTAGGCCAGAATCCCTGATGAACATGGAGGCAAAAATTCTCAAGATACTAGCAAATTGACTCCAACAGTACATTAAAAGGATTATATACCACAGTGAAGTGGGATTTATTCCTGGGCTGCAGGGGTAGTTCAATATTCACAGATCAATCAAAGTGATATACCACATTAATAAAAGAAAGGATAAGAACCATATGATCTTCAATAGATGCAAAAAAAAAAAAAAAAGAACATTTGACAAAATACATCATCCATTCTTGACAAAAACCTTCAACAAAGTAGGGATAGATGGAACATACTTCAACATGCAAAAGACCCACAGGTAATATCATCTTCAACAGGGAAAAACTGAGAGCTTTTTCTCTATAGCCAGGAACAAGAAAGGGATGTGCATTCTCACCATTACTATTTAACATAGTACCAGAAGTCATAGCCTCAGCAACCAGACAACTAAAAGAAAGAAAAGGCATCCAAATCAGGAAGAAGTCAAACTTTCACTATTTGCAGACGACATGATATCCTATATAGAAAACCCAAAAGACTCCACCAAAAAATTGCTAGAACTAATATATGAATTCAGCAAAGTAACAGGATATAAAATCAACAGACTGAATCTGTTGCGTTTCTATACACCAATATTAAAGCATCAGAAAGAGAATTACAATTGCACCAAAAACCCTAAGATACCTAGGAATAAACCTAACCAAAGAGATAAAGTATCTATACTCTGAAAACTATAGAACTTATGAAAGAAATTGAAGATGACACAAAGAAATGGAAAAACATTCCATGCTCATGGATTGGAAAAACAAACATTGTTAAAACGTCTATCCAAAGCAATCTACATATTTAATGCAATTCCTATCAAAATACCACCAGCATCTTTCATAGACCTAGAACAAACAATCCTAAAATTTGTATGGAACCACAAAAGACCTGAATAACCAAAGCAATCCTGAAAAAGAAAAGCAAAGTTAGAGGCATCACGATTTCCAAACTTCAATCTGTAGTCCTCAAGACAGTATGGTACTGGCACAAAAACAGACACATAGATCAATGGAACACAATAGAAAACCCAGAAATGGACCCACAACTATATGGTCAATTAATCTTCGTCAAAGCAGGAAAGAATATCCAATAAAAAAAAAAAAACAGTCTCTTTTGGGTGCCTGTGTGGCTTAGTCAGTTAAACGTCCAACTCTTTGATTTCAGCTCAGGTCATGATTTCAGGGTCCTGGGATCAAGCCTGGTATCGGGCTCCATGCTAAGTGGGGAGTCTGCTTGAGGATTCTTTCTCTTGGCCCTCCCCCACTCCCCCACCTCCTCCATTCATTCATGCTCTCTCTCTTACTCTGTCTCTCTCCAAAATAAAAATAAATGAATATTTTTAAAAAGACAGTCTCTTCAACAAATGGTGTTGGGAGAACTGGACAGCAAATGCAGAAGAATGAAACTGGACCACTTTCTTACACCATACACAAAAACAAATTCAAAATGGATGAAGGACCTAAATGTGAGACAGGAAACCATCAGAATCCTACCGGAGAACACAGACAGCAACTTCTTTGACCTCGACCAGAGCAACATCTTACTGGACACATTGCCAGAGGCAAGGGAAACAAAAGCAAAAATGAACTCTTGGTACTTCATCAAGATAAAAACCTTCTCACAGTGAAGGAATCAATCAACAAAACTAAAAGGCATCCTATGAAATGGGAGAAGATATTTGCAAATGACATATCTGATAAAGACCAGTATTGCACTGTATGTTAAGTAGAATTTAAATAAAAATTTGGGAGAAAAAAAGGAAAAAGTCATTGTAGTATTGTAACAGCATGAGTCCAAGAAACTCCTAAAAGCTTTTCTGCAACGTTTTTCAAAGGGAATTGTCATTTACAAAAGAAGAGGTGGGGAGAGTTACATTACATCTCAATGAAGCAACTGTCACAATTCCATTGAAGTCAAATTTATCTTTTTCTCTAAAGGAAAAAATTGAAGGGCTTTAAACATCCGATTGAACCATGGTACTCTTCAATGGTCACACTTCAGAATCAGTGAGTTACACTGACAATAGGTACCAATGCCTAATGGTGTGGTGGGTCTTGGTACAGATCACTACTAGCTAGACGTAAGATGAAGAGGAAACCTAGAAAGAAAGGGTGGTGTATGCAAAGCCAATAATTTAATTTTTAAAAAGCAACAAAAATAACAAGAAAACTCCCATACTATTTAATGGAAATAATCTTGACCCCCTACTGCCAAAGACTACAATTATTGGTGTTAAATAGGAAGTGTCATAGTATCAGCTTTAAGCAGGAAATATTTGGCTCCACAAATCATAGGAAAATAGTAGAAGGATATAATATTTTAAGGAGTTGTAAAGAACCCAGAAATTTGAGAGCAGTAGTGCTGTATAGCCAGGTCTCACAGGAACCAAACAAGGAAAGCCATCAGAAACCAAAGGTTCCCTATCTCCCCGTTGGGATCACATTTTCATGCATTTCTGCTTTTTCTGCTAGACTACTTCATTCATCTGCCCCTCTTGCAAGGGCCCCTTCCTGCATCAGCTTGCACGTTTCTCCAAGCGAGTACTTCAGCCCCTCTACACAATAGCAACTCTTCATACATCATTGTGATGATATCCTTAAGGTTAACTGCCTTGGGCAGGTCTGTTTCCCAATTCTAAATTTCTAAGAGATGGATCTGATTGGCTCTCTTCACTTTTTTTTTTTTTTTTTTGAGCCAGGTTATGCAAGTCATAAGTTTCTGCCTTGCTGAAACACAGACTTGCTGCCTTGGGGTAGTTGCACATCCCTGGGCCACTAAATATCAGCCAGATGGTGTGGTCACATGGTACATGACCGTAACACACCCACTCATTCTCCAGCAAGGACCTCAGCAACTTCCCGTAGAAGGGGCTGAGGAAATAGCAGGCCATTATAAACAAGTCTAGTACAGCTTTGATAATTTTGCTTAACTGAAAAACCATTTTCAACTCAGATACTAATCAAGAAACAATTCTTTCTGCCAAATATAGTAGAATGAAATATGCTTGCAACTGCTGCAGTGGGAAAGAACAGAGAGGCAGCTGAGCAGAGCACACAGAATACAACAAAGCAAAACACCGGGGTACGCACAGAATGTGCAGGTAGAGAGCAGAGTTGCAGCACTAACAAACAGAGAAAGAACCTGTATCATGCAGGATTCATGAAGTTTTGAGTAAGAGAAATTTACTCTGGCCAGCTTGGGTAAGTGAATACAGGATGAATATAGGAGGAACACTCAGGACTAAGAGGAAAACTCAGGTAGCAATCAGGTAGTGTTTAGAGTCTAAGGAGCTACGTTAGAAGTTCATCCAGGTGCTACAAGTGGAATGGATAGGTCCAAACATTTTCCGTTTGTCACTCTGACCACTAATCAAATTCTCAGAATTCCAAGAATTCCCAATTAGACTTGAAGGGAAGAAATCACCTTCTGCCAAATTGTACCTCAAGGTAGGACAGAGAGAATTCCCCAGAAGGAAACTGAATTCTATTTACAAGTTAAAGGGGGAATCGTTGGGATGATGATGATGATGACGATGATGTCCAATACAGAAACTATTTCTTGAGTAGTAAACAATTAGTAGAGGCAGTTGGCAGAATATAATGCTGAGAACAGCCTCTTCAAGAATACTGCTGAAAAGACTGATTAATAAAAGTGAAATTTGAACAAATGCAGGTGAAACTGAACTAAATCTTCCACTGGAAATAAAGATAGTAGCTAAAATGTACATAGCAGTTCCTATGTGCTAGAACACATTTCATTTATTAACTCTTTTAATCTATACTTCAAACCCATGAAGTTGTTAGTCAAGTCCCACTTAGGGAGAGAAAACAGTGAGAGGTTAAGTGACTTACGTAGGAAGCAGCTGACCTGGGATCAGATCCCCTGCATCCCTCTCCAATCCACGCTTTACCCAAGAATCCATTGCAAAGTTCTTATGAAAGGAAAGGAAATGTTCCACAGAAAGACCAAGAAACATAGAGAAAAGAATAAGCAGAATTTAGACAAAGTGAGAGGAGAAATCTAAAATTAGATAAAGCCAGATCTCCTGATGATATATCAAACTAAAGATTTCACTGACTTTTTAGTTAAGAGAAACACAGGTACTAAGTTGAGAATCTACTACGTATTGCTTATGTTTTCTTGAATCTGGAGGTGCCAAAGTTCATTATACAGTTGATTTCTTATTGCAGATTGTAAGGTTATACATTCCCAGCTAATCTGGTCCTTCTGTTCTCCCAGATTAAAGCGTTCTCCATGGCGGACCCCTCCAACAAGAGTTGTTAGGTATGGTTGAAGTGCTGACTGAGACTTGGATATTTTCAGTTTACGTTGTTACACAAGGAAACATTTTGTATAGTTTTCCATCATTCTTTTAAATGATCTTTAAACAAGAGAAATTCCTGCTAACTAGATAATTTCCTTCTGGTTTAATTCCAGGAAAAGAAGAGCATGAAAGAGTGTGAGGGCCAGAGAGAACCAGGCTATAACAGTCTACATCCTTCCATTGGGCAATTGTTTATATTACAGTCTTAAGAATTTCACTTCTTCCCCTTCCTGTTTGTCTCCGTGAACAAATTAAATGCGACTCCAAATTGAAATTGTTTGTAAACAACAGAGGATTATTTGGTTGGTAGAAAAGGCTTGTCTACAATTTCAGATAAACTGAAATCCTGTGTACTAGAAATAGCAAAACACTGGTCCTGAACTAACAAACTAACCATCTTTTTGTCTCCATCTCAGGTTTTCTGCTTATAATATGGCTAATTGTCCATGGAGGGTAGACTAAATTGTATAGAGTTCATGAATTCCACCAACAGTACACATTTAACCATATGGTAAATAAAACAGGGAATTTTAGCATATTCTGTTTCCTGAATCTCCTATGTTCATACCTGAATTGCTTCAAAAAAGTGAAAGAGAGGAAGTAGATCCATCCAAGGGCAAAGAGTGATGGATTTCCAAGGCAGTTTACCTTTGTCTTCCTACTCTTTCACACTTCATGAACAAACCAAAAAACCTTCTTTTTCCTCTCTGTTAGAAACACTGCACTGGAAAGAAAAAAATGAGAGGACTCAGAAATGTCACTTATGAGTCAGTCAGTTAAACATCTGCCTTCGGCTCAGGTCATGATCCCAGGGTCCTGGGATTGAGCCCTGCATCGGGCTCTCTGCTCAGAGGGGCGTCTGCTTCTCCCTTTCCCCTCTGCTCTAGCTCTCTCTCAAATAAATAAATAAAATCTTTTTAAAAAATCTGATTTCATTTTCTTTGGATATATACCCAGAAGTGGAATTGCTGGATCATATGGTAGCTGCATTTTTAATTTTTTGAAAAACCTCTATGCTATTTTCTATAGTGGCTGTATCAATTTACATTCCTACCAACAGTGCACAGGGGTTCCTTTTGTCCACATCCTTACTAATACTTGTTATCTCTTTTTTTGATGATATAACAGGTGTGAAGTAATACATCATTTCAGATCTTTCACCTCCTATGTTAAATTTATTCCTAAATATTTTATTGTTTTTGATGCTCTTATGAATGGGATTGTTTTCTTTATTTCTTTTTGAGAGAATCTGTTGTTAGTGTATAGAAATGCAACTGATTCTACATGTTGATTTTGTTTCCTGAAACTTTACTGAATTTGTCTAATATTTTTTTTGGTAGGGTCTTTAGGATTTTCTATATATAAGTTCATATCATCTGCCAAACAAATACAGTTTTACTTCTTCCTTTCAAATTTGGATGCCTTTTATTTCTTATTCTTGTCTAATTTCTCTAGCTAGGACTTCCATGTTGAATAGTAATGGTAAGAGCAAGCACCTTTATCTTTTCCTGATCTTAGAGGAAAAGACTTCCAAGGTTCACTATGGAGTATGATGTTAGCTATGGGTTTATTATATATGGCTTTTATTATGTTGAGGTATGTTCCTTCTGTACCCAATTTGTTAAGAGTTTTTGCCATGAAAGGGTGCTGTATTTTGTCAAATGCCCTTTCTGCATGTACTGAGATGATCATATAACTTTTACATTTTATTATATTAATGTGAGGTATCACATTTATTGACTTGTATATGTTGAACCATCCTTGCATCCCAGGGATAAATCCCACTTGATAATGGCTTATGATCTTTTTTAATGTGTTGTTATATACCATCTGCTAATATTTTGTTGAGAATTTTTTTTGTATGTTCATCGGAGACATTGGTCTCTAGTTTTCTTGTAGTGTCCTTATCTGGCTTTGGTATTGGAATATTTCTGGTCTCATAAAATGTGTTCAGAAGTTTTCCCTCCTTTTCAATCTTTTGGAAGATTTTGAAAAGGATTAGCATTAAATCTTCTTTAAATGTTTGGTAAAATTCACCAGAGAAGCTATCTGGTCTTGGGTTTTTCTTTATTTGGAGATTTTTGATTACTAATTCAATCTCCTTACTAATAATTGTAAACTGTTCAGATCTTCTATTTCTTCATGATTCAGCCTTGGTAAGTTGTATGTTCCTAGTATTTATCCACTCTTTCTAGGTTATCCCATTTGTTGGTGTATAATTGTTCATAGAATTCTCTTATGATGCTTTATATTTCTGTGGTATCAATTGCAATATCTTCTCTTTCATTTCTGATTTTATTTTGTTTATTAGAGCTGAGAAGATTTCCCTTGGCCATAAGCTGTGCTGCCTTGGGGGCAGATAATGCAAATAAAGTAAAACTGTTAGTTTTACCCTCTATAATGAATCCAAACTCTTTTTTTTTTTTTTTTTTTGCTCTAGCGATGTGTTGGAACTTCATTACTGAGAACCTGGACTTCCACAAAGGCTCTCTTTGTGGGCAATTGTCTAAGACAGTATTTTCCAGGAGTTTCCAGTTTCCAGACCATAGCCAAGAGGGGCTGATGACAGTTCATGGACCACTGCAAGGTCCACAGCTGGGGCTGAGTTCTGTATCCCTACCGCTTGACACATGGGTAGGCAAGACTCCTCCCGGGTCATGTGGCATATAGTGCTAGATCTTATAGCTCTTACAAAGGCACTTTTTTCCACAGATGGACAGCAAATTATTGTTTGGTGGGGGTTGGGGGGGCACAAATGAGTGACATCTTATTCAAATCAGCCAACGCTAATGTACTCCCTTTTCAGCTGTTATTGAACACATACTATATGCCAGGCACAGGGCCAATTACCTTGTTTGCATTATTCCAGTTAATATGCTGACAATAATTTGATGAAGCACATTGTATTATTATCATTACCACTATTGTCAAATGAGAAAACTTAAAGAAGTTAAGTAACTTACTCATTATGTACAACTATTTGTAGAACTCACATCCAATTCTACTGGACTTTAAAAACGTTGAGACAAAACATGGTGTGAACAGGCCTTTCTTAGCTTTCCAGTCTTCACTGCTCAAGAATTAGTTATTATGTGAGTTATTATGTGGTAGGTGCTATTCTAGGCACTGGAAATATAAATGAATAAATAAGCCATACAAAGACTCTGCTTTC
Organism: Halichoerus grypus; assembly: GCF_964656455.1. Taxonomy (NCBI): domain Eukaryota; kingdom Metazoa; phylum Chordata; class Mammalia; order Carnivora; family Phocidae; genus Halichoerus; species Halichoerus grypus. Next base: position 27,321,621 of record NC_135715.1, read on the forward strand.
CTAAAGCTTATATTCTGGTAGAGAATGCAGATAACCAGAGTGAGTTGTTTTTTTTTTTTTAATATGTAATTCTGAGTAATAGTAAGTGCTGTGAATATTCAAGTGAGATAATTAGCTAAAGAGTACATGGCAGAAACTAAATGATCAGAATAACATCTGAAGAAAAGCCTCTCTGAAGAAATTGTATTTGAGCTGAAATCTGAATGATGAAAAGATACCAGCCACAGAAAGGTCTGGTGTAGACTATTCCAGGTAGAGAAAGGGACTGCGAATATACTCTAAGGGAGGAACATGCAGGGCATATTTTAAAAAGTGGAATAATCCAGTGTGTCCGGACCATAGTAAACAAGTGGAAGAGTGTAAAGAGATGAGTTAGAGAAGGAAGCAAAGACAAGATAATGAAGGGCTTTATAGGCCAGAAGGGAGGTACATGGCTTGTACACTAAAGGAAATGGGAAGCCATTGGAGAGTTTGAAGCAAGAAAGTGATCTGATGTAAGTCATGTTAAATATAATTTAGTATAAAGATATAGAAATAGATAGAGATAGGTAAGATATATCTCACCCTGGTTACTAGGTGGCAAATGGAATAGAAGGAGCAAGAACATATATCCAGCCTTTATCCCTTTTACAAATTATCATCACCAATCCTCTCCTTAAATCATTAGTGACTTTCCTCCATATCACTTTCTCCCTGGCGATCACCTCTAGCATGCCTATTCTTCAGCTGCCAGGCCTTTTAAAGCCTCAAGAGCTGGTAAATTGTTCCATGACCTACAGTGCCAACCCGATTTTTGTTCATAGGATAGATCTTAGACTATTAAAAATTGTTAAGATAAAAATTTTCTTTCTTTTTATTATATTTCAAAGTAAACTTCTATGGGTAATAAATAAGCATTTTGGGTCATTCAAATACATACTATTGAAAGATATCTAAATCAAAAAAAAAGAAAGAAAGAAAGAAAGATATCTAAATCAATTTGACCAAGTCTGGAAAGCTTTAAGTTTACATACAATATAACTTGATAATTTTTTTAAAGATTTACTTATTTATTTGAGAAACAAGAGAGAGCTGGAGGAGGGGCAGAGGGAGAGGGAAAGAATCCCAAGCAGACTCCCTGCTGAGTGCAGAGCCCCACATAGGGCTCGATCTCACAACCCTGAGATCATGACCTGAACCAAAATTAAGAATTGGTAGCTTAACCGACTGAGCCACCCAGGCGCCCCTATAAGTTGATAATTTAAAAAATCATGCTTAAACTACAATAAAATAACTGATGATGTCATACTAATCCTTCACATTTACTATTCAACTATTCTGTTGAAAGAATTGGAGATGTATCTAGTTTAAAAAAAAAATTAGACTAGGGTATTATCTCATATTATATGTGAAGAAATATCCCAGATAAGTTATAGAAAACAAATATAAAAGACAAAATTAAAGCAGACGCAGATGATATAGGTTGACATTATTGTAACTTTGGAAAGAGAAGATCTATCTAATTATAACACAAAACACAGAGACACAAAGAAGAAATTGATACGTTACCACATTATAAAAACTTCTGCATAAAAAAATAAGAAACTTTTTTAAAAGGAAAAATTGAAAGAAAAATATGTGATATATACAGAATATCCAAAGTACCTCAATAATTCCTATAATTCAATATTAAAAAAAAGGAATTAACTGAACCCAACAGAAAAAAAAATCGTGCATGGAAATACACAGAAGAGGAAATAAAAATGCCAATAAACCTGTAAAAGAATGTTAACTAAGAATAAAGAAAATGAAAATAAAATACATATCATTTTTTACTCATTACATTGGAAAAAATATTTTTTAAATGATAATATCAATGAATACGTGTAAAGACCTATTCTTATAAACTCTGGATGAAAATGTAAGTTGTCAGAGAAAATACGGATGGCATTATTAATAATAAAAAAAAAAAAACAGGCTTCCTTCTATCCAGTAATAGTCTGATATTTCATGAAAGGCAAAAGGCACGAACAGGTTTTCTGTGTAACAAGTTTGTACTAACATAAAATGCAAAGCAATCTAAATGTCCATCAACAATTGAATAGAAAACTAAGCGGTATTTTATAGTATGTGAAGACATTTAATGACCTCCAAGAGATACTATAAAGAGAACATTACATGTCAATACATATAATACTGTTCATGTTTTAAAATTGTCAATTTCTTTTGTTTTGTATGTGCACATATGTATGAAAAGTGTTTTAAAGTTTAGCAAAAGCATGTATCAAACATCTAATCATGGTCAGTGTTGGGAAAACGAATGGTAGGAGGTAGATGGGGCTACCAAAAAAGAACTTTTGCTTTATCTGTCTTGTTTACATCTTTTGCAATGAGAACATATTTATGTGTGAGTTGAGTAATTAAATTAAAAAATAAAATAAATAACTGGAGAAAACTTTTTAAGTTTAAGCCAGAGAAATAAATCATTGTCAGACTTAGCCCAAAGATCACATTTTTTTCAAAAAGGACTAAATCTATATCCAAGCACAGATTTCAACATCCATATGTTGAGAAGCTGAAAATAAAATGAAATCCAGAATAAAAAAATCACAAGATGTGTTCATCTTTATTTCCTTCTGAATTAGTACACATATGCTATATATAAATAAATTACTCTCATTATTAACCTTTGTTCATATGAAACCTTTGAAAGATGATATGAAGAAAAGAGAAACAAGACATATTCCTGAGTTTCTCATATAGTTCAAAAAGAAACATCAGAGTAATCTAATTGGCAGTAACTGTTTATAAAAATCCAGTCTTGTATGCAGGTCCAAATATATCTTGCTATTAGTATAATCAACATACAGGTAGTGAGTATGACTTAAATCAGGTGCAAGGGCAGATGTGATTCCTGTGGTTTTCTTTCATCATTTATAGACACCGTTTCGGACTAAATGACATGGTTTTAAAAATAACATATATCTAAACCCAAAAAGAGATTATAAAAACTTCACCATTAGTAAATAGGTGAAACTTTAGCCATATATAAGACAAAAAACATAGTTTTGGACTTACAACTAATTTTTAACTTCAGAGGTTAAAATTAAACCAAGAAAACAATGAAATGGAACAGCTCTAAATCTCCAGAGATATTGAAGAAGACAAAGCATTAGGGCAGTGGAAAGCCCTCTTAAGCATTTATTAAGAATTAACCAGTTATCCATCTATATATTTTTCAGATATCATACGAGATTAAAAGAAAAAGACATAATTTTCCAGAAATGAGCTATTAATGTGAACAATTTTACCCATACCAAAAAATAAGAAAAATTAGAATTGTTCATGTGTCCCAAAGTCTTAATAGTATAATCAGAAGTTTATTAGAGTTACTGTTCAATATTATCTTATTGAACTAAAGGCTATGCAGGCACTTCCAGAGACACCTAGCAAGTGATAAATATTTATTGAGCACCTACTGGATGCAATACTCCAAGCTAAGAATAGAGCAAATGGTGGTACAAACATTGTAAACAAGATCAAGATATAGTCCATGCTCATTTGGAGTTTAAACTCTAAAGGAGAATATAAGTATAGAATAGTTAATATCATTGATGATTGGTTAATGATGTGTATTATGCTGAGAGTAAACAATTGGTGATCTTACCTATTCAGAAGATGTTAACTGGGGTTAAGTGAAGGACTCCCTGAAGAAAGGATATTTAAGTTAAATTGTGAAGGATTAGTAGGAAAAGCTGGATAAAGAAGTAGATGGAGGATTGCAGAAATGTATTTCCCAAAGAGGGAAAAGCACGTGTGAAGGTCCTGAGGCAGACAAGAGGACAATACTAGAAGATGACAAGAGATCACAACTCAAAAGAGAGCATTGCAAGAGATGAAGCTATTGAGGTAGGCAGGTCTCAGATCAGATAGGGCTTTATAGAACACATTAAGGATTTTGGATCTAAGGAACAATTAGGAGTCATTGAAAGGGTTTTAATTAGAAAAAGAATATAATAAATGTGTACTATTATAAAGATGTCTTGACTATTGTATGAAGACTGATCAGAGGGGATCAGTGGTACACGTGGGAAAATCAAAGAGAAGGTTTTTACAGTATCCACATGAGAGGTGGCTCAGCTACAGTGAAGATGGTTGGGATGCAGAGATTCAAGAGACTGCTATGTGGGTGGAATGAATAGGATTGAGTATGTGGAAATAGGAGATAAAGAAGGTGATGTTCATAATGTCTCACAGATTTTGGTCAGGGACATATGAAAAATCTATCAGGATTCTTACTAAGTATGGGTACAGAGTTGGGACATGTCTGGTTTGCATAGCTTTGCAATGCAGTACCTGTGTAGATCATTTGAGAGATCATTTGGAACATATTCTGCAGTCATCAGGAAAATTTAGACCCTGTTTACAATCTCCAAGGATTCCTAGAAACTTTTCTGTGGAATTAGTCCTTGAAAGAAGCTTGGACTTCTGCACCTGAGAGCACTGATATTAGCTGTGTGCTCTAGAAATGCTGAGAGAAGCAGTTCTAAGTCAAAGGAGGAAGGAAGAATCATTGTCTCTGGGAACCCCACAAGAATGACAGGGAGCTCAGAGGATGCCAGTATGCCCAGGGGTAGAGTATTTGTATCACAACACTTTGCTAAGTATTTCTAGGGAAGAAGTTGTTTTCTTTCTTTCTTTTTTTTTTTTTTTAAGATTTTATTTATTTATTTGACAGAGAGAGACACAGCAAAAGAGGGAACATAAGCAGGAATGGGAAAGGGAGAAGCGGGCTTCCTGCTAAGCAGGGAGCCCAATGCGGGGCTCGATCCCAGGACCCCAGGACCATGACCCAAGCCAAAAGCAGACGCTTAACGACTGAGCCACCCAGGTGCCCCAGAAGTTGTTTTCTATAAAAGCTCCCTAAAAGATGCCACTGATTACCTACTAATAGAGTTGGAATTCCAGAAATTCTGGATCAAGACTTGAACCTGTGACAGTTTGATATCATTCACTAATTACTAGTAACAGAAAATCTCAAGAAAGTGAAATATGATGTGGGGCACCTTGGTGCTCAGTTGGTTGGACGTCTGACTCTTGGTTTTGGCTCAGGTCATGATCTCATGGGTCATGGGCTCAAGTCCCGAGATGGGCTCTGCACTCAGCTGGGAGTCTTCTTGAAATATTCTCTCCCTCTACCCCTCCCCACACTTGTGCACTCGTGCTCTCTCTCTCTTTCTCAAATAAATAAATCTTTATTTTAAAAAAAAGTGAAATATGATGTAAGCATCTACTGATTTTGCCCATGTAAAATATTAGAATAAAACATAGGCATAATAATAATATATACTGCATAAGAAATGCATACACACACAGAGTTAGAAATGTTTACTAAGATACACATCCATATAGTATGTATTGGTTCCTTTTTATATAACCCCCCACTTAAATATCTTATTAGCGGATGATAATTTTTTTCCCTAGGCTCCTCCTTTGAGATACATTTCAAAAGAGAATTCTTAAGCTTCTAGGAGTTATCTTTTGTCCTACAGTTAATCTCTTAATAAGACCAATTTAGCTGTAATACAAATGATAATGCATAGCATTCTAGTCACTGCACAATTCTGAACTTGCTCAAAGATTGCATATGAGCAGACTGGCCTTACCCATGGGCAGAGTTGATTAAAAGACACCGGTATGGTTTCAGAACCATAGAGAAGACTCAGGTTTTTGACCCTTGTTAAGTGTTCTGAGAAGAGTTATTTAAGACCTTGTCAACCTTTTAGAGAGCCTGTTGTATGTAAGAAGTGCATTAGACATCGTATCTACCCTTACAATCTATCTGAGGGATACAGAAGTCAGATGTGGGTAAAATGCATAACAATAGCAGGGTTACATATGCAAAGAGGAAATCATCATAAGATGAAAAGCATGACTGCCAATTAGCAGAATGAGCTAGAGCATCACCTGTGAGTGTGGTGTATTACTAGGTGTGTGACAATAATATTCCATTTTAATTTCTTGGATTGTCTATTTCTTTTTTTTTTTTTTTTACAGATTCATACTACCATTACTGGTTTAATTTCATTTGCCACTTTTGAGTGGCCTGCCATTTGGAATGAGTTTACATTCCATGTGTTGCAAATGAAGGATTTGCAAGTGGCATTATTCCATATTATCTTAAGGCTTTAAGGTGTCACTAGCCTTCAATTTACTCTAACTAAAGGATTTTTTACCAGGATCCTTCCTGATGCCAATTTTCATTCAATCTTCGTAAATATTTATTAATACAATAGTGTACAAATTCTTCTTTAAGTATTGAACATGCCAAAAGAGGTATTTGTTTTTCTGCTTCTCTTCTCCCATATTTAAATATGTTACACAAATATGTCCACACCTAAATCTGTCCCATCTTGTTGATCCATTTTTAAAATTCACACCTTGTCTTGTATAAATGCAACCCAACCGTGAAAGTAATTTGTTTGTGAGTCATAACCTTGCAAACATTGAAGTAATTGTAAAAGCATCTCTTGTTAGTTTGCAATTAGGGTATTAAGTTTGATATCATGCTGCATTATATTTTAGAAAAAGGGTCATAAAGGGTTTTATTTCTTAATGCTCAATAACATTTAATTGTAAACACATACAAAGATAAAACTAAATATATATTCATTTCAACACCTACAAAAATAATTAGTTTTCCTGGGTGTATCATGGCAGATGGAACTGTTTTCTTAAAGAATTTGTATGGAACATGTAAATAGAACAGGTACACCACAATATGCTGGAATGGTCTGTGTATTTGATTAGCATAATATTTTTAAATGAAGCTCTCACCTTCGATATCAGAAAAAAAATGACCCATTGTAAAACAATGAATTTGAACCAAATATAGCTTTACAGTTCAACTCTCTCTGTATCTGGCATTGACTCAGAGACTATAATTCAAGTGCAAGAGGATTACAAAGGCCAATACACCCTTATTCAATATGATCTGATGGTATCCCTCTACTTCACAGATTAGGAAGGCCAAGAACTGAATTTCTTCTAGAAATCTATGAAGCAGGCTAAGTTCTAAGGTGCACAGCATCTGCCAAAACTCTCCTGATACAGCAGTGACTCAAGCCAACTGAAGAACCTTTGGTAGCAGAAGCTACTTCTCCTCCTGTATTAATTATCTCATTTAATGACTCTTCCCTCTCATTCACTGGCCCTACACTGAACGTCCTTAATATCTGTCAAAGCTACCCCCTGTTCCCATTCTCCATCACAAACATTTCCTAAATTGGATTTGTTACCATTTCTTATCATTTATTGAAATATTTCCTAATTGATCTACTAGTTTCCAGCTTAATTTCCTTCAATTTCGCTTGCTGCTCATTCAAACACAAATCTACAAATCTCCTCATGTCATTCTGCTTAACATATTCTAATGATCTCCTGGATAACTCCAGGACTCCAGGGTAATACTTCTGTTTATTAGCTTGAATTTGCACTCTTTTCAAAGCTCCTTTTCCATGATCATGACCACTTTGTGCCTACACTCAGACACCTTATGCTCTAACTTCTCTAAACATCCTGTGCTCTCCTATTTAGAGCCCTTTGCTGAGAATGCCATTCAAAAGTTAGCTCAAGTATCTCCTCTTTCCTGAAGATTCCTCAGAAAGTGTGTGCTATAGGAATGTGGGATGTGGTGAAAAGCTTGCTCTGCGGAGCAGCTGGTGTTTGAAAGTGCTGGGATCAAATTCTAATTTTCTGGCTAGCTGTGTGATCCAGAAAAACTGGTTGGTCCCCACACTTAACAGTCAACCATCTCCACCCTCACTAAGTAGGTGCTTCCACCAAGGAAGGGGACAAGTAGTCGATACCTGAGTACCCATGGTCTGTCATACTCTGGCTGTGACAATTTTTCTTTTTATTGAGATATAATTGGCATAGAGCATTGAGTAGCTTAAGGTGTATAACATGTTGATTTCAAACACATATATTGCAATATATATAATTACCACTGTAACATTGCTAACACCATCATTTCATATAATTTTCATTTCTTTTTTGTAGTAAGAACATTTAGAATCTAGTCTCTTAGTAACTTTGAAGTATGCAATATAGTGTTGTTAACTATAATCACAACCCAGAATTTATTCATCTTCTAACTGCAAGTTTGTACCTTTTGACTAACATCTTCCCACAATTCTGAGAAAGAAGAACAAAGCTGGAAACATCACACTTCCTAATTTCCTGTACCTCTGAAACAAATAATACATTATATGTTAAAAAAAAAAGAAGAAGAAGAAGATAGTAGGAAGGGAAAAATGAAGGGGGGGGAATAGAGGGGGAGATGAACCATGAAAGACTATGGACTCTGAGAAACAAACTGAGGGTTCTAGAGGGGAGTGGGGTGGGGGATGGGTTAGCCTGGTGATGGGTATTAAAGAGGGCACGTATGGAATGGAGCACTGGGTGTTATATGCAAACAATGAATGATGGAACACTACACCAAAAACTAATGATGTAATGTATGGTGATTAACATGACATAATAAAAAATAAATAAATAAATAAATAAATAAATTAGACCTCCCCCCCAAAAAAACACTTCCTAATTTCAAAGCCATAGTAATCAAAACTGTATAGTACTGGCATAAAAACAGAAACACAGAGACCAAAGGAAAAGAATGGAGAGTCCAGAAATAAACACTGCATGTCAAAAGCTGATATTTGACAAGGGAGCCAAGAATACTCCGTGGGGAAAGGATGGTCTCATCAATACATGATGTTGGAAAAAATGGATAAACACATGCATAAAAATGAAATTAGACCTCTATCTCTCACCACTCACAAAATTAACTCAAAATGAATTCAAGACTTAAGCATAAGGCCTGAAACCAAAAAAATCCTTGAAGAAACCATAGTGAAAATGCTCCTTGACATTGGTCTTGGCAATGTTGTTTTTTTTTTTTTTTTTATGATACCAAAAGCACAAGCAAGAAAAGCAAAAATCAACAAATGAGACTACACCAAACTAAAAGCCTCTTCACAGCATAAGAAACAATCACCAAATAAAAAAAGAACCTATGGAATGGGAGAAAATAATTACAAGCATATATCTGATAGAGGGCTAATATCCAAAATATATAAGGAATTCATACAACCTCAAAGCAAAATAATAATAATAATAATAATAATAAATAATCTTATTAAAAATGGGCAAAGGAACTGACATTTTTCCAAAGAAGACACACAAATGGCTAACAGGTACATAAAAAGGTGCTCAACATCACTAATCATCAGGGAAATGCAAATCAAAACCACAATGAGGTATCTCCTCACCTGGCTGTGATAATTTGCAAGCTTGCCAGCCTATCATCCTTCAGGGCTTTGCCCACGGTTTAACCCAATCTTGCCATAGCTGGACTATGGTTCTCACTGCTTCCTCTTAGCCATTCTGGATTCCTACAAACAATCTTTAGTACTTCTTGCCTACTGCCTCTATTTGGCCACAGAGCCCAATCTCTAATGTTGGTTTGCTCTTCAAATTGATATATAGATATAGAGATAGCAATACACACTTTTTTGATGTATGAAAGTATCCTCTACTTCAGCTATAGTTTTTGCCCACATTAATTTAACAAGTTTGCATTGCCCTGTATCTCTCTGGCTTAATCTCCCCTCTGTCTCCTCACTGTGATTATTCATAGCCTATTCTATCTGAATCACATAATAGCATGTATCTAGAGGGATGAGGAAGGGGTTATCAGGGAGGGGAGAGAAGTAAAACTTAAGAAGAAAAAGAGCATACCTCAGAGGGACTTAAAGAGCATAGCCCTCTACTTTGAGTATTGGACATGACACATCTGACCCAAAAACTCTTACCCAACCTACATCTTCCAACAACATTCCTAGATCCTGACCTCAAACCAGAAAGGCCCAAATTTTCATGGCAACTTCTTCTGCTGTCCAGACCTAAGGAATGTCTGTTACATACAGTTAAGTCCAGGTACCTTAATCCTGAGTGGTAGGGTCAAAACAAGTTGGAGACTAGGGACAGAAAATGGGAATCAAGAGTATTACCAATGGATCATTAGCTGCTTTGCTGAATTAGAGAATTTTGTAAGAAAAAATTTCAGCCAGGAATTTTTGGGGGGGGGCCAGGAATTTTGAAGGAGGTGACAGCAGAATATAAACAATACTCTGCCAGAATTCAAAAGGAAGTTAACTGCAGGAAGCTTTATCTTCCTGCAGTTGGAAGGAAAAATTGAAGGAAGAAAAAAATGGGGACTAGCTAGAACTGTTTCCTTCAAGATTGGGGCCTTAAGAAAGGTTCTGTGCTGTGAAAAATAATCATTACAATAACACAATTACTGTTTAATAAATACCTACTTTGTGCAAGCTACTTTGCCATCCTGATCTCATTAACCTTACAACAACCTCATAAAGTGGGTAATATTATCCCTCTTTGATATGTAACAAAATCAAGGTTGCAAAAGATTGGGTAACCTGCCACATGAGTCAGAGTTCTCCAGGATACATATATATATATATATCCTACATAAAAGAATATGTATGGAAAGAGGTTTATTATAAAGAATTACCTCACATGATTATGGAAGTTGACAAGTCCCAAGATCTGCAGTCAGCCTATAACATAACATAATTCTGGTCCGAAGGCCTGAAGGTTGAGACCTGAGAAGAACCAATGTTTCAGGTCAAGACTGAAGGCAGAAGAAAACCAATGTCCTGGCCCTAAGGCAGTCAAGCAGAAGGAATTCCTTCTTATTCAGGGGAAAGTCAGCTTTTTGTTTTTTCAGGCCTTCAGCTGATTTGATGAGGCCCACCCAGATTCAAGATGGTAATCTGCTTTACTCAGTCTATTGATTTAAATGTCAAACTCATCCAAACATACTCTCACAGAAACATCCAGAATAGTATTTGATCAAATATATGGGTGCCTTATGACCCAGTGAAGTTGACACAGAAAATTAACCATCATATACCTAACGATATCTAATTTGTAAGTGCTGGAGATGGGATTTAAGCCCAGTTCTGTCCTCTTCAAAAGCCGACAGCTATTCATCTGTGCCAGAAACATGGATCCACAGAATTACCTAGAATGTATGACTTTGTTACTTAGAAGATCTGTGCCAAGACCACAGAAAAATTAGTCAATGAGTGATATACACACACACATATGCATGCATAACAATACACACACGTACACACAATTTCAGAACATTAGCTAGATTTGTAAACACATTTAATTTTTGTACCTGAAACAAATTAGGAGTGGTGGACCCAGAATGCCTTAGAAAAGGAAAAAAGGACCAGTAGTGCCAAAGGCTCTGTGGGACAGGGAAAAGCCAGCCGCCTGGATTGCTGGCAGTAATGCAGGACAGTTTTTTTCAATGGCCACAAACTCCACCACCTCAAATAAATCATTTGTCAGTTTGATTGTAGTCAAAAAAAGAGCAAAACTTAGTTTGAAAATCATCCTCCCTTATACTTGCAATGGTATCTTTCTTACAATGTCTCAAGAGAGAAGGGAGAATCACCTTTTTTTTGGTTAAAATAAAGAAGTCAACCCCCCAAAATACAGGTGATCAGTAATCAGATTCTGTCCAGACAGCTTAATGACTTTCTGGAAATCAAACATCAGGAATATATTAAGGAATTAGCTGCCTAAAATAAGTCAGTTCTATTTTGTTCCCATGGTTTCATGTGACATTATATTCTCCAAAAGGGGAAACATAATGCTCAAAATGTGCCTGGTTCAGGATTATCTGCATGTATAGAGATTATAACCCCTTGTTAAATGAAAACTATTTATACATGAATGCTGTTCACAAAACACACTAACTGATAGAACCATATGCCCTTCCTTTGACACAGTTTCCCTAACCAAGTATGTACTAACTTGTCTGAGGCTTTATGAATAAATCAGTGAGCTTCTAATTCCATCAAAACCCAATGATAGGGGCGCCTGGGTGGCTCAGTCGTTAAGCGTCTGCCTTCGGCTCAGGTCATGATCCCGGGGTCCTGGGATCGAGCCCCGCATCGGGCTCCCTGCTCGGCGGGAGGCCTGCTTCTCCCTCTCCCGCTACCCCTGCTTGTGTTCCCTCTCTCGCTGTGTCTTTCTCTGTCAAATAAATAAATAAAACCTTTAAAAAAAAAAAAAAAACCCAATGATAACCCTTCAAGATTTACTCAGCATCAGATGATTCTGGGGGACAAAAAAAGAGAACATTCTTGATTACTGAAAGAATAAAATCCAACCAATTGGGAGCAATTTGATTCCTAGGAAGACTGTATGTCTGAAGACTAATAATCAGTTGTGATACGCTACTTCTTAAAAAAGATACTCTGAGGTTATGCACATCATCTGTCTAATTTGCAGAAATTTGCTCAGTCAAGCAGGCCTGCCCCAGTATACTTTGGCTTCTTTTGCTCTCTTTGGAGAAGTGTCATGTGGTAAAATACTATTTAAAATGGGAAACCCTAAAAAATTTTTTTAACATTTTACTAAATATGTGGTTGGAGGTTACTATTATGAATATATATATACAAAGGTAAAATAAATTAAAGTTGGGGGTCAAAATGTCACGGCTCACTCTTTCATAGAAAAGGAAACTACAGGCTAGGTAGGACAGCCATAGACTTAGTGTTGGACTTGAACTCTAAACCCTGCCCCGGGCCTGTCATGGACTGTGACACCACCCAAGTCATTGTCCTTAAGTCCTTTTTATATGTAACACCTAATATGTGAATAATAGTTACTTTGTATTTCAAATTTATGCTATGATGATTCTATAGAGAAATACCAAGGAAGAGAATAGATGAGAAAACACTTGCAGTGACAATGGAAAAAGACTGGACATGAGAAGACAAATCAGAATAAAACGTTGGCACTAAAGACCTTGATGAAGAAAGGTAAGATGGGCAAAATATGGAATAGAGTCAAAAGAGCAAAAAACAGGATTCCCAAATTATACTAGCTATAGATTGGTGAGAAGGAGAATTAGAAGCCTCTGGGGAGCCCTCTTACACTGTTGGTGGGAATGCAAACTGGTGCAGTCACTCTGGAAAACAGGAGGGTTTCCTGTTTCCTATGAAGTCTCCTTAAAAAGTTAAAACTAGAACTACATTAGACCCAGCAATTGCACTGCTAGTTATTTACCCAAATGATACAAAAATACTGATTTGAAGGGGTACATGCACCCTGATGTTTATAGCAGCATTATCAACAATAGCCAAATTATGGAAAGAGCCCAAATATCCATCAACTGATGAATGGATAAAGAAGAGGTAGTGTATTTATATATATATATATGCAATGGAATATTACTTAGCCATCAAAAAAGAAATGAAATCTTGCTGTTTGCAATGACGTGGATGGAGCTAGAGTGTACTATGCTAGGCAAAATGTCAGTCAGAGAGAGACAAATACCATATTATCTCACTCATATGTGGAATTTAAGTAATAAAACAGATGAATATAGGAGAAAGGGGAAAAAAAAGAGAGGGAGGAAAACCATAAGAGACTCTTAACAATAGAGAACAAACTGAGGGTTGCTGTAAGGGAAGTGGGCAGGGGATGGGCGAAATGGGTGATGGGTATCAAGGAGGGCACTTGTTGGAGTGGGCACTGGGTGTTCATATGTAAGTGATGAATCACTAAATTCTACTCCTGAAACTAATATTACACCACATGTTAACTAACTAAAATTTAAATAAAAACTTGAAGTATTAAAAAAAATAGAAGCTCCTAGGTAGAAAATTTAATGCTTAAAAGGGAAAAGAGGGAAAATGTAGTATGAAAAAGGGGAAGAAAAAGCTCTGTTTGGTGCTATCTGGTGTCCACTAATTTCCCAAAAGACCCCAAAGAGGAAAAGAAAGATCCTCAGGCACACAATAATCAAAGTATTCTGTAGCATATTTACAACCCTGCATCTTTATGTGTTCAAGCATGTTTACTTCTTTCTCTCATTTGATATGAGAGCAGACCATAGACTCTTAAAATATATTTATAGAATTATAAACAGGAAAAGATGCAAAGAAGTTAGCAATTGCCCATGTAGGGATTAGGTTATGAAACTTTGACTAAAAAGACACTGGAAATATTTCCAAGACACATTTTTGCAATGATTCAAATGTCAGGGTTGTATGATGTAAGCTAGGGAAATAGCACACTGATTTATTTTCAAAGATTTATTTGGGGAAAAGCATCAGAAATACAAGCTGCAATTTGTAATAGCACTGCTTAAAAAGCCAAAAATAAAGATTTTGTTTACATATTATATTAGAAATGAAATATCTACTAAAGACAACAGCTTTCTGTGTTCAAAGAGGACTGCAGTGTTAGAATTCACCAAATAACTTCATAAACTGATATAAATCAGCATAAAATAATAGGAGCTAAAGAAGAACTGAAAAATTGCAATGGCTAAAATAAGCCATCCACATAGATTCTTGATCCTTTAACTACATAAATCTAGTTAGGAACATAGATGAGTCAGTAAGAGGAATAGCAACTAGCAAGATCAGATAAATAAATAGCTGGTTGATGGATTCACTTCCAGGTTGCTTTCTTTGCTCTATAGACTTCCTTACTTGAAATGGAAAGAAATATATGTGGACTTTTAGGGGAAAAGATCTTCTGGGATATATAATTATATTTGTTTCAGGTAGTGCTTTATGATCACCGCACTGGTCAGAAATACCTTCTGCCCTCCAAAACACCATAGTGAGGGAGGCTGTGTGCTAGTAGGGAGAAATTACATGTTAGTAGAAGTGAAGAGGAGGGGGAAACAGCATATCCCCTGGAAATAACTAACACTTCATTAATTCGTGTCACTGACAGGTCCCTTCCCTGTCACCTCATTCGACTTCATAAACTCCGTGCCTAGCACTGCTTAGTACATAAAAGCTACAATATTGTTCAAAGTACAATAAACATTTTTTAAAAATTAATCTCTCAAATATACTGCCATTACAATCCCAATAAAAACTTTTTGAAAATGATTGTTATTGGTCATCTTTACCAATACAATAAAGGATATAAGGCATTTCTGACCACTGTGGTTGGTGACTTTTCCTGAAAGTTCAATTTTTTATTCTTTTTCCCTTTTAACAAGACCATTTGTAATGATCAACGTATTTTTATTAACTTGATTTTTTAACATTCTTTATAAATATCTTATTATTCTTATTAGCTTGGGCTGCTTTAACAAAATACCATAGACTGGGTGGCCCATAAACAACAAACTTTGATTTTTCATGGTTCTGGAGGTTGGGAATCCAAGATCAAGACGCCAGCAGATTCAGTGTCTAGTGAGAGCCAGCTTCTTGATTCACAGATGGCCATCTTTTTGTTTGCCCTCACATGGTACTCAAGACAGAAGAGAGCTCTCTGAGAGGTGTCTTTTATAAGGGCACTAATCCTACTCATGACAATTCCACCCACCCACCATGACTTAATCACTTTCCCAAAGCCCCACGTCCTTACACCATGACATTGGGGGTTAGATTTCAACATATAAATTGGAGAGGACATAAATATTCATGCATGGCATTCTGCCCCTGCCCCCCCCAAATTCATGTCCCTCTTGAATGCATAATACATTCATTCCATTGGAATAGTCCCCAAAGCCATAACTCATTCCAGCATCAACTCTAAAGTTTAAGTCCCAAGTCCCATCTAAATATCATCTAAATAAGATACAGCTTAAGACTTAAGATATAATTTATCCTGGGGCAAACTGCTCTTTAGCAGTAAACTGTGAAATCACACAACCATAACACAATGATAGAGCAGGTGATAAGACAGACATTTCCATTCCAAAAAGGAGAATTAGAGAATAAGAAAGGAGTGATGTTATTGAGCAAATCCCAAATCTGACAGGGGAAGTTCCAGTAGACCTTAGGCTCAAGAACTATGCTCTTTGACTCAATGCTCTGTCCTACAGGCCCACCAGAGTAGGGGGCCTGCCCTTGCAGACTAAATCATTGACCCACAGGCCCGTAAGCTAAAAAAAAATAGTTATTATTTTTATGGTGCACTCTTGTGGCCATAAAAATCTGATACAGGTTTTCACTCAGGCCTTACTTAAATCATACCTGTTATCAGTTAATGACCTCATTGCTGATCATCCTACACCCGGTCAAGTTTTTATACTTGTTTTCACATATACCTTACAATTCTGGTTGAACTATCTGCCAAGTATCTTGTGTTCTCCAGCTGGTCCTTCTGGTCCATTTGAGAATCTGATGCTAAATATTGAAGCAGACACTTTGCCATGAGCAGCCTTATGTGCTCAGTGACTTGGCAGACCCCTAACAAACAATAAGCCTGGAATGTCGAAGAATTCTTAGAAACTTATCAACTTGACCAAACATGGGCAAAATCAAATTCATAACAAGCAGGAACTAACAAAATAAAACCGAGTGTAATTTTTTAAAATAGTTACATAAATCATTCCAGACCTTGACTAAGAGCTGTATTTTTGAATTAATAATTGAAATCCTCGTACTTTAACACCTTAGTGACCATTTTTTGTTTTCAGATAACAATGACATTTCAAAAATGAATATTTCAAATATCTTTAGTCAAGAAGTTTCAGAACTCACACATAATTTTCTGCCTATTTATTCTATCCAAGGAAAGCACATTTAAAACAAGATGCCTAGCTTTCCCAATGAAAAGTGAGTTAAATCTTTAAGTAGAATTCAAGACTATATTCAAAATATGCTATACTATACCCTGATAGTGACATTTAGACCAGGAAACTGGAAAGAATTGGCAGCCCTCCCCATATAAAGATGACTAAATGAAAGAGAAAATATGGTAATAAAATGAAAATTGTTCTTCTTTCTGGCAATTCTCCAAGACCTCCATTTCGGAGAGCAGGTAGCTGATTAGTTTAATACTGAAATCACTCAACTGATTATCCCATTACATATTTGTTAAAATAAGAAAAGCAATTTTGTCCAACAAGGCAATTTTGGGGAAACAGACTGGTAATTGGCTGGCTCTAGACGATACTGAGGTAGTATGGCTGGAACCAGAAGACAGTCTTTTATATTTCATCTCCCACACTAGCATCCCTTCTCGTGTACCCACATGGAATTGGTAGAAGATTGAGCCGACTTTTATGTGCTACATCTAGCTGTGTTTGTTCCATGACTTCTCTTCCATACTGTCTACTCTTACTCTTTGGGGAAAGTTTTAGAGAGAGCATTCATGCTGAGGTATAAGTGACAGATATGTCTGAATGGATAGCCCTTCTTGAATACCTTTGCATTTTCATTTTATAAATGGAACCTCTGATTTTGGCATTTCAGATATCCATGAAACATTAGAGTATACAAAATTCATACACATAACAATTTACCATTTCATTTTATTTACCCATCACCCCCCCCCCAAAAAAAAAAAAAAACCTGGCTTTGAATGGTCCTATTACAATGACAGGCCTTTGTGAGTTTATTTAGGATGGACCTGCCACACGAAGATGCATCTTGAAGAGTGACGCTCATTTGTCAGGAAGGCATGAGAAATTACCATTCTTTATTATCTTGCTTTTTAGTTTTTCTTCCATGTCATTGATTTCTTCCAAATCTGATCCATGGTCCTTCATACCTGATACTATTCTGAACACCCTTATTCTGGGTGTTCAAGATGTTTTGTTGTTGACCCCAACAAACATCCCAAGTTCCCGTGAGCTCATTGTCAACTCTTTCCTTGTATGATGTCACTGCTTCAACCAACATATTTGCCCCCATGATATAAGAGGGTATTTTTGTTGTTGTTGTTGTTGTTGTTACACATGCCCCAAATGCATGACAGGGAGAGATGTTCCTCTCTATTGATCTAAATCTTCTTTTGCTTTCTACACAGTTCAGATCTCACCTCTTTCTTTGAATTGATGGCAACTGAAATCTTAGTACTTTTAATGTCTGAGTGCCCATTTTACATTTCTAGTTAAGATTGATATTTTAAAAATGAAGTTTCCAAGAAGTTTTAAAACAGCCTGTTGCTATCTGCCTCTTTACCCATCCTAGACCAGGAAAACACATTCAGAATGAGATAGATTTCCTATTGAAAAGTGCACCGGTCTGGACCAAGCCGATCTGAAGTGATCTGTCCCTTCTCTGAATTCCTACAGCAATTATTATATAAAAAATGTGTTTGACTTATATATTGACTATCTTTGATATCTTCTCTATACCTCTCTGAAACTTATTTAAATTTTATTTAGCTACATGTATTTAAATCTCATTTACTTAATTACCTCAAGAATTTTTTAAACAGCAGAAACTATGATTTTTTTTTTTTTAAAGATTTTATTTATTTATTTGACAGAGAGAGACAGTGAGAGAGGGAACACAAGCAGGCAGAGTGGGAGAGGGAGAAGCAGGCTCCCCGCTGAGCAGAGAGCCCGATGCGGGGCTCGATCCCAGGACTCTGGGATCATGACCTGAGCCGAAGGCAGACGCTTAACGACTGAGCCACCCAGGCGCCCCGAAACTATGATTATTTTAATGTTAGCCCCATAGGGAGACATTCACCTAGTAAACAAATTATCAATATTGGCTGGCTTCACTGTTTTTAAAAACACACCTAAGAATTTTTTCTGTATGTAACTAAAATAGTGCTTGGGCGCCTGGGTGGCTCAGATGGTTAAACGTCTGCCTTCGGCTCAGGTCATGATCTCAGGGTCCTGGGATCGAGTCCCACATCGGGCTCCCTGCTCCTTGGGAGCCTGCTTCTCCCTCTGCCTTTCTCTCTCGCTCTCTCATGAATAAAAAAATAAAATCTTAAAAAAAAAAATAAAATAAAATAAAATAGTGCTTATATATTATATCATTAAAAAGAAACTTAATTCTTCCCTTTTTATTTATGGAGTAAGTGCAAGAAAAAAGACAATAGGAAGACTCTTCAGGGATGTAAGAATTATAAACCATCACAGCTCTTTTCATATTAAAATTAAATTTTTTCCTAAATTTATTGTTCATGCCTTTTTCATTAAATTGTTTTTAACAAGTTTTTAGTGTAAATCTCCTTTGGTTTGAATAAATTCTACTTCAAAATTGCTAACAAACGTTAATAACAAATAATTTCTAAATTACTATGCAATAATTATTTCTGAAATTTAATCTCCATGAGCTCTTGCTGTTTATTAACTGAAAGTTTAGCTACAGAAAAATGATTCAACATGTGTTTCTAATGGCCAAAAAGCTAGCAGTTTTTCTCCAACTTAAAATGAGAGAAGCGTTCTTTTGCAAGGTAATTTCCTAGACCAAATCTCATCATCAGTGATAAGATGCTGAAGTTATGTATCACCCTTTAAAAACCACAATTATTGCCACAGAAAGGGAAACAAAAATAATAGCATCAGTAAATGGACTTTTTGTTCAATGATAATGTCAAATTAATCAACATTAAAAGCAATCTGGGTGTAATGAAAGAAAAAAAAGCCAAATGATTTCAAATAAATATTCTTTTTTTTTCTGGATAATACAGGTTATAAAGTATCATCTCTAAATTTAGATCATTTTTTCTTCTAATTGGTCTCATAACACTATTAACAGTATTTTCTACATCTGTGTGTTTTTTAATCACTTAGAAGAAAAAAAACTATACCTAGTAGGGAAGAAATTAATGTAATTATGAAATCCCTATTAAGGCAAAGCTAAGCCAATTCTGACTTGGCTTAATATTTTCCCAAGTCCTTTTTTCATGATGATGTTTTTGAATACTCCTTAAAACAGTTAATCAATTTGCCAAAGATAGGTTAGTCTCTCCAGAAGACAATAACATAGTAAGGGCTCAAGTTCTGCTGCTTTTCTGACAGGCTGGACTCCCAGTTGCAGTGCAGTCAGATCAGCGGCAGTGAGGGAAATTCCATATTGTTGAGTCCATGCTTGACCTCAGTATCTGTTATTATAGCCACTTCATAATGAGCCCATAAAGCAAGCACTGGATTCGGTGAGGAAAGATGTGATTGACATCAACAGGGTAATCTTATCTAACTGATAATTGAGAGGCTCCTCCACAGAAGGGTCCTTCTGGTGAGTTTTCACCCAGGACACAAGTGTTCTCATATTTTGGACCCATAGCAAGAGGCCCATCTATATTTCTCTTCCCCAAGCCAATCTGTCACCAGTCTTCTTGCTTTTTCTTTCTAAATCCCTGACTGGTCAATGTAGTCATCAGCTACTCTGTGTGACCTGGTGGTGACTGACTGTTCTCTCACCAAGAGACTTTTGTTTTCCCCTCAAAGCTGCCCCTCAGATGGGCCGTACAGTAAACTAGTCCTCTGCCATTTGGGGCCAGCAATTTATTTATCATCTTTAGAGCAGACTCAAATTTACCTTCCCCCTAAGTCAACTGTTCGTTGGAACACCCCTGCAAGGCCATTCTAGAGGGTCATAAGCCGAGCCATAAGAGCATCAGGGATCATGCAACTTTCCTGTGTTTTCGGAACCTGATAAATCTTGAGTTTGTATTTATCACTTCTGTTTGTTGGTGGAGAACTCTTCAGCATACCCACCTTAGTGCTTGGAGAACAACATAGGAATAGCTCATTTTAGTAGCTCAGGTTGCAGTTACCTGCCTGCAGTATCTACCTTAGACCAGTAACAAGCTAATAACAGTTAGCTGAAGAAGATGTAGCAATAAAACCTTAGTGGCTTTTATTGTAGTTTTCTTATTTGGACCTGTATGTGCTTTATATAACACATCAGTCTACCAAAGATATCACAAACGCCATTGGATCTGTTGCTTCATAAGGGTCAAGGCGAAGAACTTCTTGTACTACAGCCTACATCTGCTAGAATGCCTTCTCTTGCTCTGGCCCCACTATTTGTAAACAGTTTTGTAAGCAGTTCGCTTGATAAACATGTCAGAGCTACATATCCACATGTGTTATATATTAATCCAAAATCTAAACAAGTCCACAAACTATTGCATCTCTTCCTTATTAGTTTAGGATACAGAGGGCCCCTAGTAAGCTTTCACTTTGGAGGAGATATCTAAACAAACTCCAGACCACTGGACCCCCAGAAATTTTAAGTTGCAGATCTTTGAACTTTGTGCGATCTATCCTTCATTCTCTTTCAAGTGCAGGTATTACTAAAACATTTATTTTACTACTACATGGCCCTAGTAGCATGATTGAGATAATCTACAAGCATTATATCCTAAAAGATGATGGGATAATAAAAAAAAAAGATCTGGTGATACCTTAAGGGATGATAAGGTAATAAAAATCCCTGAGGACTAAATTATGGCATGGAGCTAGAGAATTACCAAAGATAAAGGTGAAGGTTTACATTTATCTCCACCAAATGAAAGCAGATTTACTCTGGTGAGCTCTGCTTATCGGAATAGAGACCTCTCCCTCGTCCAGTGCCACCCAAAAAAATGTTATATCAATAGCTACAGAGAAAGTCAGCTTCTAGGTGTGTATTGATTTGCCCCACTAAAGAGAACCATATGAAACAGCCACTGAATGGAGTCATGAGATACTTATAAGTACTATAATTCATTTTCATTCCTAAAATCCACCTACCTATCTTCTACACAGACCAAACAGGGAAGTTTAATGGAGATGCCTTAGAAATCATCACTGTGTGGCTTAGTTCTTGATGGTGGCTCTCATTTCTGAAAATCCCCCAGTGATGTGGCATTGCTTTTGCCTTAGCATTTTGTTAGGGGGCAGCCTCTACAGACTCCACCATGCCATTGCCATTATAGTAGTCTTAACAGTGTGTGTCAGGGAAAGATTAGGGAATCTGCCACTTTCTGAATCTATCTCATCAAATTATCCACACAGGAACTAAGGAATTAATCATAGTATAGGTTTGGGGACTCATTGAATCCAAAATGAAATGATCTTTGAAAATCATTTTACTTATCCCTGACATCCACCTGACCATGATGTGACTCAAGGCTGAAAGCCTTGCTTCTACTCAGCAAACCTAGGGTTTTATATTGTTTTAATAGAAATTAAGTAGGATTTCAGTGCCATGACGATGTATTTTGATCTCAGGACTACACGATCACTTAGTCAACACCAAAGATCACTGTAGGTCTGACCAGCTAATAGAGTAACTATATTCACCTTGCCTCTGTCATATAAGTAATTCTGTTTGGCCTCGATTCTGATGGAATCTCAACATCTGCACTAAAATCAGGGAAGCCCATTCCATTGATGATGTCAAACGTGCACACCCCCAGCTATATATCACCAGAGAATATCATCCACAGTGCTCTTCAAAGATTCTTGTTTTCTTCTCACTAATTTATATCTAAAGTTGAATGAAGGTAATGTCTCCTGGCTCTCTTGGGACAAGTGAACATAAATTACTCCCACATTCTTATCTCTGTATGATTTTGGATTCCTCCTCCTACGTTATGCAGACAAATTTCTGTCATCTCAACTTTATTTAGCATAGCCTAGCACTAAGTCCATTTCCTAAAGAGAATTTTTTTCTGATATAAAATTCCTATCCTGCAAAACTATCGACTAGTGTAAGGGTGGAATATAAAATTCATTAGCTAGGTAAGTATCAACAGTTTACCTCCATGAACCGATGCTTAGAAAATTACTGCAAAATATGCTCTACCAAAAGAAAATACAAAGACATGTGGTACAGAAAACAGAAGATCAACATAAGAAAGAGGCAGAGAAAATATGTTCGATAATGCTGGAGGCGGAGGTCAGAGAAGAGTTGTGCACCAAGCACAGAGGGCAGCTTGCCTGGATTTAAGCAGGTCAGCAAGCTCCAGGAGAGATTTCTTCAAAAATACGAACATGTCACTTAGACCCATTTGATGGATATTTGGGGCTTGAATTAGGAATACGTATACATAAAACAAAATAAAAAGAAGTTAGTAAGACATTTAACAACTCCTTCTGGGAAATAAAAACAGCTACAGTATATCTTAAGTCTCATCACCATGATTCCATGGTCATTATAATCTAAATCCTGAATACTGATCTAAGTAAAATTGTGTTGTAACTATAATAACAGAAATGCAACACAGGGAAAGAGAGAGAGAGAGAATTGAGGATAATGAGGAACTAGAAAGGCAAGCTTCATTCTTTTCCATATCGATAGTTAATACTGAAAATCACAAGGTCAATAGGTTGCAAAATAAGAATTTTCAAGGGACTGGGAAAGAACAGGAGGATAAGCAAGAACAGTAGAGGACCAGTGTATGCCACAAGCAAACCTTGCAGAATAATTTGGATATTTCAATCATGGGCCTGAATAAACTTGATACAAGTAAATTCTCCTGTGCTTAAGGGGAAAATTATCATAAATAGGTATAATACAGGTATCTAAAATAATTTATTGAGTGCCAGGCAAATTTCATCACATCTAATCTTGACAAAAACTACATGAGATAGAAATTACTTCTGTGTTACAGATGAGAAAATTGGGACTCAAAAAGATTAAGTAACCTGCCCAATGGCTCTTGGTTCGTCAGTAGCGGACCCAGGAATCACACAGGGAATCATCGGGTGCCAAAGTCCTTGTTCTTTCTATTATAAATGCACTACCCTCACTCAGTAAAATATCTTGATAGAATGGCTAAAGAAGCCTTGGGCTGGGCCTGTAATGAATGGACTCTAAATGTATTGCGAGGAAAAGAAGTACATTCCTAGCTGGAGGAACAATCAGTGTGTGCTGAGAAAGGCTAAGAACAATCAGCCTAATTGTAATAAGGTCATGTTATAAAAAGGGAGGACTGATGTTTGTTAGCTTTAATGTGGAGATGTCATTCATTCCAAAGGATTTTTTCTCATTAATATCAGGGGGAATAAAGAACACTTTAGCCATTAGGCTACTTCCTTTATTTATAAAATTAGATTTTTCTGACAGAGGGACAAACACTAATCCATCTGGAAAACTCTCATGTCACAAGAACAGATGTTTAAATGACCCACAACAAGAAGAAAAGTAAATACAGAATAAGATCTCTTGCCAAAGCAAATTATTCTAACAGGAGCATCAATCTCTCTTGCACAGCCCGGAGACTGCTTAACTAGGTTACAGGCATGGACAGAGGCCTCTTGTGCCAAAGTGAGCCCATTTCCATGTAGTAGATCTGTCTTCAAAACAAAACCACCAATAAAAACAAACATTTCTATCTTCTCCTATGGAAGTTCTAATCTAACAGTAACCGAAAATTGTTCAGAAAAGCAATTGGTTGAATCTTGATCAAAACATTCTTGTCAGGTTTATCTTGAGGTTTATGAAATAATACAACTATTTGAGCTCCTTCCAATAAACACTTATAGTCTAAGAACTTTTTAAAAGGCTATTTCTCAAGTTTCTTTGACCTTCTCTGGACTCTGTGACATCATCTTCATGAATAGGAATGTTATATAATTGTGGGCTTAGGCTGAATTGTTTTGGATAATGTTCTCTATGGACATACATTATGAAAACAATACTTAGATTTGTTCGTATAATTATCACATAAAGAATTCAGCTGTTAACATAGTGGGTGTCAAAGCAAATTGCAGGGATGGGAGAGAGCTGCAGATGTCCCGCCAATTATTCTAAGTACTATTATAATAAAAATCGAATGACTTGGATGGTTAGGTTAATAACATACTAAGAAAAAACATTTGACTTTTAAAAGTAGTTTGAAGTTATATTGCACTTTCATGCAATACTGTGCTAATCTAACAAAGACTCTGTCTTTTAGTCTCAGATCCTGATTTGGCATGCTGAATGAGAACATATTATTCAAAGTTTTTGCCTATGGCCAAGCTTTAAAGAAGGTAATTATGATTCCAGGTATTTGAGCAGAAAAGAGGTTCAGCTGTTTACACGTTAGGCACGATAGGTGAGCTGTTACCTAGGTTTGAAATAGAAATCTCAAATGGAAAAGAAAATTATATAGGCTAGCGTGAAAAAAATCATAATTCTATCAAGGTATATATCGAATTGTAACTTATCCTAAAATACCTACACAATAGAAGCATATATGTAAATTATCTCTTTCTAATAAAGGCTTGTCAGGTATGAACATCTGCTCTTCTGAGATCCTGTTCATCCCACAATTTCTCATATATGCTGTGGAGACGAGATTCTGAATGCCAGGGTCACTTAAAGCTTCAGCAGAAAGGAAAACTAAATGTGCCCTAAGAGACCTTTTGCAGCCCTGTAGTAGAACTGGGTCAAGAACTCACACCCTCCCTTTCACTACTTCAGGGATCAAAACAAATAACTCGAGGATGGTGGGCGGAATCTTGTATTCGTGTCTTCGGGCTGATAAGATCACCTCTGACTCATATAGAAGTTCAGAGCTAAATTTTTAATTTTCCACACCCATCATGCATAAGTCTCATTGGATTCCCCTGAGATTCTATTAGTCAGGCTCTTCGAGATGACAAGGGACAGAGATACGGCAAGTTTACTCTGACTGATGTGAGTTTTTGTAAGAAAAGACCCAGAAGTAGGTAAGCAAAGAAAGCCATCTCGGCAGCAGTCAGATGGACTCCTGCTTCTCTGGGTCTCGTCAAGTTTCTAAGCAATCTACTCTCTGATTAATGTATTTCAAAGTTCTTTGAAAGAAATGATCCAATTGGGGTCAGTCAGGCAGAGCTCATTGAAGAGTAGCCCTAAAACACAGAGTTCTCAATCCAGGCCACCTTCTAGATCACCAAGTTCCCAGGTGCCCAGCCTGTGGCTAGCTGCCATTTGGCAATTAATAAGGAACAAGCTTGTAGTAGCCACGGTCCAGAAAGGGGCTATGGATACTCAAATACTCAGAGTGATGTGGAATCCAAAGCAGTTTAAAGCCGGGCTCTGTTTTCAGATTGTCTGCATTAAATCCTGAATTTACAACATTCAAGCCCACACAGCCCACGGAAGGGATTTGATCTGCCTATGCCTCGGTTTCCTTATCTGTAAAATAAGTAGATTAGTATTACGCATCTCATAGCAATCCTAAAATTAAATGCCATAATCCATGTAAAGAATCACGCAAAGAGTCAGATAATATAATTGTTTAGAAACAGCCATTAAATCATGCTTAACTATTAATCATTTGAATATCCCTTCACATACCACTAAAAATCTCAAGGGCCACAGTATATACACATATATTTGGGAAAACCCTGCACATGAGAACCTCGAAACCTTGCCTTGAATCCTTTCAAAATGTGAAAATACTGTCCTGCTTGAGGGTGGTTCTATTTTTCACTTCTATATAGAATTTCTGTATATTGGACTTGCTGAAAATAGGGGCATATTATGGTAAGCCTGGATGGTTCATGGATTTATGAACAAATGCATTTTTTAAAGTAATATAAAACAAACATCGCTAAGGTATATTCACACCTTATTCTTGACATGCAAAATCATATCTGCATGTATCATTATTGTTCAAGGACTCTTTCTTTTAAGGAAACAGAAATAAACAATAGGAGGCCTTTTATCGTGAGCTCCAGTGCCCATGAGAAAGGCTGTTCAACTTCTGCCCTCACACGGCTTGACAGATGTATGCAACAAAATGGACACACGTGGTCTTGGTTTCAGCCTGATCTAAGCATTAATTCCTGCCTATTAGCTCTATGGCTTTAGGGAAATTAGTCAATCTCTCAGAGTCTCAGTTTCCTCAGAACAATTAAATCATATTCTTGGGGGTGGGGCCCCGGTGCCATATTTTTTAACTCCCAGGTGCTTCTGCTGTGAAGTTCCAGGTAACGGAGATGCTGCTAGTCCAGGGACTATGCTTTGCAAACCACTCCTCTGAATGCATCTGTTTGTCCCCCTAGCATGGCACCTCAGAATTGTTCCTGTGAATGCCCAGCAACATCTTGCTTCAAGTCAAACTCCCTAGTCTCCTAATTTTTCTTTTCCATTCCCAATACCCCCCTAACCACTGACAGTGTTAATGTTCTTTGTCTGTGTCCATTACTCTTTATAATTATTTTAATCAAACCTCCCAAACCAGAATGTTATACAGTATTTGTTTATAACTCCATTGTTTTTCCCAGTCTCCCAATTGCCCAAAGGGCAAAAACATGCTCTATTCATTTGGGTATCACTGGCTTTGAGCAAAATGCCTGGCACGTAACAGGAGCATAATAAACACTTTGTTGAATGCAAATAGTCCATAAGCCAAAAATACTTATCTAACACCTAGTATCAGACCTACTTCTCTGAAAAAGATTAACTTGAATCAATGAGGATGTAAACCTTATCACCATTTACCAGGACCTTTCAGTTATTTTTAGAAATGTGAACAGTGTTTTGCTTGGTAAGAAGAGGCACATGTTTTTATAGCCTTATTCTTACTAACACTTTTTTCACACCTCTGTTCCTCAGTCTGACCATGCTCCTCTCCATCAGCCTACACATGCTAAGCTTGCTACCCACACCCCCCTAGCACTTACCACACTGTGACAAAAACATACCAAATTTTCCAGACAGGGGTTTCTTACTTTTTAAACAATATTAAAATAGAAAACATCAACATGAAAGTTGACCCTGTTCAGACCTGCAGTCTAGGTAAGTAAACAGGATGGAAACTACAACAGAAACGTTCGAATTAGCCCCAGTGTTTCCCATTGAGGTAATTGGCCCAATGTCTGCAGAGTATGTCTACTTAATAAGGTGGAGACCAAGACTGTGCCTGTTATCCTTTAACCTCAGGGTCTGTTTATAATTTGTTATTCATTAAACAGCTAATTCTTTATCAGGAGGCCAAAAGCTAGCTATCTTTGCCATGATATAGTATCCAAGTCCTGTTGCTGCTTGTTCTGCCCTTTCTTTAGCAGACATAATTACAAGTAAGCTCAAGGAACAAAAGCACTCAAAAAGCAGGAGCAGAGGAAGAAGAAGAAGGAGGAGGAGGAGGAGGAGGAGGAAGGAAGGAAGAGGAGGAGGAAGAAGGAAGAGGAGGAGGAAGAAGGAAGAGGAGGAGGAAGAAGGAAGAGGAGGAGGAGGAAGAGGACAAGGAGGAGGAGGAGGAAGAACACTGTGACACTAAATGTGCCAAGGCCTAGCTCCGGAAACAATCTTTAGTAAAACAGGGTCTTGGTCATTGGATCCCAATGGGCTATGGGGGAAGATGGCTTTGTTTGCTTGTAGGTTTTTTGTTTGTTTGTTTGTTTTTGGTTTGGTCTTGGTGGGGTATTCATATTGATATTAATATCAATATTATTGTGGTGGGCAGAGAAGATGAAAAGCCAGAATTGGCTGGAGGAAAATGCTGAGATCTTTTATTCCAGAATGCAAGAGACTCAGAAAAAAGTCAGAAATGAGAAAGTGCCTGAAATAAAGTGCCTGGAAAACAAACCAACAAACAAACCTGTTAGCAAAGCAGCCTAGTCTTAAGAACAAAAATTACAGAAGACTCCTCCTTCTTTTTAAATGTAAGGAAAGAATATGAATTTGCCTACTTAATGAAACTATTTGAAACCCTGCCTATTAAAATTTCCTGGAAGAGTTATACACCCATAATTCTCTTACTATCTTACCATCTTCTTAACAAATCATATCTCTGAATCCCCAGGCATGTTCCCCTAATCCCAATGATCCCCCCACCTGTAGCTTCAGTCACTTGACAAGTATTTTCTGCATGCATACTGTACTTAAAACTCATACTGATTGAAGAAACACACATTTGCGCACACACACACACACATACACCTGATGGACTCAGTCTCTGTCCTCACACAACTTTTAAGTTCCAGAAAACCTGATTCTAAAAAACATTTAAAAAATAAATTTTTTAAAAAAAATTTTAAAAATTAGACCATCTTTATCATGAAGACTTTCAGAATTAGTTATAAACAGACAGCAGAGGCTAAGCAAGTCTCTAAATGCTGGCCTCTGGATACTGAGAGAATAGCAGAGATGAAGAAAGACAGTTCCTGTGTGGTGAGCAAATACTGCTTCACAAGGAATCATCCTGAGTCATCATCCTCACGACCGACCGCAGAATCTCCTTTGAAAGGAAGTTACTAACATCAGGAGCAAAAACTTAAATTATTACTTTAGAGTCATAAAGAAACTTATGGGGCAGAGATCCACCTGTGTTTCTTTGTTTTCATAATGTGGCTCAGGATACAAAGTTGCAGAATTATTGCTAAGAAATTTTTAAGAATATGGTATTCATACTTTATTGTATTGCAGAAAACAGGAATAATTTCCCCCCCTCACATAAAACAATCACTATCCCCTTTTTACGTATAAGTTTGAACAACACAAAGTATAGTATCATCACTGATTCTGAATCTGTATCACAAAAAAAAAAGTTAAAAAAAATGTTGCTATAAATGCAATTTTCTGCACACCAGAAATTATCTGCCATGTGGCTCTTTATAGATTTGTGTTCCTCTCTTAAACCATTTGATTCACTTCCATTCACCTCTGAAAATGGGTTCTGCAAATTTTTGTTTTATTTTCACGGAATACATACCTAACCTTGATTATCATGCTATATACCTTGAGTCCAGAAAAAAATTTTAATGTAGCCAAAGCTTAGTATGTTGCAACCTAGCACACCACATATTGGAATAGATTGTACTATACATAGCAAGTAGTCAAGGGTGGTGTTACTGAAACAGAGCAAAAATTTTCCCCTTGTTATTTTGGGATATTTCAAAAACGTGCCTCTGAGCTCTAGCATGGGGCTTGATTAATGCATGATTTCCTCTTTAAAATTAGAAACAGGAATCGAGAATGAAGCTTAATAATTTTCATTTGCTCTTCTTTTCCAAGCATTCTAATTAAGGCCTGGTTCCCAGACCTGATTAAGCAGCTCCTACATCTGACTGCAGTTTTTAGTTATCCCTGCGAGGCAGGAACTCGAGCTTATTTGGATTGAATGGGAACAATCTGGGAAGGAACAATGAGGTGGGATATGCTGTGGAAGGGTGGGGGGGGGTGGGAGTTGTTTGGTTTTGGTTTTGCTCTTGTAATTAGAGTTTGCCATGTCCGTTGCAGAGTGCAACAACACAATTCAACAGCGAATGTCAGAAACATCATTCTAAGTAAAGCACCATTACTATAGGACTCTCAGAGCATTCTGTCAAGAATACTCTAGTTTCCTTTGAATTCCTTGAGTGCAATGGTACAAGAGCAATATGTACTTTGTTTTATACTTTGTCTTAAGAAAATGTAAAAGATACATGTGCTATCACTATCCATTGCTCTTAATCTCTTGGATTCACTGTAATCATAAAATGAATTTGACGCATATTTTTTATGGCTTTCATGGAGCAAAAAGATGAATAAAGAAACAGTAATTGTCAGGGCGCCTGGCTGGCTCAGTCGGTGACCGTGCAACTCTTCTTCACCTCAGGGCGATAAGCTTGAGCCCCATGTTGTAGAGATTACTTAAAAAATAAAATCTTAAAACAAACAAACAAAGAAACCAGTAATTGTCAAACATGAATTTCCTCAAAACTATTTTTCTATTTGAAGATAATGGCCCTGAATTATTTCAGAACATTAATTTTTGAAATACTGAAAAGTTGCACTATAATATAGTCAGTGGCCATTAAATGTTTCTGGCTAATATTTAGAAAATAGATAACTAAGTTGTCCCTCGTATCAAAGGAGTAAAAGCCGAAACTTGTCTTATGCAAATCATATAATCATGTATGAGTAAAGTCAATTTCTCGGAAGCTATATGGATGTCCTCCCCACCCTCATTTTTTTAATGAATTTTTAGTTACCATGGCAGAGCCAGGCCATGAGTGGGGTCTAAACCTGAGACACAGAGAGCTAGACTTCGCTGCTACATTCTTTCTCTATATCTCATCTCTACACTTCTATCCTCTGCATTCTACCTTGCTACCTCCTAACTCAAAGAATACCTACTTCTTTCATCTTCCCAGGGTAATGTTAACTCATCCCAACCAGTCACTGAAATTACCAAGTCAGAGTGTTTTACAGAGTCCCTTCCTTGCCATCCCCATGTCCAAGAGCCCATATCAGACCAATATCCCTTTGCTTCAGGGTTGGGTTGTATTGCCCTAATTGTTCTCAGTGCTTCCCCCCTCTCTCTCTCTCTCTCTCTCGCTCTCTCTCTCCCCATGTCCACCTGCAAATTGGAGTCACATTGCTCTTCCTTAAACACCATTTCATTTACCTTATTCTCCAGTTAAAAAATCTCAGCCACATCCAGGCTGATCATCAGTGATCTTTAAATCCTACACACCTGACTGCCTCTGAGCCTCCCTTCCAAAACACCCTTTACCATTAATACTTGCTTATCCAAATCCTAGAAACATTTTGAATCACTGGTGGCTCTTATCAGTTCCAATACAGTAGGTCTGAAGCGGAGCCTGGGATACGGCAGCGACATTGTTGCTAGTGGTACAGACTACATTTTGAAAAACAAACATTTAGACAACTGTCCTCTTTGGTCATGGAAACACTGGCTCTGGCAAGGGCTTATTTGAAGGATCAGAAAAGAGAAATACATACAGTAAAATATCTCATATCCGAATGAATCAAGTTAAGGACAGGGCAAACTTTTAAGTTCTCTTCAAACGTTACATAGTAGTGCATGATTGATTGATAACTGTGTACATATAAGCCATAAAATTATCCTTATCCTATGGAAGTAAGGAAGGAAAGAAGGAAAGAAAGAAAGCCCAATATTAACAATTGAAACTTCTGAAACAATTGTCCAACATATTTATAAGCTACATAAAACCCAAATACTACGACAAATAACATGACCAAACTTTGTCTGAATACTGTCCCTCTGTCCTGGGCATCAAGCATTTATTTGCTTTTGCTCAGTCACTGCCCTCCCACCTGTAATGATCCATGAGCTGGATTCTCTCCATTTGTTCCACTACCCGGAGTCCAACACCCTTTAGCAAATGGCACCTCTTGCCTCTTTAAATCCCTGCATCACTGGGAAAACTAAAATTATGCTCTTCAAAAACTCCTATAGGGCCAATGTTATAGAGTTATATACTTTTATTTAAAGCACTCTTTTGTTTTAAGAGGTCCATGATTTCTACTTTGTTTCCTAAATGGAGTATTGACAGAGATCAATCATCCAATAGAACAATCTTTGACATAGCACAGGAACAGCTCTCAATTACACTGGCTACAAAAGTGGTGGAAAGTAAAACTCATCAAATCTGCATGTGGTTTCAAATACAAAATTATTAAATATATAGTTTCAGTGTTTTTATTGAGTTCATATTCATGATAAAAGTTTGAATCCTCAGGGCGCCTGGGTGGCTCAGTTGGTTAAGCGACTGCCTTCGGCTCAGGTCATGATCCTGGAGTCCCGGGATCGAGTCCTGCATCGGGCTACCTGCTCAGCAGGGAGTCTGCTTCTCCCTCTCCCACTCCCCCCTCTTGTGCTCTCTCTCTCTCTCAAATAAATAAATAAAATCTTAAAAAAAAAAAAAAAAAAAAAAGTTTGAATCCTCTGCTCTTTCACCTGGGCTGCCAACATGCCGTCCAGACTGAGGAAGACCCGGAAATTTGTGGGCTACGGGAGCCATGGCCACAGCCCCATGACAAGCACCGGAAGCTCCCAGGAGGCCTGGGTGATGCTGGTGGCATGCATCACCACAGGATCAACCTGGACAGATATCACCCAGCTTACTTTGGAAAAGCTGATATGAGACATTACCACTTGAATAGGACCCAGAGCTTCCACCCAACTGTCAACCTTGATAAACTGTGGACCTTAGTCAGTGAGCAGACATGGGGAAATGCTGCCAAAAACAAGACTGAAGCTGTTCCTATCATTGACGTGGTGCAATCAGGCTACTACACAGTTTTGGGAAAGGGAAAGCTCCCAAAACAGCCTGTCATCATGAAGGCCAAATTCTTCAGTAGAAGAGCTGAGAAGATTAAGGGTATGGGCGGGGGGAGGCCTGCATCCTAGTAGCTTGAAGCCACGTGGAGAGAGGTTCATTAAATGCTAACAAGTGCTTTTCAAAATAATAATAATAATAATAATAATAATAGAATCATCTGAACTCTGGGGCACCAAAGAAAGCTTTTATCTTATGGAAGATGAATTTGGCATTTCAGTAGGTCTTCTGTAACTATAGCTCAGTTTTTATACAGTAGAAAATTATATAAATTTGATAGAGTAAGCATTTTCAAGTAATGGGAACTAATTTTTTCCATGTGTACTATTGCATCTTTTAATAGACCATAAAGTTGTAAGCACCATCTGTTAGTTTTGTAACAGACCTTCTTCAACCCCCAGCTAACTTGAATTCCATGTTACTTAATCCATGAGTGGACATGTCATTCAAGCAAGCTAATCAAAGACCTTACCTGGAATTGACATATGAACTTGAGAAGTTCTATTTTTACCAGGTTTGCT
Organism: Halichoerus grypus; assembly: GCF_964656455.1. Taxonomy (NCBI): domain Eukaryota; kingdom Metazoa; phylum Chordata; class Mammalia; order Carnivora; family Phocidae; genus Halichoerus; species Halichoerus grypus. The sequence goes on from NC_135715.1 coordinate 27,354,945, forward strand.
AATCTGAGAGAATGTGAATCTGGGCTTTACAGTAGCCCAGTAGTTCCTGCCACTTAGAAAGAGTGTCTGAACACAAATGTGTGTGCTCACATGAGGCAGAGAAGAGGAAGAAAGAACGGGAAGGAGAATAACAGTATAGGTTGGGAGGTGAGCAGAGAGAAGAGAGATTTGCCAGCCCTGAGCTTTAGTCCCAACCAGTAAGGTCCTAATCCCTGAAACTCATCTTTTGATCACATGTGAACTACCCCCAGCATCCTTTCCAAACTTAAAATACAATGAACTCCCTTATTTTGGTTAATCTAGTTTAAATCAAAGAGATATTATTAATATATCACATCCACATAGGACACGTTCAGTTCATTATTTTGGGTGGGGGCTGTTTGTTTATTAAACTGCTATTTTTTCACCTGCTGCATTCCATTCGGAAGCACAGCACTGTGTGTTTATATGGCCATCCTCTCTAGTTATTTTCTATAGGGTAGTAAGTACCCAGTTTTATGCGTATATTATCTTCTAGTTGAGACAAATAAAACTAGAATATCTTTAAAATACATAACAAAGAAATAATATTTTTTCTGATTCTTTCTTTCGTTTTGGATCTCAAAGCCAAGAGAAGAAAAGTTATCGTCCTTTTCCTCTTCCAGGTACTCTAGGTGCACGGTTTTGCCTGTATGGGACCCATAGCAGTTGACATGTCAATATACTTGTCTGCCAAAAAAACGTGCAAGGGTAGAGTCCTACCCAAAGTTGCATAGAACCCAACAAATTTACCCTTTAAGACAATCTAGAAAATATACTTGTCCATTTTTCTGAGTCTTCCTGATGGAAGCCATAAACTCAGAGTAAACAAGGATTCCCCAAATTGCTATGCTTGAAGTGGCTGCAAAATTTAAGACTATTTCCTTTTTAAACAAGGTGGTCTAACAGAGTCTGGGAGCAAAATCAGACTCCCTGAATAAATACAAGAGAAGCAGTGGAGAGCAATGGGGTCCTAAGCCCAAGAAATTGACTCCACCATTCAGCTACATCTAAGTATGGAAGCCCTTGTTGGAGAAGAAAGCCTACTCTAAGGAGAAAAGTTTGTTGGGTTTTTTTTTAAAGCGTAGCAGTTGACCCGAACACATGTCTCCAAAATACGAATCAGTTTATCTCTATCTCAGCTTTCCCTGAGAAGCACAGGTTCATGAGTTGAAAGTTCTTTCCTGTGGCACGTCTCTTCCTAGCAACTCCACAAACCTGAGCCAGTCTCAATAGATGGAGTCATGTCTGCACTTCTTAATCTTCACTCTCCCTGAGAGAGAGAGGCTCCTCATTGAATCAGTCAAGGAAAGCAAAGAGTTGAGGCAGTGGAATTTTTCCGGCACAGACTTCATGGTGTTTCTCCTCAACAGCAGTGTCCCTGGTCAGTACAGCCCCATGCCTGCATCTCGCTTGCCCAACAAGCCGCTTCTCTCCTTGCCTCTCTCCTCCACCCTCCCCTGTGCCACACAACCACCTTTTCAGGTTGGCCACAGTCCTGCCTTCAGGATAATCTCCCTTGCTACGGTAAGAGGAGCTTTCTAAAACGCTTTGGGGCTTTTTTCCCCTAAAGGAAAGCAGCAAACGACTGCCCTAATGTTTCACAAAAGACTCTCTCCTGCGTTCTGCTGCAAATTTATACTTTGGCCTCCATTGAGAGAAAACAGCATATAGTGGGATCCTTTTGTGTGTGGACCCTTTCCCTCTGCACATTAATAGCTGTGTGTCCTTAATATCCCCATGCCTCTGTTTTTCTCATATGTAAATTGGAGAAAGCAGAAATACCTCCAGCATGTAGTTATGCTGACAATTAAATGAATCCATTTATGTCAAGTTTCAACACTGCTTGTCACATAGAAGTGGTCTCTCAGGGCAGCCTCTCTCCATGGCCTCCCTCAATCTCCTGGTCACTGCTCTCTCTACTCTGCACTCAGCACTGACGCCTTCTACACACACCAACCGAAGTTAAAATCCCTAGCTCATCACTTCAATGGAAATTTACTACTTAACGGTTTAATGCCATTTTGAGAATTTGTGTTTGTCACAGAAACAAAATAAAATAAAAATTGACATAGTTAAGAACGTCATCTTTATCACAGAGTTCAGTCCAGAACTTAGAAGCAAACTTAGAGCAGTTATTTTCAAGTTGATATGATTGATATAATGTCAAAACTAGCTTAATTTTTCTGAGTAAAATGAAGGAAAGAGAAATAAAGAAGGAGGGAGGGAGGGTTAAAGAGGGGGAAAGTAAGAAGAAAGGAAGAGGGAGGGTGAGGAGAGGGAGGGGGAGGGGAGGGGAGGAAGGGAGGTAGTAAAACCACTCTCAGGAAAATCATGAAACTACATAAAAATTCACTGTAAAACAATCCCATTTCAAATCCTATTAAACTCCATAGGAAATGACATCTGCTGCAGTAAGAAAAACAGATGGTGGAAGGAGAGAGGAAAATAAAATTCTTTGAAAACCGAGAATGAAAATGCCACTGCTAACACTTTGGGTCCCTCTGACGTGTTCATATATCAAGTTATAGCCTCCAAGACAGTCACTTTCTTCATCATATGCATGCCTTCCAGCCCAAAATAGTCCCACGGGGCTTCTAAAGTAAGACGTGTGTGGTGTTGGGGATGTGTGTTTGTGTGAGGTTGCATGTGAGTTTGTGAGTGGGGCCAGGACAGGGAACAGTGGGGGTCATTCAAGCCCACGAGACAGGCAGCCCTGACCGGGACACTCGGTAGCCTCGCAGTGACTCATCTTCCTCTCAGGCACAAGTACATCAAGGCCTCTGTTTTGCTCTGAGCTCACATTTGTCCTCTTTAAACCAATGAGTCATAAGTTGAAAATATGTATGAAAGAAGCAAGAAGAATATGTCACTGAGTTATTTCTGGTCGTTCAATATACACATCCTAGGACATCGTGCATTTGAAAGGCAAATTTTCTAATATGAGAGGTACAAAGGAAACAGAATTGGTTCTGTAAGAAAAAAGAAAGTTAGGTGCAAGAAGAAATGGAGCCTGGTAAAACGATTAAGTTTAGGTGAAGAGAATCAAAATAGTGCTTCATGTTCTTAAAAGGATAATTTTTTTCGGGGGAAATTGCATAAATTCTTGGTCACTTGAACTAGCAGAGAAATATTCTTGCCAAAGTTGAGGGTGGGAAACAAATGAGACGTGGTCTGTTATAAAGTTGTCGCACCTCTCCATGGCAAAAAATGAGCTTGATATGCGAACAGAATTCTTCTTTTGATGCCTTCCCAGCCAAATCTAAGTACCTGGGAAATCAGAGGATTAAATACTTGAGTTTTATCATGAGAAAATAGAAACCGGGAAGCAGCCGTATATAATACTTCGCCTAGTAATTACCAGCGCAGGACCTTTTCACCTACCCACTTGGTCAGCAGTTACCTGTTGGGCACCTGCTACGTGCCAGGTTGTAAGTATCCCGGGCACTGAGGACATAGCAATGCACAGGCTGATGCTGCCCATTTCCTCATGGACCTTAGGTTTCCCAGGTCAAGGTATTTAGCAGATCATAATAGGAATAATATTTGTGACAGTCAGTGGTATGACTGTCTGGGCTTGGGCGGGGTGGAATATGTGATAGAGACATGAAGATTTGAGATCGAGCTGAAATCCCAGGAGCTGAAGGATGAGAAGGTGTTGGCAAGAACAGAGAGAATATCATTGTCAGTCCCTGTGGCTGGAAGGAATGGGGTTTCTGAGAAACTGAGAGAGGAGTGTTAACGAGAACATGAAAAGGGAGAAATAGAGACACACAGCATGAGGCTGGAGAACAGAGGTCGCATGCAGAAAACCTGCCAGGCCATGCTGAGGGGCTGTGGACTCTTTCCAAAGAATAATGACAAGTTACTGGAAGCAGGGGAGTGACACAATCAGATGTGCAGTTTTGAAGATAACTAGCTTTCATGGAAACAATGTGGTAGGGAGATAAGGAGGGAAAAGAGAAAAATGTTTAGAAGCTATTGTATGCCAACTTCTTGATCCGAGATGATGGTTGTGGAGATAGGAAATGGAGAAAGCGTTGCGATAAATTGTGAAGCTTTTATCAATGAGATAGTGACTGTCTTCATGCCATACAGAGCTGGATGAGAGAGAAAAAAGAGAGGAGAGTTGGGGTCTGGGAACCCTCCTCTGTGAATTATAAAGGAGACTTCCGGGGCACCTGGCTGGTTCAGTCAGAAGAGCACATGACTCTTGATCTCAGGGTCATGAGTTCAAGCCCCGTGTAGAAATTACTTAAAATTAAATGAATAAATAAACTTTAAAAAAAAAAAAAAAACATTAAAAAAAGACTTCCTCTCTGTATCACGTATATACTTATATACTTCTACTAGGTTTCCCACCCTTTTTTGTTCCCTTTCCCCCACTATTTTATGTGAAGTGGTACAATCTCTGGTTGGGGTCATGGAAAAGCAAAGGGAGGAATGAATACTGCCCAGGGAGTGTGGCCTGAGCTGGATGTAGTAACAGATAAGATTTGGGTTGTTTCCATTTTGGAAGGCAGTAGGTACATCCTCGGTTATATATGGAATAATTTATTATGTTACATGCAAGCAATTTTCTCTTTTAGAAGTGTAAGTTTAGAAGGAAGTACGTGTTGATTTTAAGCAGCCAAAGGGTATATACTAATATAGACATATGTCACTTTTTTGGCTGCCCAGCATCTGACCTTCTTCTGTACATTTAGGACATTTTGTATCTTATGAATCTTGATTGGAAGCATATCCTACCGTAGAAGCAGATGATGCCAGATACACAACCAACCCAGATGTTTTTGCAGCTAGTGATGGGCACATTTCCTATGCTGAGCCAATCAGATGTGCCCACCATGTGTTATAAATCAGGAATGAACAATGAAAAGAAGGAACAGCTGAAAGTATGCCCTGATGCTGGTAGCAGTGGCAGCATCCGTATCTGCTTCTCGGGGATGGCAGAAACAGGGGATCCCCAGGAGCAACGTAGGTGGGGTGCACATCGAGTTAGAGTTCTTAGCAGTAGATACAATTGTGTTTTCTCCTAATGTGTCTTAGGCTGTGGCTCTTGCTGCATTGAACTCAAACCTCTTTGTTCTGCCTTCCCAGTGATTCCGAGACTCTTAATATCCTTTCAATTAATTCCTTTGCTCCATTTGTATCTGGCCTTCAAACTAAAACCCTTAGGGAATACAATAATACTTCACAACACACTCACTGGACTGTTTAACAACCTGAAGAACATTCTCCAAATGTGGATGGTTGATTTAGTGGCCCATTATATATTTCAGATGATCCGTTTCTTTATGTGATCTATGTCTTCATTCAAGAGTCTCAGTTTTTATTGTCTGCTGTGTTTTGTCACTTCTTTAAATTTATAAAAACAGATCCTTTCCCCCAAATACACATGTGCCATCACCGACATTTCAGAAGATGATGGGTAGAGACTTGACTTCAAACTCCAAGGCAATAAATGTGACTCTTTCAGCTGGCATCCCCTTGACACTCATGCCAACAGACATGCTTGCACTCACACTGCTGACATAGAAACTGGCCCCTCGCACCACCTGCCAGAACCCCGAAGGCACGTGACTTCAGAAGGGGTGGTAGCCAAAGGCAACACAGGAGCGCAATGAGGGGAAAAGATTGGTTACCACAAGCCAAAACGGAGATGACCAAAAGTACATAATTCCAGGCTCCAATTCCCACACATTCCTCAAGTGATTCTCTTTTGGTATAATGAAAAATCCACCAGGCAACTGGACATGCTCCTCCACCAGGAGTCTAGCCGAGACTGATAATCCTGCAAGCATCACCACAAAAGGGGTCGATGTCCCAGTGACTCCTCCAACATGACCTTGCGTTGTTGATAATACCCATCCTCCTCTCCCTTCTTAGCAGAGCAACCTCTGAATGGATTTGGCAAAGATCCATGACAAAGTTCAGCTCTCTATTTTAAAAGGCAACCTCTTATTCTTTGCAGCCAAATTTATTTCATTTTCTTCTGAACTACAAAAAGCTCCTGATATTCCATTAGTTTTTAGCTCCAATGTCTACTCAGTGTCAGAGCCATTTGAAGACTCCACTCTGATGTCACGGTTAATGGCCTTGGCATTGCTGGGGCTCAAGACAGCTACAGGAATGAATTGACAGCAAAGACTCTTGGCTAAGTGGGGCCACCCTGCTGGAAGAAATGTTTACAAGAATAGGGGCTCTGACTTTTTAATTCTATATCTAACCCTCTCATTATAGGTGATTTCTGATTCTCTAGTTCCATGACTTCAATTATGATCTGACAACACCAAATACATATTTCAAGCATGGATTTCACCCTTCCATTCTAGAATCTTATGCCCACCTGCTTATTTGACATATACACTTCAATTCTAACAGGTCGGACAAGCTTAAAGTGAACAAAACCAAAGCTTGATTACCCCAACACCTTCCCCCAATCTGTTTCTCCACCTCATTTTAATGGCAGCTCCACTCTGCCGGTTGCTCAGACCAAAAATTTAGTTATCCTTGACTTCTTTCTTATTCTCAAGCTTCACATCCAAACCTTCAAGAAATACTGTCAATTCTGGGCGCCTGGGTGGCTCAGTTGGTTAAGCAACTGCCTTCGGCTCAGGTCATGATCCTGGAGTCCCTGGATCGAGTCCCGCATCGGGCTCCCTGCTCGCGAGGAGTCCGCTTCTCCCTCTGACCCTCCCCCCTCTCATGTGCTCTCTCTCTCTTTCTCTCTCTCAAATAAATAAATAAAATCTTTAAAAAAAAAAAAAAAAGAAATACTGTCAATTCTGTCATTGAACTAGATCCAAAATTTTACCAGTGCTCATCATCTCTCCCACCACCACCCTAGTGCAAACTGTCATCACTTCTCAGAGGACTCATTTAAATAACTTCTTAATTGGTCTTTATGATTCAATTTGCACCCCCACCAACCTTCACTAAAATCATTCAGTCTTCCCTGAGCAAAGTTAAACCTCAAGATGTAGGTTCTTGCTAATCAAAACTCTCTTGTGGTTTTTCATCTCACTCAGAATAAAAGCTGAAGTTTTTCTCATGGTTGGCAAAGCTTTCCTTGTTATGGTCTTTACTTTCCTCACTCACCCCATACCCTCCCATTCCCCGCTCTCCTTCTTCCCACTCCAGACACACTGGCCTTCTTGCTTTTTCTTGTACATACCGGGCATCCTCCTACTTGACATTCTTTGTGTATTGCTGCTTCATCTTCCTGAAGTGTCCGTCTCTAAATTACAACCTGTACCTGTATGACCCTTACTTCTTCCAGGACCTTTCCTGACCCCTACATTTTTAGTATATGTGCTGCCAAAGCCAGCACTCCTGGCCTGTACATAAAATTGCCTCTCCTTTGAGTAACTTTGTAAGCCTCATCATGCTCTATTTTCTTTCATCCCACTTATCTCCATGTTTCTGCTTATGTGTTTATTTTCTGCTGTCTCCCACCAGGTCTTACTTCATGTAAACAAATTCTGCTTATTTGGTTCACTGCTACATCCTAACACCTATGAGAACGTCTATCCATTATAAGCCCCTACTCTATTTCATCTATCTATTTATTTATTGAATAAATAAAGAATGGATCCCTGAAGGAATATTCATACTTGAGGATTTGGGGAATAATAATAAGAGAAGCTTGTAAAGAAAACTGAGTAGTCTCCAAAGAGGGGAAAAATAAGCCGGAAGAGTTCAGTGGCCTCGCTGAAGCCACAGGAAGCGACTGTGCCCAGCTGGAGGAAGTGGTGAACACTTGAAAATGCTACAGGTGAGATACTAGTGCAGTGTGAGAAGACTGGAGAGAGACTATTAAAGAATCAGGGAGAAGCAAAATAAGGGTTTCAAAAAGGAGACAGTGATCAACCCTGTCAAACTTTGTTTATGAATTAAGTTACATCAAATGTTCATTGGGTTTAGAAAACAGAGATTTTTGTAACTTTAAAAGAGCAGTTTTGGTGAAGCAGTAAGAATAAGAATCTGACTGCAGTCGTCATAATAAGCTTCAAGGAAAGAGAGAAAGGAAATAATGAGTACAGAAAATTTTCTGTAAAACGAAACAATCGAAGGAGTTGGAGTAGGATATATGGTCAAGTGGGGGCATTTTTCTTTTTTTATGCAAATTTTATTGCATCTTTGTCTGCAGGTCAGAATAATCTTGTAAACAAAGAAAATTAATTATGCAATAAAAAAGAGGGAATAGTAAAAATAGTATTTTGAGTATTGGATTCCATTTTCCCTTGCCTACTCAAAGACATCATTCTTACCCTTGTCCTTGTCTAAACACATAATTTTTAATTCACTAAATAATTCAAAATAACCCCACCCAAACTTACCATCTTGCTTTTGTCTGCCTTTTCTCTTTTTACAGTATGTAAACAATTGTAAATCTTGTATACAATTAGATTAGATCAATGTATAACCAGGTTCAGACACTAAGCATATACTAAGTGTGCTGATATTTTCAATTTAGAAGAAATTTTAAAAGAAACTTTAATTTAAAAGAATACTCCCTATGGGTGCCTGGGTGGCTCAGTGCGTTAAGCATCTGCCTCGGCTCAGGTCATGATCCTGGAGTCCTGGGATCAAGCCCCGCATTGGGCTCCCTGCTCAGTGGGGAGTCGGCTTCTCCCTCTCTCTCTGCCCCTCTAACTGCTTGTGTTCCCTCTCTCTCTCAAATAAATAAATAAAATCTTAAAAATAAAATGCTCCCTAGGACAATTTCATTGATTTCATAATCTGCTAAAAGGTCATGATTGAAAAACACCAACCCAGGGTCTGACAATAAAAAGTGAGTAGCTGATGCAGGATGAAAGACAAAAATCTTTGAAAATGAGGTCAAGGATTTGAGAGACCAGAGTGATGGAAATACACTCAGTAGAGGCATATTGAAATCACCAAGAGTTTGGCAGGATTAATGTTAACAAAAGAGAAGCAATGAGCCAAGTGCTAAATCTGGAAGAATTAAGGTGATGTGGCCCAAATGTCTCTGGATGGCTGCCACAAAGAGGCATGCTGGGCGGGAGAACCTATTTGTGTCAGCTTCCATGAAGTTGGGCATTCTTATTCTGTATACCACACATGGGCGATCACATAGCTCCCATCCCCTTAATTATCAATTTTATGTAAATGGCTCAAAAAACATATCCCTAATGTGGCTCTGTCCTCTAAACCCCAGACTCACAAATGGCTCAAAAAACATATCTCCAATGTGGCTCTGCCCTCTAAACCCCAGACTCACAAATGCCTCAAAAAACATATCTCCAAGGTGGCTCTGTCCTCTAAACCCCAGACTCACAGAACCATCTGCTTAAATGACATCTTCACTGATTCTCCCACAAGCTCTGAAATTAAATACACCCAAAATTAAAGGAATCACTTCTTTCTTCCTAATTGCTTGAGAAAGAAATCTCAATGCCAACCTTAATTTCTCTATCTCTCTCATCCCACATGTCCGTAAATCACAAATCCTATATATCCCTCGGATCTGTCCATTTCTCCACACTTTTTTGTCACAACTTTACTTCAGGAGCCCATCATTTCTTGCCTGGGTCTCTGCAGCAACTTTCTTATGAGTACCTGTCTCCTCTCTTCCCCTGGTTTCCATGAGGAAGATTGATTAGAGAGGTCCACTTATTGGATGTTTCTTTTTGTTGTTATTATTCTCGCCACCCAATTTTTCAGTATTTCCAGTTTAAAAGAATTGCCCTATTGTGTGAAGCTTGAGGACAGCAGGACTCACTTCCTGTCATAGCAACTGAATGAGGACAGATTTTTTTCTCTCCCCATCTTCCAGTACCTAAAGCATTGGCATGTTTATGGTTGGCCAATTTGACACTTGCACTCGGGACTTTGAATATGGAGTGAATAATGTGAAGGGACAGTTAGCTATGGCATTCAAAAATAGCACTGTTCAGGGGCTGGAGGTGAGAATGGTAGTTTTTTCAGCAAGGCCAGTGCTAGCAGTAACATCCTAAGTAGATTGTTATAACACATCACATTGGCTGTGGCCCCAACTGACTAGACTCCATTGGTTGCCACACATTTTCTGAATCTGGTTCTCCAACTATTCTGTTGATTTTATAAATATTCCCAAACCTATATGAAATATTCTCCTCTGCTTGACTAGCCACCATCATTTTCTACTGCTTACAATGAAAATTCTGACCATCACAGGCCAGTTAAGAAGTTACTGTGATAATTTAGGATAAAAGAGGATAGTGGCCTGAATTAAAGCAAGGGTAAAGGATGATGGAAATAGGGGGGAGGGTAGACAAATGGGAGTTAAAATTCATAGGAATTTATTGGATATTGGGATAAGGACAAGAAAGTGTCACCGAGGATGGTTTTTAGTCTGGGTAAAGAGGTGTTGTCAGTACTTCCAAACACAACAAAGAATGGAGAAATAATAATAATAAAGGAGTTAGGCAGATGGGAGAAGAGCAGATTTGTGGTGGTGGGAGTAATTATCGTTTCATAAAAGTTGAGTTTGAGACTTTAAGATGACATTATGGGAGACATAGAGTAGACAGATGGCTAGAAGTATGAATCTGTGGGAAAATGTCAAGGATAAAGATAGAGGACTGAAGTCACCAGGAACTGAAATCATGAGAGGAAATGAGATCACTCTGGAAGAGTTCACAGCAGAAGAACAGTGGGTCGAGGATGGACATCTGGAGAATGCCATAATTTAAGAGATGAGCTTAGGAAGAAAAGACTAGAAAATAAATCACATCATTCTGGACCACAGTTCCTTTCCTGATGAGATGGTATGACTTAAGTTACTCTTTCTAGTTTCCTTGGACACATAGAGCCCCTTGAAAACAATTTTCTTGTCTTTGGCAGCTCCTTCTCAATGAGCAATGATTTCAAATAATTATTACCTGCTTCAAGTTTCTACCCTAAGATCCAAGCCCTACATTCTTGGCTGGCAACCTCTACCTGCAAAGTCTGAAGAGTAACAAAACCCTCTACATTTTAGACAATACTTTCAGAGGGCAAATCTCGAAAAGAAACACAATGAAGGGACCAGCTATCTGTCACTAACACTCCCACATAGATCTCTTATAGATACAGGGGTTCTCCATTTTCCCCCAGGCCCACCCAAAGTAATACCCGTTCTAAAGAAGCAGAGCCCTATTCCATCCATCTAATTAGGTTCTTCTTGACCAACAAGGGATTCTACCACCTCCTCCCTCAGTTTTTAACTTTATTTTTTATCTTTGTTACCTCATATCAAACCAATATCATTGGTTAAAGATGCAGACAATGATGACATAAAAAATTACCTACAGTTATGTAGCCTCCTTTCTGTCTTTCCTTTGGTTTCCAATAGCCTTCTAGTATTTAACTGCTGCTGCAACACAACCAGCTTTCACTGATGTACAGGAGGTGGTAAGAAAGAATATTAATCTATGTTCAGTTCCTCCCTCTTTCCCTTGTCTTGGTGTGGAGGGAGGATGAAGTAGGGGTTGTGTTCTACAGACCTGTGATGATTAGTTTTATGTGTCCAATTGACTGGACTAAGAGATACTCAGATAGGAAATAAAACATTATTTCTGGGTGTATCTATCAGGGTGTTTCCAGAAGAGATTAGCAATTGAATCAGTGGACTGAGTAAAGATCACCCTCTCCAGTGCAGATGGACATCATCCAATCTGTTAAGGGCCTGAATAGAACAAAAAAGCAGAGGTAGGACAAATTTGCTTTCTGCTTGATCTGGGATATATATTTTCACTCCTGGTTGTCAGGCCTTTGGACTCAGGCTGTGACTCTCACCATTGCCCCCCATGGTTCTCAAGCCTTTAGGTTTGGGCTGGGACCATACCACTGGCTTTCCAGGGTCTCCAGTTTGCAGATGGCAGATTGTAGGACTTCTTAGCCTCCATAATTGGCTCACTGGCTCATCCGAGCCAATCCTTCATAACAAATCTCTTTCTACATATCTGTATATATCCTCTTGGTTCTGTTTCTCTAGAGAACCTTGACCAATACAACGTCCCAGATAGGACAGAGAATTCCTAACATGTAACAACCCAAGCAGAAATTCATATGACTGTGCTGAGATTCAGATAAAGCATACACATGCAAGAATATTGAGTTCAGAGTACTCAGAGATTAATATCAAATTTCAAGTCACAGAGGCAAGAGTTTAGGTTAGAAACAAGAAGATTGGAGGAGAGAAGACAATCCTGGGGATTGTCACAAACCTAGGAAAATGTTTATAATTTATATAAGGATATACAGTAAAATTTGACTTGCTTAAAAGTCAAGAGAATGGGAAATAGCATCAATGAAACTCTGGAAAATATAGGCAGAAGAAGAGGAAGCAAAAGGATTGAGCAGAAGGTCTTTGAAAGTTACATAAAAAACTTAAGTAATGAGAGAGGGACTTTAAGAAGGCCAATAAAGAAAAGAAAGAGAAGAAAGGAAGTTTGTATCAACTGACACCAATGGAGAGAGACCAAATAAGTTAAGAACTGAAGTAGGACCACTGATTTGACTATTGCAAACCACGTATGTCCTTGTGAATAGCTGTTTCTGTACAATGATGAGGATGGAAAGCAGAAATCGGTTGTCAAGTAAAAGAGAGAAGAGGAATTGCAGAGACCAAGCAAACACTACATTTTCAACTACTGTAGTGATAAAAAGAAAAATAATGAAATGATAGCTAGAAAAAGACAGACATGAAGGGAGGTTTGATTCTTTTCTTTTCTTTCCAGAAAGGGATTTGAACTTTGAATATGTTTTCTGTTACATGACAAATATGATATCCATCTTGAATTGCTTAAACAACAAAGGGAATTCACTGTCCCTTTAAGCAAAATGATCCAGAAGTAGAGTTAGCTTCAGAAATGGTTTGATAAAAGTTTCTGCTTCTCTGGTAAGAACAAGTTACTGGAGTCAGTAGTAGGGTGAACTTCCCTGGAGCCTCATGATTTGCCCAATTAGAGATTGTTAGTGAGACGAGGAGGAAGCCGGCATTAGACGCAGGGAGAAAACCAAAAGGTGATTCCACTCTAGTGTACACCTTTGCTTACAATATCCAACATCCAGACATACCTTTCATCCCAGATACACACTTCCAAAACTGCGTGTGCCTATGTGAAATATACTCCCTCCCTCCCCAAATGGAGTGAACTCAAAATCCTTTCCAGATACTGCATCTAGGACAAGCCCAGATAGTCTTCTCCAAGAACACCACTAGTGGCTAAAATTGAGAAGTTATCCACCACACAATATCTAGCATTTATTAGTGAAGGGAAAACATGATAAATACAATAAAACCTCCCACTTGAGAAAAAGAAGAATTGAAATCAACAGTGCTCTCTAGCCATTCCTAAATGGAACAGTTACTAGGACAACTTTCTGGGGGAATTTCCTTGTCCATTCCCCATCCCACTGCAACATCAGACAGACAATGGTATGGTTGCTGTGTCTGACCTATTTTCTGATAGTGTGAATTTGGAGTCTAGAGTTGAGAAAATAATGGGCTATTTTTAGCCAGGTTTGGTTAGGTTTTATGGGGAAATATGGCTGTCACAGGAAATTAAGAAATATTCTTATCTGTTTGTTTCTAGCACATACCAGGGACTACTAGTTAAAGCCATAGATGTTTTCTAGGAAGAACTGCTAAACCCAGACCTGGGCCTAGAAATTTCTGTTTCCTACTATGCCAGCATTGGTTTCTACCATACTACTAGTCCTCAGTATAATAGTTTCCACCCCAAATCATATGACTGACAAGGCAAATATAATGTGTTCCTTGCCTCCCATGGCTGCATCCCAGGTATTTCACCAAAACAGGAGTGACTTTTACCTTTTGACAGACAGTGAAGCCTCAACAGAGGAACTAGGAAGAAGATTGGAAAATCAGTCCCCTTCTGTACCTTAAATTTATCTCTTGCTAAGTCCTCTCCCTCTTTTTGTTTATATTAACCTCAGCTTGGGGCCAGAAATTAGGCATTCCAACCCTATGAGAAACCAGATAACCAGATTCGAAGTCATTGTTGATAACAGTCTACAGGCAGAAGACCCTCCTTAACAAAACCTATTTTCTCTCCTCTCAACCTTCAGCAGCCTAATTTCAGAAGCAGATCTCGTTGTCATAGGACATTACTGAACATTAAAAGACTTCAACACACTTCAGCATTCTGACCTTTCTTACAGATCTTCATCCCAAAGCCCAGAAGGTCATGATTTGGAAAACTCCTTTGTAACTACAGATAGAAAGCCAACTGTCCAGCACAAGACAGAGCCGTTCTCTCTTTAGTCCTTCCTTGGTTCAGCCAGTTCCACATTTTTACTCACAACACCCAATTTTCTATTGCAGAGGTCAAGATTAGTCAAGTTCAGTAAGATTCATTATGTTGCAACAATAAAGGGTTTGGGTTTTTTCTTGTCTTGTTGGTTGGTTGGTTTTTGTATGGTTATCTCATGCATTTGAAAAAGCCCAGAGACAATAGGGTCTTCAGGTAATTTTTGATCAGGTCTCCATTCTTCTGCCTCTCTCTTGAGTCTGCTCATCTCTGTGCAGGAAGTCCATCCCTGGCTGGCTGGTTATAGAAATGAAAGATATGTAGGCTTCACATCTGCATATCACAGAGACCTTGAATTCCCACAACATTCTCTGGAATTCAGTTAGATCTGTGATTGTCATGAATCTGCCACTGAACTAATCTCTAGGCCCAGGAGGACAACATGAGCTGAATAATCAAACCTTGACAACATTCTCCAGAACTGAGTTCTTCCACTCAAAGTTGCATAGACCCTCAAAATCAGAAATTAGAAGCTGGAAGATGTAATAAAACTACAAATTTGGGGAACAATTAAGTAATGCCTTTTTTTCAAAAAGGAAAAACTGAACACATAGTAAAATAGGATTTACTCAAAGGAGGAAGATCCTGTCATTGAAAGAAGACATAAATCAAAAGTTAAGTGGGAAGGATTATCTTTAGGTAGGAGAAAGGCACCTCATACTGCAACATGTTAGTTAATTAATAATCTTGATTGTATTTTACATGAAGCATCCCTACTGCCTGCATTTCCAAAGCCAACCTGTCTTGCCTGGAAACACACTTAGCTTGGATTTTAGTTCAACTGAAATTTTCAAGATACTTGTAGATGCACATGCAGTTGTAAGATAAATAAATAAAATATAAATAAATAAATAAATCGCAAAGAGATGTGGTGTATACTTTACCCTGTTTCCCCAACAGTGACATTTTTATAAAAACTATAGTAGAGTATAGTAGACAAGATATTCACATTGATATAACCCGCCACCTCTCTTGGATTTTGAAACCAATTTGACACTGTAACTGATTCCTACTTCAGAAGTGGAGAGCATATAGTTCACTTGAGGAAGTTTTTGTCTGACAGCCTTTATTGCTTTTGAGGAAAGATGGTCTTTAGATAATAAGTATATTGGGAAAAACGGGGAAGAAGGAGATTGTGGTGAGTCATACTGAAAAAAATTAGTATTTTTCAAGAAAATATTTGCATACATAGTAGTCCATATTAAGACACTAAAGATTTATATATATAAAGAGAGTGTGTGTATAGTATATATATATATATATATATAAAGCCTTTCTAGTAATATATTATATATATATATATAAAGCCTTTCTAGTAATATATTATATATATATATATATATATATATATATACACATAGCTTTTCTAGTAATAAGCCTGAGAAAATGTGATAAAAGCAATTATAATAGCATTTCAGAATGGGCTGGCTCTAAATCAAGGTGATTAAAACAGATTATTTCCAAGTTTTCATTAAATTACTTATAATTACTTTGCCTTGCTTAAAATTTCTTTATTCATGTAGTCCAAATTCATTAAAAATACCATTGTATTTTAGCGCCAAAATAAATGCAAAGAGTGAAACAAAAACTCTACCACGAATGAGGTTTGGCAAAACAATCTTTTAAAAAAAAATGTGACAAATGACAAATGACATTTTTCATCCAATGTAGCAATAGGATTCTGCAGAAAGTTTTATGTTGCTTCATCAAAGGATGTGAATGCATCTATAGAAATGGACAGTCTAGGGCTTCAGTAGAATTTTTAAATAAAATATTATCATTTAACAGTACTTGAAACAAAAGAAGTCCTAGCTTCTTATTAATTTTATACTCTCCCAATTTTGTATCTTTTAAATCTATTTCTAAATTAATTCTATTCAATCAAAAGTATTTATCCAGACCTATTATATGACTAGATATGACCTATTAAGACCTGTTCTATAGCTCTGCCTGGATTCTGGGAATCTACTGGAAAACAAAACCAATATAGTTCTTCTGATAATTGGCTTACATGTAGGAAAAAAAGCAAAAAGTTTTAGGGAAAAATAAAAATTTTCTCTCCAAAATTTCTCAAGTATGAAAGAATATCTGAGCAAAATTTTATACCTATTAGGAGAGACCCTTCTGTTACTATTATTTAACCGTTCTTCTGAATGGTTAACTCCCTGCCAACAGAATTCACAAGGCTCTTTAAAGCACATATAGGGATGCCTGGGTGGCTCAGTCAGTTAAATCTCTGCCTTCAGCTCAGGTCATGATCTCAGGGTCCTGGGATCAAGTCCCGCATCGGGCTCCTTGCTCAGTTGGGAGCCTGCTTCTCCCTCTGCCTGCCGCTACGCCTGCTTGCGCACTCTCTCTGACAACTAAATAAATAAAATCCTTAAACAAATTTTTAAAAATAAAGCATATATCATTGCCTCGAAGCCCACTCCATGAGATTCTGGTGATTTTTCAGGAAGCCATAGAACAGCAACCTTTCTAAGAAGCAGTTTCAGTTGAATCCTGGAGTCCCTCTGCTTTTCCAACATCTATTTGGCATGTTGTTGAACCAAAGTTGACAGTCAGGCTTTTCCTGTAATTTCTCTCCCAAAATCATTTAGGAAAATAACAGATTTAACTGACATACAAAAAGAGGAAGACCTATAAAAAGTTTTACATTCAAGCAAAGCATCCATTCAAACTAAATACTGCATTCACATTTTAAAGCCCTTTAGCTAACCTAATGGCTGTGATTTTTTTTTTTTTCCTCACAGACCATTTTATTCAATGTAGGACTCCAACCTAAACCATCTCTCTGGTCTTCCCTTCCTAAGCTGGCCTTTTCTTTTCTTTATCCATCCCTCTGTGTAACCCCCGATGTTTCTCACTCTCTTTAGCCTCCTGTCCAAACTCAGTTATAGGCCTACCTTTGCATCATGCAAATTTATCAAATCCTACATAATCCTGCTCCTCTAAAATATGATCATGGCCCTAAACAGCAAATTTGCCCCTCCACTATTACATCATGGGTATTTTTAGAGAGAGAGAGAGAGAGAGAGATCTGTAGTTAACATGAACCACTTGCTTGATTATACTTCTAGGTGAAACAGGTGAAAATATGCCCATCGGCTAACTGAGGCAGAGGCAGTGGAGAGTGGACATTTCTCTCCGGTGAAGAGACTTCAAAAGAAACAAACGAAAGACATCAGGGGACAGTAAAATAAGTTGAAATTTCCCTTCACCATGATCCCTGCCACTCCACTGTTTTTTGGACACTGTGTGCCTCAAGTGGGAAGTAGGACTAGAAAAGCATCAGTCATTCTGGCTGGCAGCCCCTCCCAGTGTGGGAGGTGAGGAGATCACAGCCACACGCTGCCGTGGCAGAAGAGAATGAATGCAGTACAGAGGAGGGGTGCTAGCAAGGCTCGTGGCTAAGTTAGCGCTGGGCTTGGCTACAAATAACGGACAACCCAACAAACAATGCCTAAAGGGAGGGGTGAGTGTCTCTCAGATAATAAGAATCCCGCTGCCCTTGGAATCAGGATGTCGCTCTTGTTGTCTTCTGTCATTTTTTAGCATACAACTTTCATCCTCATGGTCACAAGACAGCTGCTAAGTCTCTCAGCATTGCAGACAAAGAAAAAGAAGGGTGCAAGAAGAAGGGTAAAGTCTCCTTCCTCACATGGCTTTGCCTTTTTCTCTGACAAGAAAAGGAGGGAAGGCCTCCCTCAGAGTTTCCCTCACCATCTCCTTGCCCACAATCACATTACATCATCACTCTGGCTTATAGGAGGTGGGATTGTGAGCCTTGTTTTTTTCCTTAGATTTTATAGGAGAAGGAGTCAGTAGAAAAGGAGTTTGGAATGGATTTTGAGAGGGTCAACTTATATGCACAACTACAGTAGAGGTGAATAAGAACTCTTCACCATATTGAAGATCCAAGGAAAGAAGAGCACAGTGTAATATGCTCGTCAGAAAGGAAAATTCACCTCAAGGATTCACATGCTTACTTAGGAACAATAATTTTAACGTATCAGTGATATCAAATAAGATGAAAAGTTTTTACTATCAAAGTTACTTGAGAAGTTTCCAGTGTTGATATGGTATCTACCCAAATATAATATATTTATTATATACCCAAATGTACATCCAATGTATTATATACACAAATATATATTTATTATATATCAAGCGTGTGTGTGCATGTGTATGTGTGTAGAGAGGAAAAAGGGGGAAGAGGAGAAGGAGGAGAAAGAAAGACGGAGTCAACTCTTTTAACTTGCTCAGTGACAAGAAAACCTGGAACTGTATGTCGAATACTTCCAGAAGTATTAGGAAATAAGAATATGAAACTGGGTGATAGTCCATACAAGTTAATCTGAGAACATAAAAGAATTAATGGATTATGGTTTCACATAAATAACCACATTACCTCCAACCTACAGCAGGGTTGGTCACATATTTGCTGATTAAGTAAATTCCTTTAAAAAAATGTTTTTTAAAAAGGTCAGGCTCTAAGAAATTTTCCAGAAATGTTCAGATAGATGCAAAAGAACACTGATGGGTATGAGTTGCTAGATATGTGTTAGCATGCATTCCAATAATATACTACCAAATAGTTTGAAACTTGTCCTTGTTTCAAATATTTATTTTTTATTTAGATTATATGAATCAAAGCACCAAGACAAAATTAACCCAAGTAGGAATAAATTGTGTTGTATTAAAATATATGATTTCTGATATTACCTTCCACTTTTGAAAGAACACTAATAATGTTCTCATCACTCTAAAAATATATTTTTACAGGAGAAGTTGTTCCAGTTTCTCTTAGGTTCCAGTATTTCAAAAGCTCTAAATTTGATCTTAAATACTGGTACCGCCATAATGCTAACACCCTTTTTAAAAAATATTTTATTTATTTATTTGAGAGAGAGAGTGAGTGAGAGAGAGAGAGAAAGGGAGCTGGGGGAGAGGCAGATGAAGAGGGAGAAGCAGGTTCCCCACTGCAGGGAGCCCGACATGGGGCTCGATCCCAGGACTCCAGGGTCATGACCGGAGCCAAAGGCAGATGCTTAACTGACTGAGGCACCCAGGTGCCCCCACGCTTTTTAATAAAAACATGTATATAATAGTGAATCAGGACATGCTAACAATAAAGTTTCACATGAATATTCTAGAGAATTATTACTCATAGTAAGAGAATTGGAGAAGAAAATATATAGATGGTTTTGTAAACCTGCTCTATCAGGTAAAGGGAGGGATTGATTTTGTTACCTGAATTATCTAGGTCCTTCAAAAGCAAAATAAATAAATACATAAAGGCTCAATTAATTTTCCTTGAGCCAGTTGAAAAATAAAAGCATTGGGGCACCTGGCTGGCTCAGTCAGTGGAACATGCAACTCTTGATCTCGGGGTTGTGGGTTAAGGCCCCATGCTGAGTGTAGAGATTACTTAAATAAAAGTATTATTATTGTATATTATATATATATAATATTAAAATATTTTTAAAAAGGAAGAAAAAGAAAATCATTAAATGGGAATATCTCAATTTTGAGTATTTTTCAAAAATACCCTCAATAGTTTAATAATCATGAACAATAATTCATAAATCTAATACTTCCACTCCTAAGAGTCTATCTTAAGGAAGTATCCTATAATGCTGGTAGATCAATTTATAAACACATTTACAACAGTGTTTATTTTTTTCATTTATTCATTTAAACACATATTAACCAAAGACTAAACACCTGGGACTGTTGTTCTACCCATCAGGGATATAGCAGTAAACAAAAACTTTCTCCTCGTGGAATTCCATTCTAGTTGAGAGTGGGAGACATAGATATAAAGAAACAAAAAAAATTTAAAAGTGTGTTAGATGGTGACAAATACTATGGAGAAGAATAGAAGGAAATAAATAAATAAAGCTGGAAGGGTGTAGGGAGATTCTCTGAGTTGACTGAAGTTTCAGTGTTAATTGAAAAAAGAAGTAAGGGGGTGCCTGGGTGCCCCAGTCGGTTAAGCATCTGCCTCTAGCTCGCCTCGTGAGCCATCATTAGGACTTGGAATCATAATTACAAATTTGGTTATAAGAAACTCTTCAAGTGAATTGAACAGTATATTAAGGAAGAGTTAATATTCCTTCTGGATGCTGGGCTATAATATAGATATTAAAAATATGTGTATAAATATTTCTTAAGGACATTGGAAAACCTTGTGATAGGATGTTAAGGTGAACAGAGCTTCATGTAACATTGTAAAAGTACTCTGGTTTCAAGTATCTTTAAAAAGGCTAGAGAAAATCACGGAAAGAAATGTATTACATGTGAAATAGCAAGTAGTAAAACTATGGATGTTTTGTTTTCATTACTTTTCCCCCAACCTTCTTTCAACAGGCACATAGAACTTTCATAACCAGAGAATAATTACAGCTGGCTAACTTCTTTTAATTAAATGAATATTTTAAAAAGGGTGAGACCCGAGGTAACCAGCTCTACACAGCCATGTCTCAAGGAGAGCTGTGACTGTGTGTCCCTGGTTTTAGCAGCTCTGGCTTCATTCCTCTTGTATCATAGGAGTTGTCACACTATTCCTAGTGACTGTGCTACTGTTTTGAGTATGTAGAGAAATAGCTGAGAAAATTTTGGAATCAGGTCCTTGGCAGAGACTAGCTACTTAGTGCTGGAGGCAAGCACAGGCTCAATTCTGACGCTTGATCTGAGGTAACTTTCCTCACACTTTTGGAGAATGCAAGATTTCTGGCATAGAGCTGCTTATTTTTCTTAATCTAATAGATTTGCTATGAGAGACAGTAAAGAATTTGTCGGAGACCCAAGGAGGAGGCTTCAAATGACATCTTTACCTACTGATTTATTAGATGGACTTGTGCAATATATCTGACCTCTTTCTGCTTGAGGGCTTCTTGAACTCTGAAATGAGATGGGTGAAGAAAGGGAC
Source organism: Halichoerus grypus (assembly GCF_964656455.1). NCBI lineage: Eukaryota > Metazoa > Chordata > Mammalia > Carnivora > Phocidae > Halichoerus > Halichoerus grypus. The sequence continues at coordinate 27,376,221 of NC_135715.1, forward strand.
AGTAGAAGGGAAAGCATTAAGCAATCCACATGCAGACATTGCTCAAATCCAGGCTGTGTTCATATCACCTCAGGTTCTGTTTGGTAATAGATCTTGTCAGCAAACCTTCTCAGAGGGTAAGAAGGAGTGAAATTAAAGAAAAGTGTAAGCACCTTTTCAAAAAAAAAAAAAAAAAAAGCTTGTTGAAGGCTAATGAGGGGAAAAAATCATAAGTCTAGTCTGTGGAGATGCAGGTTTAAATGAGACCATGTCAGCAACATGTACATTAGGTTGGACATGGGTGATCCCAGGAGGACTTGGACTAGGGAAGAGCAGAAACAGGCCAGGGACAAAACATGATGACAGTTCCCCAATTCTTAGTGTCTTTCCAGGGGAACATCCACACAAAAAATCTATAATAAACTCAATTATCTGTTTCCTCTGTATAAATTGATGTAACTTTAAAGTGTGTTGATCTCCTTCCATTTTCCTGGTAGCTAAACATTCAGAGCTATAGTATATACAGAATCCCAGGACATGAAGAATCCAAGCAGACAGAGGGCATACCTCTTCTGAAATAGACAATACTAGTGCTCACTTATAGGACTGAAGAAAATAAATGGGTTCCTAACATACTATCAGTAAGCCTAACCATCCACTTGCAAGGTAATGAGTAAACTTCCACAAACCCAGGAAGCAATGTCTTCATAGGTCCCTGTAGAGAAGTGCTTCCTTCTTTGTACACAGTGAATTAACTCAAACAGCTGAAAGTCACACACACTCACACAAACACACACACATATTCTTTTCCTAGCCATCAGCATAGCCAAAATGTCAGTAACTCCTATGAAGATTGAATGATGCCCAATTATAAATTGACTGTCACAAAAATTCAGCAAGAACAAACAAATCGCTTTCTTTTCAGCTCTGGAAATAGCTAGAAAGATAGATGGGTGGATGGATAGATGGATGGATGGATGGACGGTTGGTTGGATGGATAGACAAGCAGACCAATTCATTCATTCATACATACATACATACATAAACTATTTCAACTGTAGCAAACTAATGACCTTGAAATTTTCGTGGCCAAGGCTAAGTTCCAATAAAGGCTCAACTGAGAAAGGATTTACTTCCAATCTCCCTCAGGTTGTTGGCAGGTTGTGGCTATAAGACTCATGGAAGCTTTCTTCCTCAGAGCCAATAAAGGGAGAGAGAGAAACTCCAGTAAAACAGGTGATACACTCTATGTCATTATGTTCAAATAACCCTGTCCACCCCATCACTTTTGCTGCTTTCCCCTGGTTAGAAGCAAATCTCAAGTCTTGTCCACACTCAAGCAGAGGGGGGCTTAGTCAAAAATATAAATACCAGGTGGTGGAAATTGTGTGTGTGTGTGTGTGTGTGTGTGTGTGTGTGTGTGTGTGCGCGTTTGTGTGGGGGGGGAGGGGTACCTTAAATCCTGTCACCACAGTCTGCCCTGTGACCCCTAATGTTTCAAATCTGTCCCATATAAAAAAACATATCCACTCCCTTCCAGGGTTTATAGGAATCTCATCACATTATAAACTCAGTTATGTGTCCAAAATCTTATCATTTAAATTAGATCAAGGTACAGGTAAGGCTCCTGGGTATAATCCTTTGGGTACAAGTATAATCCTTTTGGAGCAAAATTTCTTTCCATTTTTGAACCTGTGAAACTCAAGAGGCAAGTCAACTGCCCCCAACATACCCAAAATGCAATGGTGTGATATACATAGGTAACAGCTAGATATTCATATTCAAAAGGGGGAAAATGGAAGAAAAAAGGGGTCACTGATCCATAGCAGTTCTGAAATCCACCTGGGCAAATGTTGGCAGTTCATTTATTATGTTTCAAAGCCTAGACATAACTTCAGTATGCAGTACCTCTCTCTCTCTCTCTCTCTCTCTTTCCCATGGTTACTATTTAGTGTATAGTATAATATGACTCCACCCTCTCGCTTTTGGTTCCTCTTCCTTTTTAAGAAAAGTAACATGTATCTACATCTGAGTAATCATCTATCAGCCTGCCTCCTGCTGTGGCATTTTGAGGATCTGACAGTCTGTTTTCATTTTGCATTCTCTGGGTCCAGTGTAATCCAAGTTGGCAGTGTTCTGTTGCAATAATTTTCTCAAGAACTTTGTAGGTCTCCTGTGGATTTTAATGGGGTTCACTCTTTTAGAAAAAAGCTACACCCACAGATCTTTATGAGATAAACCCTTCTCTCCCTTAGTCTCCTGCTGATAATGGTTGAGGGACAACACCCTAAAACCTCCTACAGGCTCCTTGGTTTGAATGAGAGAATCTGTGAAGCACAGCCTTAATCTCTTGAAAGGGCCCTTTGTGTGACTGAATACCCTGTGCTTTTGATCTTTCTGAGTTTTAGCAAAAGGTTGTAATATCACACCTTCAGCCTTTTCTCTAAAGCATGCTTTCTTGACATGGGCTCGGGCACCATACCTTAATTTAGTAATTTGCCATGGGGGAGGCTAAGAATTTTCAAGATTATCAAGTCCTGTTTCCTTTGTTTCACAGCCCTTCCCTCAATTTATCTCTCTCTCCTCTCACCTTTTACTGTAAACAGGAAGAAGAGAACAGGTGGCTCCTTCACTACTTTACTTAGAAATGTCCTCACTTACAAGTTTTATTTTACACATAATTGAAGAAACAACTTTGCAAAGCTCTCTAGCACTAAATAGCAAAGATCCCCTTCTTCCAGTTTCCAGTAACATGTTCCTCACTTCCTTCTGAGCCTTCCTGAGCAGTGTCATCAAATCCAGATTGTTAACTAATGGTCAATTGAAAGAAATTTAGTCTTTCTCTACCATGCTCCTCAAAATTCTGGCAGCCTCCACCCACTTTCTGGTCCATTTCAGTTACTTGGACAGTAAAACTCCATTTCTAGGTGCCAATTACATCAAATCTACTTATCTACATACAAAAAGTGGAAATGTATAATTCATTTACAATGTAGAAAGTTAAAGCTAGTTTTCAGAGTTGTCAAAGCAGAAGCAAATTCCTTAATTTATTAAAGTAGTGTGACGCCAAGAGAGGTTGGATGTTATATCCTAAAAGTAAAATGAGAATTCAATCACAACAAGAGAATAGCTGCTTATATTTTGGACAAAAAAATATATTACTAATCACTGTGAGAACCATGTTGCTGGCCAACATCTTGCTCATCAATACACTATAGGTAGGAGAAGTCACACTGAAATAGTAACAAAACACATTAATGTTAGTGAAAGAAGTATGATCACTTGCTATCATGGATTCTGGTAAAATGGCATCTCCCAAAAGCTTGCCAAAACTTGCAGATGATAGCATAAATCCTGAAGCATATGGTAATCAGAGAATAGAAGCCAACAATTATAAATTAGATGTTGGAATGTTTCTTTCAATACATGACCACATCTCATATGGTAGCCAAGCATCACTAAGGAAACTACTGCTTATGTTGATAATGTGTGATTGGCAATCAAATCAAACTGGCAAATCAAAGTTGTTACTTAGACCAAACTTTAATCTCTCCTCTCAAATTATTATTTATTATATATTTCAGGGCAAAAATATCAAACTCATTTGGCATTAATTAAGCCATATTCATGACCTAGATTGCCATGTGACAGATGGTGCTCAGCTGCACTGAATTGTAGATTTAAGTCCTTCTCAAAACTCAGCTACTTCTGAAGAATATTCCTTTATTAACTATAGGTTTGGTTTCTAGCCAACCTAATACTTCCAGCCCAAGTACACCAATTCCATAAGGCACGTCTGTTTCAGCTAAAGTAGTAAATACTGACAATAAGTAATTTCTAAAATATATCCTTCTGAACACAAGTAAGACGGTAGCTTTCAACTATAAAATCACCAATGTTGTCACACCTGCCGCTCAAACTCTTCCCAGTAATCCATCATTAATTGGGCCTTGAATTATCCTTACTGCCACTGAAGTGGTATTTATTACAAAATACTTCTAAAAAAATATTGAAAACTTGAAGATGACATTGAGACTGACAATGCGGATGATAATCATGACCTAGACGTGATCCTTGTAAAATGTGTATTTGGTTTTGAATTCAATGTGCTAAAATTAAGGATTCATGTTGGATCTTTTCAAGTTGTGTTTTGGAAGACTTCATGAGAGTTCAGTGAGTAAATGGATGATGAGGTCACCGTGCTTTTTCAGTGAACAGCTGGATTTTCTTTAATAGGAACAGTAAAGGGCTTTTTTAAATATCACTTCAAATATAAGAAATAAATATGTCATTTGTTAATTTAAATATACATATTACTTTATATCATTGCATCTAACACATAACTGATTGTAAGGAGCACCATTATATTATATACCACTAAGGAAAAAAAGTACTTCCAATTAATCTATGACACAATTTTTTTTGTCCTATAGAACTTATATCCTTACTGGAAGAGCTCTTTTAGACTCAGATACAGATTTTTATTGTACATTACTCTTGTGCATATATAAAAAGGAATGTATCACCAAAATACATCAGTAAAGTTATTTCAAACTACTTTAGATGCTCTTCTAAATCATTTCGATTGAGCTTCGTTGATAATAGGAATCTTTCCACAGAAGGCTCCTTTGTGATGGGAAAATGGGTGTCATGCACATTCCTTAAAAGAGCACTCCACCATTGCCTCAAAAATTTTCTCCCATGACACTGACCTTCATACTGTAAATTTTCACGCTTTCTGTATCTTACCATAAGATTCCAAGAAAGGAGTTTGGGATCAATTTCATGCAGGTAATTACAACTGTTTCATGAGTATAGCAATTTCTAAGATGTTTTCCATCATTAGAAGGACACTGACTTCAGAGATGTTAAAATGTTTTTAAAAAAAATTGTTGTCTTGGAATTGATGAAATATGGAAAATACATCACATTTAGGAAACACATCAAGATTGGTCCCAAAGTGATTTTTTATAGCTACCTAATAAATGCTTAAAAATAAAGGGATATAATGAAAATTATATCATAAATATAATCCTCCGCCTGAAGGATTTCCAAGTTTTTCAGTCCATAAAAGGCTTCATGTTTCAATTGAAACATAATTCAAATGCCAAGTAATAATGGCATGCCCATATGAGTGCAAGCATTACAAATAAAGGAATAAATTTGCTCACAACATATATTGCCAGTAACCATTTTGTCCCAGAAGTAGAACAGATAAAAAATTAGGTATGCCCAGGGCGCCTGGGTGGCTCAGTTGGTTAGGCATCTGACTGTTGATTTCAGCTCAGGTCATGATCTCAGGGTGGTAGGATCCAGCCCAGCATGAGGCTCCTCACTCAGTGGGCAGTCTGCTGGAGATTCTCTCTCTCCTTCTGCCCCTCCCCCCAAGTTCTCACCCTCTAAAATAAATAAATAAATCTGAAAAAAATTTATTAGAACATGGCCATGCTCATTCATTTACATATCTCCTTTAGCTGCTTTTCCACCTCAGTGTTAACAGAGTTGCCCAGTTAAAGTAGAAACTATGCCCTGCAAAGCCAAAAATATTTATTATATAGCTGTTTACAGAAGAAGTTTGCTGAGCCCCACTCTAGAGCAAGGTGACAGTTTCATTCCCCCCTTTGCACCGTACACCCTACAGCCCGCCTTTAGGCCAACTTGTTTTCCACTTTCATAATGAGAAAACTTAGATTTTTGTTTAATAGTAATGTACTATTTTGTAATACTTAGAAAAAAATCCTCAAATGTTTCTTAGAGTAGAAGGGGAGTTTAAACTCAATGTGATCATAAAATTCCCTGTGCTTCTACGTCAGACCAAGGACTACAAACACCATTTCCTTTGCAATCCAGTTGATTGTCCTCTTCCCATTCCCTAATGTTACAACTCAGGTATACTTGGTATATCTCGCTTAGCATAATACACTCTAGTTCCATCCATGTCATTGCAAATGGCAAGATTTCATTCTTTTTGACGGCTGAATAACAATAGAGAACAAACTGAGGGTTGATGGAAGAAGGTGAGGGTATGGGCATTAAGGAGGGCATGGGTGATGAACACTGGGTGTTATATATAAGTGATGAATCACTGAATTCTGCCTCTGAAACCAATACTACACTACACTTTAACTAAATTGAATTTTAAAAAAAAGATATACTTGGTATGTTTCTACTTGGTAAATTCACTTCTACTATATTTTCAGGGGAGAATCTCAACCCATGACATTCCCAAGGAATCAGATCAAGATAATTCTTAAGCCAAAGTGGCATATTTTGGGTGTCATATTCTGCTCCCTTCAAGGCCATGAGACTGAGGTGATACTAAAGTTACAGAAGCCTATACAAGCAAACAGTCATCTAAATATCTAAATGCTTCAAGGTACCACCCAAAGCCTGACGAAAACCAATCACAAATAGCCAATTAGGCTTTAAGCTATCGCCGATCATTGATTTCCCTACCTTGCTTCCACCTTCCCCCTATAAAAGTCTCTCTACCAAGTCCTGTTGGAGGAACACTTCTAACCACTTCTAGTTGGGCACTGTCCAATGCGAATCAACTTTTGCTCAAATAAACTCAACATTTTTAAGATGCCTCAGTTTATTTGTAACCCCTCGCTGTGGCTCCAGGTGGCCCAGAAAAAAAGGGAGAAAAAAAAAGATCAAGTCAAAGGTGCAGCAGAGAAGAGAGGGGGCACAAAAAAGATAGGCCCTGGGTCCCTGATTCCAGTCACCATAAAGACACCCACTCCTGTCCTGCCTATAGTTTATACACAACAGTCAAAAATATCCCTCTTTTTAAGCAGCTCAAGCAGTATTTCCTGCAACCAAGCCTCTTGACTGCCAAGACCAGAGGACCTTCAGCACAGACAGTTGTGGGCACTTACTGTGTGGATGTCGACAGCCCTACTCCTTCAAGGCAGCACTGGCCACAACACCTGAAGTGCCTTTCCTATTTTCTTGTACAAGCTTTCCCTCCCTTCCCTTTTAGTGGTTTAGGAAATTTAAAAAAAAAATTTTTTTTAAAAGAAGGAAAGGTATTAGCATAGCAATTAGCCCTAGGTGCCTCGCAAAAATTGGATTTGCTATGCTCTCCTCAAAATACATAAACTAAACGCACAGCCCTGCGGTCCTTTTATTTTTCCTAACTCTCTATCTCTGCTTCACTTCTCCTACAGTTTTAGGTCTGAAAGCTTAATAAGTAATATATGTAAGATCTGCTATAAGCATTTAGCTGGAGTATCAAATTCCTTCATGTGCCCTTAGATATAAGAAAGAATCAAGTCTTCTTCAGTCTTGAGGAAGGCAAAACTGTAAAGTGAGGCAAAAGGTAACACACGTAAGAACCAAGATTTTTTTTTTTAGCTTGGCTGAAACTCCCTGCTTGTGCATCTCATGTTTTGCCTCTGAGAATAGAACTTATTAGCAACCCCGAAGTAAAAAAGACAGGATATTTTCCACAAGGGTCTCGCTCTGCCAAACATCCCAGAGTTTGTCTCCAAGGACTTGAAAAGAAAGGAAAGAATGAAGAGCGGAAACCATAAAGCATGCAGCCGGGCTCTCATCTAATTACTGAATGAATGGCACAGTTGTTTTGTCTGATTGCACTAAGCTAGTTACCCACTGCTAGCTTCATTGACAAAAAGGGAATCTACACAAATTATAGGGAAATTCAAGCGCTAAAGGAATGTTTGGGTTCAGAGGTTTGCAATGACTATTGGCTTTGGTTTTTGGCAAAGTCTGTCTTTGCCGTATGAACTCGGCTGTGCTGGGTCAGCTCGAAGCGTTCCCAAAAGCCTACAAGAGGACAGACTTCCTTGTCATCTGTATCCCATCAATAAATTAAAGTGATGTTCTCCAGCTCATGTTTGTTTCTTGGCAGGCTAATCTACAATCAGAAAAAGAAAAGCCTTTCATTTGCGGACTCCAGCTAAAGGAAGGAAGCTTTTGTATGCGGATTCACCGGAGACCCAAATATTAAAAACTGGAAGAGGAAAACCATATGTTGCTGTTCTCCTAAGTGAGCAGTTCAAAGTTCTGGTGAAAGCAAAGCTTGAGTTCATTACGCAGAAAAGCAAGTCTTTTTACTGTGAGAAGAGGGGGTACGGATAACAACGCTGATACCTCCGAACAGTATACACACTGACATGTTAAGTCGTATTCTGTTTTCTTCTATTTTTTATATCAGAAAAAAATAAGAATTAGACATTTCAAAAAAACCTGAACTGATGATACATTCTGGCATAATGCTTTAAGAGTTGCACTTCAGTTAAGAAGGAAGTGATGAATCCAAAGGAATAGAAATCAAAGATAATATTCATAAGCTCATGAGAGATAGCTGTAGCAAAGCTACTCCCTTAGAGACAGTCATAGCAAAGCTAGTTGACAATTTGTAGTTGCAAAACTGAATCCAGATTAAAGTAGAAGTGGCTAAAATCATTGTGCTGATTACCTGAACCCTCTCACAGAGTCTATTAAATCCTGTGCTGTTAAGAACTCTTCTTAAACTCTCTTGCTTCTCCAGGGGTTAACCTTGCCCTCATATCATTTGTGAACAAGTGCACTGATGAGAATAGAGTTGGTATGGTCCTTCAGTTGCCTGTAGTAGAAAGCATGGGGATTCTCTGGTCCTTTCTAGCTGGAAACACGGAATTTAAAGTGGTTGCAACAAAATTCTATCAGGAACTGCTTCAGATTGTGGACAGTTGAATACCATTTGCCACTGAAGAGAGGTTTATATCTGACTGAGAGAAAGCATTCATTAGAGGACCAAAGAAACTTTCTCTCTAAATGCCCAGAAGATAACATTATTAACCTCTTCTCTCTGGCAAATCAAGCACTAGGGGATAATGATGAGCATTTCGAAGAGAATCTCTTATAAAGACTAACATCAAATCAAGTGTAAAAAGTTTGATTTGTGACTGTAGGTAGATTGTTTCTCTTTGAAAGAAAATTGCTTTCTAATAAAAAAACTATTAGCTTAGTATTTTTTTTTCAAATTACCTACCATCACAATTCTTTGCTATTACTCATTTGAACAGCAATGAAGAGTTTATTCTTCTTAGGAAATCTCCCATAAATAAAAAGTAGACACATTTAATTTCCCTTCTAAACTCATCTTTTTCCTGAACTTGAAGTTAGAAAGAGTCCTTTTAAGATCTTTTTTTAATTGTTTTATTTCTTTTTTTTTTTTTTAAGTAATCTCTCTGTCGAACGTGGGGCTCAAACTCACGACCTTGAGATCAAGAGTCGCATGCTTTACCACCTGAGCTGGCTAGGTACCCCAAAAGAGTTCTTAAAACACCTTCCAAATTCAACCCATTTGAAACTTGACATCTACAATAGGGCCAGTATTCAATATATGGTCCCTGCTCTAGAAATAGCAAAGCACCCGACTTCTAGACAGTTCTGATTATTATAAAAACCTTTCATAGCTTTAATGGTTAAAAATTTGGCAAAAAAATAAAATGTGGAGATATCCTTCACATTATGCAGGAAAATATTTTCTGTGGGATCAATGAGTACATTGCTTTTTATAAATCCACTAAAATCATAGAAAACTAAAAGAGAAACTCATATTTATCAGTTCTTCAGAAAGGTGTTGACCTTTTATGGTTAAAATATAATAGAAACAACAAAAGAAAAAATTAATAGATTAAACTACACAAAAACTAAGTGATAAGGCAGACAGTTAATTGACCAAAACTATGGATGAGCAATTAACATAAAAGTTAATACAATGAGTACATAAATAAAATATTTAAGTCCTCACCAGTAACAAAAAATATGCAATATTTTAAAACAATGAGGTATAATTTTATGCCTGATAACAATTATTGCTTTTAAAATTATATAATAGCTTTTGACTAGTAATAATTATTAGTTATTGCCTTTAAAATTAGGCAATGCTAAGCTGACAAAATACACACAGTGTTGCTGGCAACATACATTATACAATCCTTTGGAGAGCAATTTGCCAATACACAGCAAAAATAAATAAATAAAAATTAGATTCATTATTCTACCAAGTAGCCTCTCCTTGTGGGAATTTTATTCTATGTAAAAATCCAAGAGAAAAAGGACCTATCTATATTTATATACTCATAACAGTATTTTTAAGTGGCTAAATATTAAAAACCACTTAGTGCCCAACCATTTATCCTTTCAAAAGAATATCTAAAAGCCATTTTATAAAGATAAGTATGGAGGACGCCTGGGTGGCTCAGTCAGGTAGGCTTCTGCCTCTGGCTCGGGTCAGGATCCGGGGTCCTCGGATGGAGTCCCACATCGGTCTCCTTGCTCAGTGGGGAGCCTGCTTCTCCCTCTGCCTCTGCCACTCCCCCTGCTTGTGCTTGCTCTCTCTCTCTCTGACAGATAAATGAATAAAATCTTTAAAAAAAAAGAAAGATAAGTATGGGAACTATGTCGCAATATAAAAAAAATGCTTGTGTTGCTGATGAAGTGGAAAACAACCAATTTAAAATTGTAGCCACATAAAAATATAAATCTACAGGGGCGTCTGGGTGGCTCAGTCTTTAAGCATCTGCCTTTGGCTCAGGTCATGATCCCGGGGTCCTGGGATCGAGCCCCACATGGGGCTCACTGCTCGGCAGGAAGCCACTTCTCCCTCTCCCACTCCCCCTGCTTGTGTTCCTGCTCTCGCGCTCTCTCTCTCTGTCAAATAAATAAATAAATAATCTTTTAAAATATATATATATATATATATAAATCTACAAACAATGATAAGGAAAGGAGTAAAAAATTCCAATAACTGCACTAAGGTTACAGGATTATTGCTGATTGTTTTCTTTTCCCTTTACTTTTTCAATAATATTGTTACATGATTCTTTATAATACGGAGTGAAAAACCATCCCCCTAGATGGTGGTGGCCAGGTTCTCTAGCTTATGGAGATGGACTCAGTCCAGGACGTGGAAGTGAGAGACAGAGAATTGTCCCTTGTTCAAACTCTTCCCAAGGACAGTCTCAGTACCACTCTCCCCAGGGTTTGGGGTTGGGGGGGTGGGGGAAGGCCAGTAAAGTGTAGATATTTTTCTTTAAGTGCCTTCCTGTGCTTTGCCCCCGAGCCATTGATTTCTATAAGCGTTACTACCCTAAATGCCAGGTTCATGATTCTTTATTTATAATGCCTCTTGTCTTCATCCTTTTTCCCAGGGCTATACTTTTCCTAGGCCCTTATTTCTTTCCCTCTGAACAATTCCAGTGGCCTCTACACCCATCTCCACATCTTCCATCATTCCCCAACGTCAGTCTGCTCTGCACAGAGCTCTACCGCCAGTCCCACTGTTCAAAAACAATTCTGTATTATGACTCTCCTGATAGAACTCTCCAAAAGGTCTCCCATTTACCTGCTAAATTAATCTGAACCCCTGCCAAGTCTTTCCGTAGAAGACCAACGTTCGTAAGACCTATCATTGTTTTCCAAGCCTGCCCATGAAAACTTTTCTCTAGTTAGGCTTGTCTTCTTACTGCATTCTACTTCTGCTCCTGGTGGTCTCCCTCTCTCTCTCTCATTCTCTTCATACATACACATGCACACAGACAGACAGACACACACACACACACACACACACATTCACAGTCAATTTTTATTCTGTCCTTTCCACCCTCGGAATACCCTCTTCTCTCCTCTCTGTTTGCCTTCACCTTATTTTTCCTTCTGACCTTGGTGTGACCTTTTTCTGAATTCCTCTATCATCTTTCCATTTAGTTTAACTAGCACTTTCTTATCCATTGTCTTCTTTTTGGAAATTGCAACTTATTTTCCCTATTTTATAAATAGCTCCTAGAATCTAATATTTGCCCACAAGTCTAACAGGTGAGTAAATTACAGTATTATAGAGAGTACTGGATTCTGGGAGCTTGGAGTCATCCTATATACAAATTAGAAGCCATAAGAAGGAGAGAGAGAGATTCCTTTTCACTGAAATTCAGGATTCTAAAAACTAAGGTAAGTTTCTGAAACTTTTTAAGTTTGTCTTTGTCACTTTTCCAATCATTTTTTAACACTCCTTCCTCTCATTCTGGATACCGTCTCTTTAGAAACTCTGCTTACGTGTCTCCCTCCCACTAAGTCCCCCTCCCACTAAGGTTACCCAGTTAGGTCTGCCCTGTGAAAATTCCTAATTCTTCAGGTCTGAAGTGTTACCAGGGAAAACAATCAGGCCCAATGTGCAAAAGAAATTTATTTCTGGAGTCAATATTTTCCTCCTGCTGAAATCTCTATACCAATGAACAGCACCACCCAATTATTCAAGCCAGACATCTAGGAATTATCTTTACTCTTCTATTTCCCTCATCTCCCTTATTTAATTGATCAAGATCTACAGAATTAACTAATCTCTCTTCTATATCTGAGAGGTATATATATATATATATACACACACACAGAGATAGACTGAGAGTATATATCTATACTCAAATATCAGCAAAACAACATAAAAGAGGAGTCTGCAGAAAAAATTAATTTAGTGCTAAAATAACAAGATTATAGACCTAAAAAAATTAGAAACAGAAAGAGAAGTGTGCTAAAAATATCATTTCCAACATTAAGGAAAATCCTAAGAAAAATAATCATGAATGAAAAGAATAAAACAGATCAAAGCAATTAGAGAAAAGAACATAAATACAGATGATGAAGACATTCCAACATAATGCTAACTGGAATTTCTGAAATAGAAAACTCAACTGTTGAATTCTCTGAGAAAAACCTGCTTAATCGTGCCCAACTGAAAAAAATTGAGAAGTAAAGTAAGTCAGTGATAAAGAATCAAAATATCACCACCATCAGTTATAAAAGCTAAGTATGTAGCTTAGCTGGGCAGCCAAATAGACCTGCTCTCTGAATCACAGTATTTGACATGTTTACCTTATCTGCTAGGCATGCTGAATCAGAACAGACCATTTCTCCTGAGAGGTAGGAGGATAGGGTAGTTAATCAGGTGGAGCATGGCCAAGCATAGGTGAATGACTGCTCCCCAAACGGGTGCCCACTCTTAGGAAGAAGAGAGGCAGAACTGACGTAAGCATCCCCAATTTATTTTCCAAAATTGTCAACGATCAGTCATTCTATCTGGGGATAGAACACGTAAAGAAGTGGACAGAGGCTTACACTAATGGAACACACATTATAAGAGGGCCAGTGTTTGCTCTCAGTGAAAGGGCTCTCAAAATGTCTGGCTAATGGGATTTTAGAATTGCTCCACTCTGTGTCTCCCAATTGTCATCTTTCTCAGCGGGAAAGTTTGATGCGGTTACTCTACCCAATACCATCATTGTAAAGGAGAGAAAACTTACCACATTAGCCCTAAAGTCTCTGGACCAAAAAGCACCATGTCTAGACCTGCTATAGAGACTACAGCACATCACTTGATACCCTCAACACTGTTTTTGGTGTCATTACTCTGTGGGACTTTTTATTGGTTTTTTTTTTTTCTCTTGGGGTGGGAGCAAGTATATTTTGCACATAAAAAGGAGTCTGAAATTAAATATTTTGTTGCACAGAAAGACTGTAGAAGATATTAGGGTATGTTCTGCTTCTCTCTCCTTCCAGGCAAACAGATGGATTGCATTTCCCTCTCCTGTGCGACTTGCTTAGACCAGTAAAATGCAAATGGAAATGCCATATGTTTCTTCCATGCAGTAGTGTTAAGAGCCAGGATGCAAGTCACCACATTCCTCCTTTCATTTTTTTGCCTTGGTGATTATGGAAGCATGTGTTGAGATGGAGCATCTATCAGCCTGTGTCCCTGAAAGATTGCAATGAACAGAGGCCCTCCAACCAATGTAGGACATGTGGCAAGTGAAAATTATAAAGTTATGTTGTGGCTTTCTGCTGTAGGCTCAAGTGGCTGGTGTCAAGATGGGCAAGTTCACGAAACCTGGGAGGGTGGTGCTGGTCCTGGCTGGACGCTACTCCAGACACAAAGCGGTCATCATGAAGAACATTGATGATGGCACCTAAGTCCCTCCCTACAGCCACTCTCTGGTGGCTGGAATTGACCGCCATTCCCGCAAAGTGATAGCTGCCATGGGCAAGAAAAAAATTGCCAAGAGGTCAAAGATCAAGTCTTTTGTGTAAGTTTATAACTACAATCACCTCATATCCACAAGGTATTCTGTGGATATCCCTGTGTTCAAAACTGTCGTCAACAAGGATATCTCCAGAGACCCTGCTCTTTTTTTTTTTTTTGAATTTTATTTTATTATGTTATGTTAGTCACCATACATTACATCATTAGTTTTTGATGTAGTGTTCCATGATTCATTGTTTGCGTATAACACCCAGTGCTCCATGCAATAGGTGCCCTCCTTAATACCCATCACCAGGCTAACCCGTCCCCAGCCCCCCCTCTAAAACCCTCAGTTTGTTTCTGAGAGTCCATAGTCTCTCATGGTTCATCCTCCCCTCTAATTCCCCCCCTTCATTTTTCCCTTCCTATCTTCTTTTTTTTAACATATAATGTATTATTTGTTTCAGAGGACAGGTCTGTGATTCATCAGTCTTACACAATTCACAGCGCTCACCATAGCACATACCCTCCCCAATGTCTATCACCCAGCCACCCCATCCCCCCACCCCCCACCACTCCAGCAACCCTCAGTTTGTTTCCTGAGATTAACAGTCTCTTATGGTTTGCAGAGATCCTGCTCTTAAAGGCAAGGCCTGATGAGAGGCCAAAGTCCAGTACGAGGAGAGGTACAGGACCCGGCAAAAACAATGGTTCTTCCAGAAACTACGGTCTTAGATCTGTTTTGTTTCAGTCATTAAAAATATCCAAAAAATAACAAATAAATTAGAAAGAAGGTTATGTTGTGTTGTATTCAAAGCCACTGAGATTTGGGAGTTGTTTGCTGCTTTAGCATCATCTAGTACATCCTGATGTGTATGCTGCTTTCTTGCAAAGATTAGAACTTTGCAGCGGAGGCAGCTCTAGTCACCTGTTTTTATTCAAGGGGCCCCCTCTTTTTCCCTTCAAGTACACTAAAAATCTCTTTTTTATTCACTCCACTGTTGAACTTAGTATGGATTCTACCTGGTAATATAGCATCCACAAATTCTGACGACTGGACATTTTCAGCGCTATACCTCAATGGGTATTGTCTCTTGGTATAGAATGGCTGAGGCATTTTTTTTAAAAAGCTTCCTAATTAAGTTTTCTTCTTGTCTCCACATTTAACTGGAAAAATCATCCTTAACACATTCCCAATCTAAAGCAGCTGTTAACATTTAAGACTGAACCCAGCCAAGGACAGTATCCATGCAATGTTCCAGATTCTGCAAGGCATTTCTTTCTTCAATGTCTTTTTCTCAATTATGTTTTCCACCCCCCCCCCCACTCCTGTCAGGAAGATTCAGCTGAATTTGTGTCAGTCTATCTGGTATTGACTACTTGAGCCTGAGAGTAAGAGTATAAAACCAAAATCTCAGCTGCCTTGCAGTTCAAATGAAGCAAATGCAGGGTAGAGAGAGATGGCCAAAAATGCTTAAAAGTCCTCTAAAGAATCTCTTTTCTCTATTTTTGGAACTTTGATTCCGGAATCAGTTATTTATTGCTGTAAAACCAATCATCTTAAAACTTCAAGGCTTGAACTTTCTTACACCATACACAAAAATAAACTCAAAATGTGAGACTTGAAACCATAAAAATCCTAAAAGAGAACACAGGCAGTAATTTCTCTGACAACACTGTAGCAACATTTTTCTAGATATGTCTCCTGTGGCAAGGGAAACAAAAGCAAACAACAACAACCAACTACTGGGACAACATCAAAATAGAAAGCTTCTGCACAATAAAGGAAACAATCAACAAAACAAAAAGATGACCTACTGAATGGGAGAAGATGTTTGCAAAGGATATACCTAATAAGGGGTCCCTACCCAAAATATGTAAAGAACTGATACAACTCAAACCAAAAAAACCAAATAATCCAATTAAAAAATGGGCAGAAGACATGAACAGACATGTCTCCAAAGAAGACATCCAGATGGCCAACAGACACATGAAAAGATGCTCAACATCACTCATCATCAGAGAAATAAATGCAAATCAAATCCACAATGAGATATCACCTCACACCTATCAGAAGGCTAAAATCAAAAACACAAGAAACAAGTGTTGGTGAGGATGTGGAGAAAAAGGAACTCTCATGCACCATTGGTGGGAATGCAAACGGGTGCAGTCACTTTGGAAAACAGTATAGAGTTTCCTCAAATAATTAAAAATACAATTGCCATATGATCCAGTAATTTCACTACCGGGTATTTACCCAATGAAAACAAAAACAATAATTCAAAAAGATATATGTATAAATATATATAAATGCATATATATATATATATATATATATATAGCAGCATTATTTGCAATAGCCAAAAGATAGAAGCAACCCAATTGTCCATCCTAAATGAATGGATAAAGATGTGGTGTATATATATATATATATATATATATATATATATATACACAGTGGAATATTAGCCATAAAAATGAATAAAATCTTGTCATTTACAACGACATGGATGAACCTAGACAATATAATGCTAAGTGTGAAATAAGTCCGTCAGAGAAAGACAAATACCCATATGATTTCACTCATATGTGGAATTTAAAGAACAAAACAGATGAACAAAGAGAAAAAGAGACAAACCAAAAAACAGACTCTTAACTATAGAGAGCAAACTGGTGGTTACCAGAGCAGAGTGGGGTATAAGGGATGAATGAAATAGGTGAAGGGGATTAAGAGTACACCTATCGTGGTGAGCACTGAGTAATGTATAGAATTTTTAAATCAGTATATTGTACACATGAAACTAATATAACACTGTACATTAATTATACTGGAATTAAAAAAACAAGTTAATTTTTTAAAAACTTTGATGCTTACAACATCATCTATTTATTATTTCTTACGGATATAAATATCAGCTCAACTGTTTTGTTGACCTGGGCTAGGTTTAGCTGCTCTCATTTGGGTTTTTCCATATGTTTGTGGTCATCTAAAGGAGTAGGTCAGAGACTCATGACTCATTTTTGTTTCATGTGGTCTCTTATCCTTTAGCAAACTCTACAAGCTTGTTTTCATAGCAATGGCAGGATTCCAGGAGAGGAGTAGAATACCCAAGTACTTTTTCAAACCTCTGCTTGTATCATGTCTGCTACTATTCCATTGGCCAAAGAATATCATATGAGCAAGCCCAGAATCAGTATGGGAGAGCACTATCAAAGGGCATGGATACAGAGGACATGAGAGATAGGGACCATTAGTGCACTTCATGCATTAATTGATTATTATTAATTATTACTAATTATTCATCCTAATGTATTAATCAGTGCAACTAATGTATCAGATAATGTACTTAGGAAAAGTTAAGTTTCCATAACAAGCTATGTCAGTTTATATTTTAAAATCTTTCTCCTGGTGATTGCTAAAAGGGCAGAGGACAAAATAGGTAAAGGGGATTAAGAAGTACAAACTTCCAGGGGCGCCTGGGTGGCTCAGTTGTTAGGTGTCTGCCTTCGGCTCGGGTCATGATTCTAGGGTCCTGGGATAGAGCCCCGCGTCGGGCTCCCTGCTCAGTGGGAGGTCTGCTTCTCCCTCTCCCACTCCCACTGCTTGTGTTCCCTCTCTCGCTGTCTCTCTCTGTGTCAAATAAATAAATAAAATCTTAAAAAAAAAAAAAAAGAAGTACAAACTTCCAGTTGTAAAATAAGTCATGGAGATGAAAAGTACAGCTTAGGGAATCTAGTCAATAATATTATAATAACCTTGTATGGTGACAGATGGTGACTACACCTGTGGTGATGAGCATTAAGTAATATACAGAATTGTCAAATCACTATGTTGTACACCTGAAACTAATATAACATTGTATGTCAACTATACTTCAATAATAAAAATTTTAAAGATTTTTATTTATTTATTTGAGAGAGAGAGCACACATGCATGCACGTGAGAGGAGAGGGAGAGGGAGAAAGAGAATCCCAAGCAGGTGCTCCGCTGAGCACAGAGCCCAGTGTGGGGCTTGATCCCATGACCCATGAGATCATGACCTGAGCAGAAATCACAAGTCAGATGCTTAACCAACTGAGCCACCCAGGTGCCCAATAATAAACAAAACAAAACAAAACAAAAAACAAACCTTTCCTAAAACCTGCTTACAGATGTGGTTCTGGCCACCTACATGGTTGTAATGTGATGATGACAGTTCACAGCCTACCTACTAGGATCTGTGCACCTTTGGCCCTATTTGACTCTCTGTGTTCCTGCCAGGAAACTCTGGCTCCCACAAGCTCTTTTTAATGGTCTCATGGTCCTGTCTACACTTGGCACCTAAGACGTCTATACA
Organism: Halichoerus grypus; assembly: GCF_964656455.1. Classification (NCBI taxonomy): domain Eukaryota; kingdom Metazoa; phylum Chordata; class Mammalia; order Carnivora; family Phocidae; genus Halichoerus; species Halichoerus grypus. Next base: position 27,394,563 of record NC_135715.1, read on the forward strand.
GTCTTGATAAGGAAGCAACCTGTCCGTGGGCAGGTTTCTTTTTTTTTTAATCCTGAAATGTTCCCGGAATCCATAGAAATGGTCACTTACCTGTGCGTCAAGCCCCCATAAACTACAGTCATAGGGTGCCATGGACTGAATGTTTGTGTGCCCCCCAAAATTCATATGTTGAAGTCCTAGCCCCCAGTGTGATGATATTAGGAAGTAGGGTCTTTGGGAGGTAATTAGCTTTAGATGAGTTCATGAGGGTGGAGTGTTCATGATGGGATTAGTGCCCTTATAAGAAAAGGAAGACACCAGAGCTTCCTCTCTCTGCCAGTGGGAAGGCAGCCATCTGCCAGAACAGGGCCCTCGCCAAGAACTAAATCTGCCAACACCTTGTTCTTGGACTTCCCACCCTCCAGAATCATGAAAAATAAATGTCTGTTGCTTGAGCGCCCAAGTCTATGGTATTTTGTTATAACAGCTCAAGCTTATTAAGACAAAGACCACAGTCAAATATCATATGCCTGAAAACAGTAGCATTAGAAAGCTAGTATAATATAAAGTGTCAAGGTCAAAACAATCTACACACACATTAAAATCAAATTTCCAGGGGTGTGTGGCTGACTCAGTTGGTGAAGCATGCAACTCTTGATCTCATGGTTGTGAGTTTGAGTCCCATGTTGGGTGTAGAGATTACTTAAAAATAAAATCCTAAAAAAAAATTGGAGCACCTGGGTGGCTCAGTGAGTTGAGCATCTGACTAATGATTTCAGCTCAGGTCGTGACCTCAGGGGTCATGGGACTGAGCCTGCATCAGGCCCCCCACTCAGTGGGGAGTCTGCTGGAGATTCTCTCCCTCTGCCCCTGCCCCTGCTTGCGTGCACTCTCTCTCTCAAAAATGAATAAATAAATCTTAAAAAAAAAAAAAGCAGATGTTCAAAGCCATACCTAAAGCTTCTTCCTGTGTAATTTTCATCTCCAAATTCTATTGTTTGTCATGTCATGCAATATTTCTGACCTATACACCACATGCTAAGACTTTCAAAGGGCTAATAAATAGCACCCCTCTTTCCTGCTGAGATTATTGAAAAAGAAGACATTTCAGCTCCTGGACAACCAAAATATCACCATTATGGTTGATAAAGGCCAAGTTAGAAGACACAATTTAGAGTGATAGCCAAATGTACCTGCTAACTGAAACCTAAAATTAGGCAGACTTATTTATTCAGGCATAGGCAGTACTGATGAGAGTTGTAGTCTTCCTGATGGGAGGTGGGTGGTCTGATCCAGTAAGAATTACTGCTTGGAAAGTTAAGTTATGCTGCTTCTTGGTTCTTGCTTCCCTCGGGCTTTTATTCTCCACAAGAACAAGAGTAGAAACTAAGCCAAGCAGGTTTAAGTTATTCATCGAAAATACAGAGCTCAGATGCATCATTGATTGCTCTCTGGGACACATTTAGTAAAGGAGTGAAAATACACTAATCAAGCGACCTCCACACTGAAGGCTATATCTCCCTAAAATCAACAAATAGAATAAGAAAAACATTCAAAGTCATAATAGGAAAAAATTTCCTGCGTTGAAGGAAAAAAAGAAAATATGCACATTAAAGTGGAACACTGAATTGTACTTCTACCCATTAAGAAACTCAATGAAGGATATGTAGCCTTTTCAACAAATGGCACTGGAACAACTGGACACCAATTGTTAAAAAATGAAATTGGACCTAAATTTCACACCTTATATAAAAATTTACTCCAAATAAATCACATATTATAAAAGTTAAAGTGCTATCACCAAAAGATGGAGCAATGGTTATTGAAGAACTTTAATGGCTAAAAAAAAAAAGTGTCCTTAACTAGTAACTGATTTGCAAGTATATTCTCCTGCTAGAAGTATCAATGTTGTCTGGCATTGATCCTTATTCATTCATTCATGTCACTCTTCTTGAAGGAGCTCAATACACGGGAAAATGAAATATTTGTTCTTCTCCAGTCATTGTAACTGCTGATCTGGCACCATGTTAATCTGCCAGAAGAGGTAACCTCACTTGGGGTCCCCCTCTGCTGGGCACCTTGCATGTGCACCTAGCACACTGCACTGGCTGGACTATGGCAGCAAGTACGGAAATTTACTATGACTAGCTCCTCAGATACCTCATGTCCTCTCCTACACTGAGCTTCAGGGACAGGACTTCTTTGGATCTTTTGGGTTCTTGGTGATTCTGCTCTTGCTTTAGTAATTTTTCTCAGAAGAAGCACAGAGAGAGAAAAAGGAAAAAAGGCAATAGCAGTAGTATTTTCATAACCATAAAAGGCTATCTGGTTGAAGGTCTTCTGACTCTTTGCCTGCTTTCTATTGCCAAACAGCACATTTATTAAAACATACCAAAAGCCAAATAGGCTGGTTGCTGGCAGCGAAGTTCATTTAAAGAACTGAAGTAGGAAGATTACAGAACTGGAGAGCTATGAGAACTACTTTCTGAAGAAAACTAAACAGCCAGGAAAGCACTGGAGCTTTTGTAACTGAAATTGGTGCAAATGTGGGGAGCTGCTCCAATGTATCTGACGCACACTCCCTTTGAATGTGGCCCTATCAAAAGCAATATTATCAATGATGTACTAGTATCAAAAATCAATATGAGATATTAGCAATGACATCCTAATAATTAGATTTAGAAACTATGTTGATTTTTTATTATCAAAAACTGCATATTCTATTTCCTGTAAGTTACTGTTATTCGAGTTCTTCAAGTTTGTTTTAGTAAAAAAAAAAAGATGAAGGAAGGAAGGAGGAAAAAAAGAAAGAAAGAAAGAAAGAAAGAAAGAAAGAAAGAAAGAAAGAAAGAAAGAAAAGAAAGAAATTTCCATTCGTACGTGTTTTGTTTTCTTAATCATCTCTTTTTTTTTTTTTAAGATTTTTATTTACTTATTTGTCAGAGAGAGAGAGAGAGAGCGAGCACAAGCAGGGGGAGCAGCAGAGGGAGATGGAGAAGCAGACTCCCCGCTGAGCAGGGAGCCCGATGTGGGACTCGATCCCAGGACCCTGGGATCATGACCTGAGCCGAAGGCAGACGCCCAACGACTGAGCCACCCAGGCGTCCCTCTTAATCATCTCTTAATGAGCTGGATTTGACTCTAATCTTAGGTCTTTCCACCAGGCTTTCAACAGAGGGTCCCAGTAGCAGCACCAAAGGGAGTTGGTGAGCTCCCAGTTAGGAGGGCTTTGTGTCCTGTCCCTTGTTAAGGACTATGGACATCTGCTCACTCTCAGGTCCAGTCCCACACCAGTGCTGTTTCGAGCCCAATCTCACCGCTAGTTCATCCTATAGAAAAATGTAGGTGTGTCAGCAAATGGATTTAAGATCTGCAGGGAGCTTTACAGTTTAAAAATACTTTCTTTTTACTGTTTTTACTGTTTAAAAAATTCTAACAACTTCTACATCACCTCTTACACAAATTCTTTCTTGTTTTATCTAATCACATTTGTGATGATGTTTGTGACAATCTTCTAAACAGGAAGAAAACTGGATTACTTTGGATTTTACACAGACTTTATTAAACACTATAGATGTGAAGTAGGTATTTTTACCCCTTTCTTAGAGGCATAGGAAAAGACCCACTAATACGCTCAAGCCCTCCTCTCTAGTAAGAATGGGAACTTGGACTTAGGTTTCCTTATCAAGTCCACCAAGCTTTAACCTCTGTTCAAAACATAATAACAACCACTCATATATTTATAGCATTTGGGAATATCAAAAGCATTTCACATGCACCATCTCTATCTGATCCTAGAAATACGTACGCTATATATAAAGTAAGCAAAACAAAGTATTGCACCTCCATTTTATAGATGTAAAAACCAAGGCGGGGGGGGGTGGGTAGACAGGGTGGAGGTGGGGTTAAATGATTTATCTAAGATCAAACAACTTTCAAGTGGCAAAGTCAGAGGGAGAAGCCAGGCTTTGGGACTCCTCACTCACACTATTTCAGTTCCACTCTATCCGCTGTACTTTGCTTCTCATTCGACAGCTTTCTCAGTTTATCTAATTAAATTTGTCATCCGCAGTTTTGCCTCCATACATGAAGAAAACTGATTACTTGGATTTTAAGAGGATGGGGGGATATTTTTATAGGGTGAAAGCTTCTGTTGAAGAGTTCTGCTCAACAGGACCTAGAATGATAAATGAAGACGATGACGATGAGGAGGAGGAAGATAAAATAACCCAGCGATTATTTACCAGGGTGTCTGTAGAATTGTCATGTCCAATCATGAAGATTTGTGCTCAGTCTGTTTAAAATACCAGTAGTGTGGAGTGCTTGGCCGGCTCAGTCCGTAGGGCATGGAACTCTTGATCCTGGGGGTTTTAGCTCAAGCCTCTCATTGGGCCTAGAGTTTACTAAAAAAAAAAAAATTTTTTTTTAATTAAAAAATAAATAAAGTGCATAAAAATACGGTTAGTGTGGGCTTAAAAATTTTTTTGATTGCATTGTGAGCAATATGGATCAACACTTGAGAAGTGTCTTTAAATAATCTGTTTTTATTTAAAAAATTAATTCTTAAAAAAATTGTAACAAAAAAATCTGTAGGCACAGAAAAATTCCAGCAACTGGTTCATGTGAGCTAGGATCATTTGATGTATACACTTAGGTCTTTTTGACATGGAGAAGGTGAAATTACAGTTATTTAAAAATAGAACTGTTAAAGATTGCCTCAAAACAGTTTCTTTCCTCCACTTGATTTTTTACTGTAACAAAAAAATTGTGTACTTTGGCCCCAAGTGGTATCACATGGAAATCTAAATGTCCTTAAAATTTTCTTGACTCAGTCCAAAGATAGCTGGCCTTCATTGAATAAGAATACAACTGTGATTCAGAAGGTTTAAAAACGTTTCTCCAAACACTGATATCAGTGAATATGAGGACCTTTGTAGAAAGATGAGAGAATCACATGTCCCTCTTTTGCAAGAAGGTAAGCTTTATTATTGCTAAAATCAATTCCTATTACTACCAAAAAAATAAGGGTGTGTGTGTGTGTGTGTCTGTGTGTGTGTGTGTGTGTGTGTGTGTCTGTGTGAAAAAAATAATTTACCAACCACAGGGCACTATTCACATGCAAAGTATTTTTTTTTTTTATCATCACCCTATTAGGGAATTAAAAAGGTCTTGTTTGTTTGGTCCCCTTTAGCCTTTCCTGTCTGATTACTAGGCAACAGAGCTTCATGGATAATAAAGGTGAAATCGCCAATAATTTTTTTTTTTAAGGAAAAAAAATCTAGCTATGCCAAAGTTCTCAGAGTTCCATGTTGTGCAACAAAGCCACTGGCTTTGAATCAGTGCCATGACCCTAGCACCTTGTGCCAGATACTACATTTACTCAGGGTCATTTGGGCAAAAGTAAGGAAAAATATTAAAGCAATGTTTATGTAGCAGATATGTAATATCAACCATGTTATGTACATTGGTGATAAGAGTAAGGGTTGGGTTGTTTGGGAGAAAAGTGACATTTTCTCTTAAGTAGTGGAAAATTACCAGTTGTTAGTGTGGTGGAGTTCTCTACTTTATTCCTTTACTCTTTCTTCATGCAGCTCCGCTGTAAATCATTATGATAGCAAAAAAAAAAAATTTAAATTTAAATTTAAAAGGATCATCAGATATGTTTTCTAGAAGTGATCTGAGAGTCAAAGTAACATGGTGATAAACTATAAATTATACATTATCCAGTGTGTCATTTCTATGATGAGATAAACAGGCAAAGTGTCATAGCAATAGTAAGTTCAGAAAATGCTTCCTAATTGTCCTCTAATTGCAGACCACTGTCCAGATCCTACCTTTCCCAGCCTTCTCTGGTAACAAATTCTAAAGACCTGGGATTGCAGCAAAGACCCTGCTTAGCAATGTGTCATAAGCGCCAAATCCACCAATAGGTTCAAGTTGAGAGTTGTTTTATGGCCTCAAATGTGGTTTTCTTTGAAATCCACTAAGCTGTAGTTATTCCTCAAACCCATGCTCTGCTTGGTCCATCCTAGCGACAGGTTTTCTGTATTGGTTTATTCAGTAAACATTTAGTTAGGTCCTTAATTCCCTACCCAACTTTTATATCTCCTGCCCAAAACACTAGCTCTTGATACTGTATTTTTTATTTCCAAACTGAATGCCATTTACCTAAAATACTGGGTTCTCAAAATAATTATTAACCCCAAGTTCAACCCACAAAAGCCTATGTAATCCATGGTATACTTAAAAATTGTATTTCAGTACTTCCAACTATTTCCTTTGCCATGTTCTTTCCTTTGGGGAAATGTATTGAATTCTCACTAGTAAAGCCAAGGGAGAATATCTCCCCTTCAACATCACAGAAACCTTTACCTATCCTTTAAGAGACAGAAGTGAAACTAAACTTACTGCCTACATTGTTGCCCCAGGCACTTTACATAAGTTATCTCATCTAATCCCCAAGTAAATAGTACACAGGTTTTACAAATGGGGAAACTGAGGCCCAAAGAGCCCAAAGTGAAAAAAGGAGTAGGTGATCAAATCAAGATTCACCCTGTTGGCCGTAGAATTTCATAATTCATGCACCTTCCAAGAACACCATCCTGCCTTTCAAAAGAAGAGGATGGAGCCAAAGTCAACTACTGCTTGGGTGTTCTAAAGGAGGAACAAAGGGAAAGTATTCCTGCTATGGGCTGAACTGTGTCCCCCCGAATTCATATAGTGAAACTCTAAACCCCAGTGCTTGAGAATGTGACCATATTTAGAGAGAGAGCTTTTAAAGAGGTAATTAAATTAAAGGGAGACGGTCAGGGTGGGCCCTAATCCAATCTGACTGGTGTCCTTTTTTTTTTTTTAAGAAGAGGAGATTAGGACATACAGAGAGCCACCAGAAATGCACATGTACGCGCACAGAAGAAAGATCGCAGGAGGACAGAGCGAGAAGGCAATCATCTGCAAGCCGAGGAGAGAGGCCTCAGGGGTAACCAACCTTGCCAACACCTTGATCTTGGACTTTCAGCCTCCAGAATTGCGAGAAATAAATGTCTGTTGTTTAAGGCCCCCAGTTTGTGGTACTGGCTATGGCAGCCCCAGCAAACTAAGTCAATCTGCATAGTAAGAAGTGCTGGGTCTCCTAGCCACTCAAGTGGGATGAGTTATTTTGAAGCCATTGTTGAATGATGCAATTCATTATTTTTCTAGCCTTGAGGCTCAATTTCTATGGAGCTTCCTAGAGGAACCAAATCAGTCCTATTCCTATTAGGTCTTCAAATATTTTCTTTCTTTCTTTTTTTTTTTTAGGATTTTATATATTTATTTGAGTGAGAGAGAGAGAGAGAGAGAGGGAGAGCATGAGTGGGGGGAGAGGCAGGGGGAGAAGCAGGCTCTCCACTGAGCAGGGCGCCTGATGCAGGGCTCAGTCTCAGACCCTGGGATCATGACCTGAGCCAAAGTCAGATGCTTAACTGACTGAGCCACCCAGGTGCCCCAAATATTTTCTTTAGGCACAGAAGACTACATCAATGTATGGAACTGGAGATGGAGATCTAGAATGAATGTGACAAAGATGTCTACAACATACCTGATGTGATTTGCACCTTCCTATTCTGTGGGAGAACTCAACTTTACACCCCAAGGTGAGGGTGAGGAGATTTAGCTCTATCAAAACTCTTGAATGACAGGATTTGATAAGCTTCAGGTTTGGTGAATATTGGAGGAACTGGAAGGGTAGCCACCCTAAGATGGCATGGAAAGCCCATGGCCCTTCCCACATCCACACCTTGCCCTATGCAGCTCTTCCATATGGTTGTTTCTGAGTGATATCGTTTGCTACTAAATCAGTAAATGTGAGTATATCCCCAGGTTCTGTGAGCCATTCTAACAAATTATCAAAGGCAGTCACAAATCCCATTGGGTCAGAAGTACAGGTGGCAATCTAGACTTGCAACTGGCATCTGAGGTGAGGGCAGTCTCGTGGGACTGAGCCCATGACCTGTGGGATCTGAGGTCATCTCCAGGTAGTCTGAGAATTGAGTTAAATTTATAGGACACCCAGCCGGTGTCCACTGAGGGTTGGAGAATTGCTTGGTGTGGGAAAAATTCACACAGCTGGTATTGGAAGTACTGAGAATAGAGGAAAAAAACAAAGTTTCCTTTTACAGTACTCTAAAAAGTTCCTAAACTTCGGGTTGGCCTCAGAACATCATTGGCCTCCCGCTGCCCGCTAGAAAGGGAATGACCCACAGCTGGGCAAGCTTCCTGGCGTTCTTCCAGGATACACTCGCTCTATCCAGGAACAGGGGAAAGTACCAGGAGTCCTGCTGCGGGCTGCACTCGCCACAGTGTAGAGCCTCATCATGCGAGCCTCAGAAGCTCACAGTCCTCTGCCTCATCTGCGGACTTTGTTTAACAGTTAAGATGCAGGATGAAATATTTAATCAGTACTACAAGACACATTGCCTTCTTCTATGTCATATGCCTTGATATGCCTGGTGACTTTGAATTAGCACATCAGCTTTTTATTTCCCCTAATGCACACAGAGGTTGACCTGGAAAACTATTTTTCCCTTCATCTATCCATTCCGATCCTCTGGGGTGGTAAGAGAATAGTGCCAAGAATTGTTATTGTGTTTTGAAAATTTGTTTCCAAAAGATGACATGGGCAACTCATTTTTTAGATATTGAAGAAATTATAAGCTCCTCGGGAGCTTCCTGGGTGAAATCTGAAACTGGTTCCTGAATGCAGAGGACAGGGAGAGACCAAAGAAAGGGACAGGCCACTCGGGCTGGTAGGTGGCAGTTTTAATAAGCAAAGGGAACTTACATCCGAAGCTTGTCTTGGGCAGCAGCAAGATAAGGTGATTCCTGCACCTGCCCACCAAATCCCAAAAGTTTGTACAGAGACCTTAACTAGGTCACATATACTGTGCAGGTGTTCTCAACACCAAATCATTATCTCAAGGTCATGTCCTTGGAGCTGCCTCTGGGAGCAGGAAAGGCAAGCAGAACCTACATTCCAAGGACAGGGGAGGGGAGGGGAAGCCTCTGAGATTGGGTCCCGCTCAGGGATCAACCAGTGGCCATGTCTTTTTGATGACCTTCCCCAACAGAAGCCCCGGTCCCCTCCCTAGCTGGTTGTTACGGGGGCAAGTTGCCTTGCAAGGACGCATGTTAGGAGTCATGGGGCTTCACCCTGCCACACTCAGTGTGTTGCTCCCTGTCTGCCCGTGGCCCCAGGGCACTCACCTTAAGTGTGACCAAAGACTGGAGACTGTAGGCAAGCAAAAAGAATGGAAGGGGGATAAGGACGGAGGTCATAGATGAAAATCAGTCCTCCAGTACAGTTATCAGCTTGTTTTCGCTTGTCAAGGAAAGAGTTTAATAATGCACCATTTTCCTGGTCCCCTGGACAAGCTAAATGTTAATGCCAAGGCAGCCAAGAAATGCCTCAATTCTGAATCAAGACTGGAAAAATGACAGCCTCTGAAGGTAATGCTAGCACTTTCCCAGACTCACAGGGAAACTGCCAGCCTAACATCCACTTGTCTGACATCACCAATACATGGGCATCAACTTTATTTCACCAGAACTCAATCCTTTATCACAAATTACTAGTATCATATTTTTTCAGAAAAGCATACTCCTTTATTAAAGATTAGCTCCTGCCTGCCACTCTTTATTTTTCATCCATAATGCTCTAAGATGAACTAAGTTCCCTTTAGGCCCTCGGGGCAGGTAGGTATCTCTGGGGTGGTGCAGGAGATGGCCCCCCCTTTCTCTCCGTCAGCCCCCAGCCCAGGCTGCTGGCAGAAGTGTGCACGTTACACTACTTGAGAAGCCATGTATGAGTATGCCCTTCAGGGGAGCTGAAAGGGGGCCAGGACCAGAAGGGGGGAGCAGCTGCACCAAACAGCTTCTTCTGAGCAGTCTCAGACATACCACCTTTCTGGGAAGAGCAGCCAAGAACATGGGGGAAGCCAGGTAAGGCAATGAGGCAATGTGGAGTGCACACCAGGTCCGCGGCTCTTCTCTGAGGAAATCTGAGGAGGGATCCCAGGGAGAGAGAGGGGGCACTTCTCTGGTTACTTATCCTCCAATAATAGGAGGAAATGTGCTTCTACGGGAATTCTTCAACAACACCAGCAGCAATAAGAGAGTTCCTTAAGAAATCTCATTTGGAGAGAGGGGCGCCTGGGTGGCTCAGTCGGTTAAGCGGCTGCCTTCAGCTCAGGTCATGATCCTGGGGTCCTGGGATTAAGCCCCACGTCTGGCTCCCTGATCAGCGGGGAGTCTGCTTCTCTCTCTCCCTCTGCCTGCCACTCTGCCTACTTGTGCTCTCTCTCTCTGTCAAATAAATAAATAAAATCTTGGGGCGCCTGGGTGGCTCAGTCGTTGGGCGTCTGCCTTCGGCTCAGGTCATGATCCCAGGGTCCTGGGATCGAGCCCCACATCAGGCTCCCTGCTCCATGGGAAGCCTGCTTCTCCCTCTCCCACTCCCCCTGCTTGTGTTCCCTCTCTCCCTGTGTCTGTCTGTCAAATAAATAAATAAATAAATAAATCTTAAAAAAACACACACACGCACATTTAGTCTAAAAAAAAAAAAGAAATCTCATTTGCCAATGAACATTCCTATTTCCTCTCACACAGCAGAGAACAGAGAAGAAGGTTGTGAAATGATATGCCCCAGTAGCGCAACAACATCTCAAACTAGGGATTAACAAAGGAAGAGAAGAGGGACGGTTTCCTACTCTCATTTCTAAAAGCTCCTATTGCTAATCCACTAACAAGAACCAATTATCTGGAAAAATAAAAGAGTCATAAAACTAGTATTAATTAATAATATATTAATTAATTTATTTATTTATTAATATTAGTCAATATTATCAGTGAAATGGAATAAAATGAGGCATTACCCATTGCTACTTGCAGGAAAAAAATTCATTTAAAAATAGATTTAGCTTAAGGGTGACTGGTTGGCTCAGTGGGTGGGACATTGGGAGTTCGAGCCCCACGCTGGGTGTAGAGATTTCTTAAAAATAATATCTTTAAAAAAAAAAAAGATTTAGCTTAAATATGATACATCTCATCATACACTTCTTATAAGTTAGAATCTAGAGCAAAGATAATAAACAGAAAATAATTTTAACAAATATGGAATTTAGAATTTAGAGTAACGTATTACCTTTGGTGCTGCATAACACCCTTTTATCAGACATACAAGAAAATTTAACTAGACGTATGAAAAATGATTTATTTTCCCATTTCTGAAAAATAATGAAAGGCATTTGTTAACATTTAATAGCCTTATATCAAATATTTCTTCTGTAAAGCTGAACAGCAATTTAAAATCGATTATATTCCTACTGTTGCCATAATTTATGATTGGCAATCCCTTATGCATTTGATGGCAAAAGGAACTCCCCGATGAGCTTACACATGGATTGACAGCCTCCTTCACACGTGTATAAAATCAAAACATTTTCAAGTCATGCTACCCAAATACATGTAATATAAAGCATTGAATATAGGATTTAGAAGTTGATTTTCACTTCTTAAAATCATTTTTACTGTATTTATTTTTTTTTTGTAGGCTTCCTCTTTTAAATCTTTTGTGTGTGTATTTTTCTCCTGCTTTAAAAATAATATAAGTAGGGGCGCCTGGGTGGCTCAGTTGGTTGGGTGCCCCAGTCTTGAACTCAGCTCAGGTCTTGATCTCAGCATCATGAGTTCAAGCCCAGTGTTGGGCTCCATGTTTTGTACAAAATAAATTAATAGAATTCAACTACACAAAGTTCAATATAGCAGAATATACAACAGTAGACAATGAAAGGACCCAGCAATACCCCTCATAAGGCCAAAGAGTCTGGTGTTGTCCATGCAAACCTTGGTTTTAGACTGCCTGCATTCAAGTCCCAACTTAGCTACTTGTTACCAGTGGGATGTTGGCTGAGTTATTCCCATCCATAAAAAGAGATAATAACAAACCTACCTCAAAATGTTGTGAATAATCAATAAAACAATCCACATAAAACACATAGTACAGTTCCCAGCATATACTAAGAGCCCCATAAATAACAGCTCACCATCAGTCTCATCAGCATCATCATTATATTTACATACCTTCTCTACCTTCATGGATCCAGCCCAAAACACATTCATTCTCTATGGTCCACTCGGGGCTCCACAAATTGCTCACCAGGCTCTCCATTTCACAATCCCTTGCGGCTATAACACCTTGAAAGAACCTAATGCTGGCATTTCAGCTTTGATTCCTAACGCCTGGCATGCTCTGACAGTCCTCCAGTCTGGAGGTCGCCAACACGGGCTGTGCGTGACAATCTACCGTGGTGTGTGTATCTACAGTCCATTCTGCTATAACGCTTGTTTATTCCAATGTGACCAATAAATTAGGAGAAATTTTAGCATAATGCTAATTTTGCATTGGCTTCTGCCAGTTTCATCACCAGGCCCACACAGAAAGTGCACCCGGCTGAACCGAGCCGGGCACGAACCAACAAAACGCAAGCACGCACACACCTCTCGCTCACCGTGAGCGCTCCATCGGCTGTTTCGTTGACTGCTGCCGCTTTCTACACCTGCTCTTCCGGCTTCCCATCTGATTGCAGGTAAGCTCCTTGCAATAGCTCACAAGCTGCCACTCCAGCCTGCTGGCCACGTGGCCCTACTCCCTCCTTTTACTTCTCCCCTCTTCCCTCTCAGCCTATTTTGTACTTTTCCTTTGTTCTCTGCTCTTTTTCTCTCTTTATCTCCCTTTCTCTCACTCTTTTTCTACCTCCCTATTGTTTTCCTCTGGCTCAGAGGGTAGTAGCCATGGGAACCAGGTTGGCGTGCATCATGAGCAACGGTAGGAATGCACACTCTCACAGTCACATGAGACATTTTTTCAAGGTAAAGTGACAGATTGATTGCTGTTGACGTAGTTCTTCACCACTTACCATGGATAAAACTGTGCTCCCTTTTTATTATGTTCCTATCTTTTTTATGTATCCTGATGACATTTTGGGGTGTTTACCCCAATCCCAGCCCTGTAGCTTCTATTGCATGATTTTGCATAGCATGGTGAGTCTTAGGAGCCCATATATTAGGTACGGCAGAATTGATAGTATCTATCATCTCTACAATCGATTGAGCTTTTATCAGATTTTCAAAGGAATCCACTTGTAATCAAAAAAAGTTGAAGAACTTTTGGTCCAGGGGAGTTCTCTCCAAAAGAAATGTGAGCCATTTTATGTAAAACATTTTTGAGTAATAAAAAAGTAAAAAGAAACAGGTTAAATTAATTTTAACAATGTTTTATTTAACCCACTATCGTCATTTAAACACATAGTCAATATAAAAAATATAAATGAGATATTTCACCTGTTTTGTACTACATCTTTGAAATCTGGTTGTACGTTAGCACATTTCAAGTGCTCAGTAGCCGTGTATGCCTAAGGACTGCTGTTGACAGTGTATCCCTAAAGGATTCCTGTCCTTTTGACCAGAAGATGGAAACAGAGAAGAAGATTCCTGATCCACTTTTTTTCTCAGATAATGTAAATAAAGCTAAAAGGTAGCTTTGATTAAGGCGGACCTGAAACAAATCCACCAGCCCTTACATGCTTTTCTAACCTGATTTAGATTAATGCCTTGCTTAGTGTCAGATTTGTTGTGGTCCAAAGGTGGGGAAAACGTGCATCCATCTAAATATAGAATCTATTCCGTGTGGAACTCCTGGGGAATACAGAGGAAGTCTTCTCTTTGCTAACTGCATCTCTTAAACTGTGAGGCTTATGAGCAAACTTTTTGACTAATAATTTTTCTAACAATAAGAAACATAATCTTAAAAATAGCTTTTGTGGGGGTACCTGGCTGGCTCAGTCAGAAGAGCATGCAACTCTGGATCTCAGGGTCATGAGTTCGAGCCCTGCACTGGGGGTAGAGATTACTTAAATAAACTTTAAAAAATAGCTTTTGTGAACAAAACAAGAAAAAGAAACACATTGAAGTTGATTTATATAGGACCAAAAATTCATAAAGAATTTATTCATAAAGATATCAATTCATAAAGAACCCATCTTAGAAATGTAAGCTTCTTTTTTTTTTAAAGATTTTATTTCTTTGACAGAGAGAGAGACAGCTAAAGAGGGAACACAAGCAGGGAAGTGAGAGAGGGAGAAGCAGGCTTCCTGCTGAGTAGGGAGCCGGATGCGGGGCTCGATCCCCAGACCCGGGGATCATGACCTGAGCCAAAGGCAGATGCTTAAGGACTGAGCCACCCAGGTGCCCCAAAATGTAAGCTTTCAATGAAAAGTTCCCTACATTCAGTTGCTTCTAAGTATCAATTTGATCATCAGCAGAACACCCTCACAGTTTTCTGAAAATTTTTAACGCAATTCTTTGTTCATGAGAAATACTATACAAAAGCCAAATAGGTAAAATCAAAGCTCCCCTCCCTCCCCCACCATTATGTGGATTGTTGCAGCTCTGTAGATCATCACTGGAAACAAAACAAAACAAAACAAAACAAAACCCTAAAAAAAACAAAAACAAAAACAAAAACCACCCCTAAGAGCTCTGTCATTTAGAATAACCTGGGTAGAAAATTAAGTTAAGTACTTAGGGAAATGCAAAAGATGTGAAAAGCAGTACTGCATTTAAGAAACTTAAAAGACATCATCTGAAAAGACAGAGCTAAAAATGAATACATAAAAAAATGAGAGAACAATGATATGAGACCGATGGTAAATGTAAAAGTTGAAGAAGGGGTGTTCTGGTCTCTTTAATCCCTAAGTTCTAATGCAAAGGGACTTTATAATTAAGCTAAGTAAGCATAAGCCCACATATCATGGTCTGAGAGGCAAAGGGCATGACCCCCCTTCCAATAATATGTCCTAAAATTCCCACTTTGGGGCAGTTGTCTATGTGGCTTGTCGGCCCTAACTGAATATGCACTCCTGTGTGCAAATCCTCTCCAAACTCAAGAGGAAGGAACATAGCAGTACACTGGGGTCAGTGTCAAATCAGTCTTAACCCTGACTGCTCATATCCCTTGATCCAGAACAGGGATCCTGCCATGAATCCTCCTGACCCCAGAGCCCAGCTGCAGGAACTGGGTCTTGTCCTGACTTGGATCCATTGCCTTGTACTCCAGGTCTTCCATCACTAGAGTCACAGAATTTGTGCACCCTGGATATACCCACACCTCCAACACTCATCACTCTCCCCATTCTTTCCAGAGTCTAGAAATCCCATACCTAAACTCCTGTAGCTGTGGCTGGATCTCTGCCTCTCCCTAACTCTGTCACTCATCTAAATCTCTACTGGTGTTGTCCAGGTGTGAGGATGATCTGACTATCCGGCTTATCAAGGATGGGTAAAGTTGATTTATGAGCCCTGGCTTTCTACCCTGTTATTTCTCCTTCACCATTCCTGGAGCGCCCCTCACAAAGATGACTTGTTGAGAGGAAAGCATTGTAGTTCTATCAAGGAAATACAGCTCCTGATCTTCCATGATGAACAGCACATCCTCCATTCTTTATTATCTATTGCTTGGAGCTTGCTTAATTCTCTGCTCCATTCCCACGGGCCTGTCCATTTTCTAGAGGCAACCCTTCCCTGGTCTTACTAGCAGCACTCTCTCTGAAACTGACCATTACAAACACTTCCTTGGAAAGTTTATACATTCTCAGAGCTCCCTATTAAATCCATATATGCCTAGGCATATCAGTTTCATATAGTCTATCAGCTAAGAGAAAAAGTTGAATACGTACACAGAATCTTCACATTCAACACCTTTAAGACACAAAATATAGTATTATAATAAAGAATATAGTAAAGATTTAGAAATGATTTAATACAGGTATTTGATAAATGAATAATATATATGCCTCAACATACTCTAATCTATGAAAGTGAGGATCCCCAGAAAACCAAGTGATGAATTCCATGAGTTCTAAGAATCTTTAGTTATAGTTCAGATATCAATATTAATTAAATTAATGGATTTCCAAATGGCTTTTACATAGGTAGATATAGATTACAGTACTGATATAACAAGGTGTTTAATAAAAAAAAAAAGTAATTGTCCAGTGATAATGTCACTCCCCAATCAGTATTATTACTAGTGTAAAGATGCTCAAATAGCCTACTGACTACTAGATCCAGTTACCCTCCCCAGTAAATTAAGAATAGTTTGTTTTATGTCCTACTGTATGATATGAGAAAGGAAAAGTTCATTTTAAAAAAGGATTATAGGGGCGCCTGGCTGGCTCAGTAGGGAAGAGCAGGAGACTCTTGATCTCAGGGTTGTAAGTTTGAGTCCCACGTTGGGTATAAATATTAATAAATAAATAAATAAATAATAAAAATAAATTTAACAAGGATTATAATTATCTAGCCCAACTACAGTATCACTATTAAACGTTAGGAAAGAATCTATTTTCACAAACTATATTGACACTTGCTTCCAATCGAGGATAAAACTTGTAGGTAGAAAGGGTGTTTAAAGATCAAAGAATCTTAATTTCCTTTGCTGTCTTTTCACTCTCAAGTTGGTGAGCTAAGTGTTGCAGGAAACCAGCAGAGGGAGCACCAACCATTGTTTTTTTTTTGTATGTGTGCTCTAAAAACAAAGGGACTGTCTTTTTTCCATAGATTTTTAGACACTTTATCAAGATTGGCAAAACCCTTGTAAAATACAAATATGATTTGTGACTGCTAAATTTTCTCTCTGTTTTTATTAAATCAGCATTGAAACATTTTCTTTATTAATGTTTTATTTAAGAAAGTAATACATTTTATACAAAGTGAAACAAACTTAAAAAAAGCTTAAAAAGTGAATAACCTCCTACCTCCCCTTCAGATCCTGTTTATAAACAGACTGGTATGTGTCTTTTCATATCCTTCTAATTAAAACAAGTAGAAAAAAAAAATATGTAGGAGTTCTTCACTTGCTTGGGTTTTTTGTTTTGTTTTGTTTTATGGGGTCCCACTAAAAAAACCCTTTCTGTAGGTAGCAAAATAGCATGAAACATCCATGAATATGCAGTGGATTCAAGAGGAAATATCAAATAAACACAATGTCAAGCCATATAGAAACCATGTGTGTACAGAGGGTCAAAGCATACAATACTGAAATGATATCACTGCCTTCCAAATGAAAAAAACCTAAACATGTCTGAATGAACGTGTGGATCTGGAAAAACAAATAAACACAAGCCAGAATGTGCAATGCCCTGCTTTGCCATGAGGAATACTAGGTGAATTAATTTCTGGTATACAATTTATATTATCAACCTCTTCATAAAACAAAAGGAAAATAAAATAACAGCAATACTTAAAAAAAAAAAAGGAGAATGTATTAAAATGCATTTTTTTTTTCAAATTCACAAGATTTCACATATTCCAATTGAATTAGGGGACCAAATCCTTTTCCATTCAAAGCGATATTCTATTCAGTTGCATAATTTAACTGAAAACGAAAGAGGGTGTAGCCATAGATGTGGCCAGAAGAGGCCCTCCATCCCATCCCATTGAGAGAATCCCTGGATTTTACATGGGTTCCTATCCTGATCCAACCTCATCTCTTTGCAAAGAGAACCTTCTGAATAAGTGGTTCCAGATCCCAGAGACCCATCTAGCCACCTGGTAACTGTTTCTGAAGGTTTATCTTTGTAAGCCCAGGAAATTTGCAGAAGCTTCCATAGCCCTGGCTGTCACTCCCCATCCAGTTTCCTCAAAGTGTCTTCCTTGTTTTCCTCTGTGTCTCTGAATACCCACGTTGGACATAACCTACTAGAGGTGTCACCTCTGCCAATTCCTAGGCACCCTGATCTCATAGCAGGTTGCTATCAAGGAAGCATTGCAGGGGTGGAGGGAAAGGGAAAGAGAGCAATAAAAAGAGAGAGGGGAAGAGAAGGATAAAAAAGAGCAAAAGAGGGGTGCCTGGGTGGCTCAGTCGGTTAAGTGTCTGCGTTTGACTCAGGTCATGATCTCGGGGTCCTGGGATTGAGCCCCGCATGGGGCTCCCTACTCAGCGAGGAGTCTGCTTCTCCCTCTCCCTCTGTCCTCACCCCACTTGTATGCTCTCTCTCTTTCTCTCTCTCAAATAAATAAATAAAAATCTTAAAAAAAAAAAAAAGAGCAAAAGAAAAGGCTGAGGGCAAGCTGACAAGGATAGGAGGGGAAATTCCCTACATGGAGGATATTAGAGAGAATTCCTTCTGGGAGTGGGGAGTAATTAATCAGCTGTGGCTTCCTTTCCATCTCCCCAAAGCAGAAAAAGATCATTTTATCTGATCTATTTTTCCCCCTTTTGCTAAGGGATTTAGGGATATCAAAAAATTTTCAATAGCCACACCTTTGTGAGAAAATAAGAGAACACAGCGTACTGCTCCTCATTTGATAGAGGAGGAGAACTGAGGAATGGAGAGGTCAAAAGCCTGGCTCAAGGTCACAGGAAAGTCAGTTACCAAGTTAGGATAAGACCCTGGGTTCTTGACTCCAGCCCTTTACTTTATCCACAAAGTCAACACAAGCAGTCTAGATTTGTTATCTCGCCCCCTTCTTTCTCAAAGGCTGAGTGACAAAGAGTGCTTAGTGTGATACTGAGTGTAAATGACAGCACAGGAAGTCCATTCTCAGGGCAAGCTGTGAGACTGGCAGCTGATCGGGGAGCTAGAGAGCAAGTCTGTACAGAGCACTTTCAGTCTACACTCGCTATCTCGCCCCTACTGTGGCCAGAGTCCACCAGGGCCATGGGGAGGAGTTGTGAGGCTGGGGGTTGGTGGGGGGGGGGAACGCCGGCAGGTTCAAAGTCCACCTAACTCATCAACTCCTGAGCATCTCTTAGCAAAGTGAAAGGCTGTGACTTAACATGGAGGAAACGAGTCATCTACAGAACTGGGTATTTCGTATCATTTTAAATGTTATGTATATCATAATTCACATATGAATTATAAATTGTACTCTATAATCATTTATACGATCATGTATATATAATTATTGGGCAGATATTCGAGGAACATTGTTTTCCTACATGGTACTAACCTTAGAATTCAACTCTTTGAAACATAGTAATACAGTCCTCAAGGAAGTCTATCCAGTCACGTATCACATGTTTGAAGCTTAAAATGCTGAAAGTAGAGAAATGTTCCATCAAAACAGGTTCAGTATGAATGTCAACCATATATGGAAGAAACATTTCACACCCACTGCGCATTCACAGTTGTTTCAGCTAAGACATGGTGCAAAGTGTGTTGGTCTAGCTTATAGCACAAAGACGGGTTTATTTGTGCTGTTACAGCACTGTCATTTACTCGAAATACAAAGGAAAAGAAGTAGATGAAGAATAGAAATAGAAGCCTATGGTGACTTAATTCTACTGTAAATTGAATTTCATTATTATCTTCCTGTAAACATACCTTTGATTACAAGTGTTTTATGACCAATGAATAATCTCTTTAACAAAATGAAGGAGAAAAATAAACTTATTGAAGGACAGCATCCCAAAATATAATTTATAATTTCTCACCTAATGCTAAATTGTGACCACGAATTCTTTTTTAAATTTTTAAGTAGCAGTCAAAATATTGTATGAAAGGGATGTTTTACATAATCTTTATATCTAATCTTGACTGTTTAATTATATTTAACTGAAAGAGATGTAGTGTATCACGATCTTACAGATCCTCAAATACCCTTCTTTCTTAATTCTAAATTGTCCACAAGTTGTGAAAAGCTAATCTCTAACATGAACACTCTGACTGATCATAAAATATTTCCATATAGAATGGATCTGTTCAAAATATCAGTCATCTGTAAAATAAAATAAATATAAATAAAGATAATAGTAATCATCACAGACGGGAATTGTTTTACGTTACCTATTTATATTCAAATTTCTAATTATTCTTAAGGTCAAGAAGTTGGCAGATTTTTCCAGAATCTAGAGGGCAAACATAGTCAATGAGGGAGACACACACAGAGACACAAAGAGACGGAAAAAGTCCAAAATGTACTTTCTTAAAATACCAGACTACTTCAGTTACGACATATGTACTAGCTTGGGGTTTCTAAATCAACAGACTGAAGAAAAACTGCCTTGTCATCAGAACTCCAAAATATATGGATCTCACAAGAAACAAATATGTGAAGCTATAGATCTAAATCCAAACTCTCTCTGTGAAAGAAAACAAATTTTAGCCGTACAAGTTGAGCGACTTGACCAGTAACATTAGAAATTACACCGAAACTCTTCTGACAGGATAGTAAACTCGTTTTCCTTTCAAAAGTGAGGTGAGAACAGATAAGGGACACTCATGGAAGCAAACGGAATGCAAAACTGAAAAGCCTAAATAAAAAAGACTGATGAAAGCATAACATTAAAAAGAGAAGTGTTTAGCTGTTAAATCATCCAAATTGCTTTGCCAAATTTTGACATGCTTGATTTCCTGTAGTAAAAAAAAAAAAAAAAAAAAAAAACCTCTTTTTTTTGTCTTTGAAAAAAAAAGTGGGGAAAAATAACCAGCTGTTCCTTGTATAGTTCAGGAAACAAGTTTGATTTATTACTTTAAGGTTATTTTTGAATGAGCTGCTTGTGGCGGCCAAAGTGCAAGAAAAGTCACTGAGGCTTGTCCACTTGAAGGGCTCAAACTGTTTCCTGAACAGTCCTTCTTGACTCTGCACCTCCGACGGCTATTATTGACAACGTGTGACTGGGGCCTTCCAGGATTTTAAAACAGCAGGGGTCCCGGCCAAACAATCAGCCTGTCAATTACCTTTTCCCCTGTTGTGAAAAAGGGACCCAAGACAATGCAACTTCTCAGCAGGGAGGTGCGCAGCTCCGAGTCTGTAGCCCACTGCGGCACCGGGCTGCATTCAAACCCGAGTAAATGGTTGGTGCCTTCACTTTTGTCTTCGTGCGTCAGCTCAGACCAGAATGACTGCAAGGTAGATGTCTCCATGGAAGGATTTTTACCTTCTTGCTAGGGCAAAATTGACTCTGTCTGTTGTTGTCTCTGCCTCTTATGGACACTTTTTTTCCTGAGATCCGAACAGACACAAAGACTACCCCGCTCCCAGCCCGCTTCTGCAGGCTTGTCCTCCGGGAACGCCCAACTCTCTCTACCTATATTGTGGCTTTAAAAACTTCCTGTGGGCATTGATGACTTGCTGTGAGGACTGTCCATCATCCCGCCCCTTTGTCTGGCAGTCACTTCCATTCGAATTTGACTGACTGAGGAAGCCTGAGTTATTTGTAAAGAACAACAAGGCTTTTCATTCATAATTTTAGTAGGGGGACAGGGTGCTAATGACTGAGCTTGAATAACTAGGGAATGTGGTATTCAAGGCAGGAAGAAGCCCAACTGGCTGCCAAATGAGGGAAAGAAGGGATGTAGGTGAAAAGTGCCTGGGTAAAAAGCCAAACAATGACAGGAGGATCGCACATCTATACAAATACAAATCAAGTTTTTAAAAGGTGAGACAATCAAAAAGGTGGAAGCAGGAAGGAGGACAGGGAAAATCTAACAGGATTTCATTAGCTTTGGGGTCAAGTTACATGGCAGAGTTTACAGAATCCGAAACCCATAAAGTGTCTACGGAGGAAGTGATCTTTTCTTCCACTGCTGGTTCTCCTACAAAAACAAAAAGCTAAAAAAAAAAAAAAAAAAAAGTAAAACTGGTTTTCACTCTCTTTTGGTACCTTTCATATGTTCAGACAAAGAGAGTTTGTTTTCCAAGGGTATTCAGCCTGGCAATCAAGTCTGGGTTCCAAAGAGCTTACTTTCGGGGGTTTCTACTCATTTTTATGTGCATGCAGCATAAACACAATATGTAATAATTTTACATACCTGCTGCTTTCCAGGAGGAGAAATTATAAAAATGTAAATTTCGAGTTGAATTTAACTGTGTAACTAAGTATTATGAGATTTATTTTTCTTACTACAATAATAACATTGTGGTTTGAGTTTTTTTATTAAGAAACTTAAAAAGTATCACATTGACATTTTTATATGCATGATTTTATACATGGATTCATAGGAAATAATCCAAAATAACAATGTTGCACATTTTAAATCTATTACGAAGTAGCAGAATGATGCAAGCTACTTTTTTTCAAAACCAGTATAATTTCCTAAGTGAAGAATGTTTCAGTCATTATTAGAAAATGTTTACTATGTCTCTTTTGTTAAAGCAAGTCAAATAAAGGTAAAATTGAACAATAACAAATGCTGATTTATGTGGAAATCAGCACAAATAGATTTTCAGGCAGGGAGACGCTTTAGGTCTCTCTAGCTCTACTGAGTCTCTTAGGACTAGCGGTCTTAAGGAGTACTAAGGCCGGAAGACAAAGTTGAGACTCTGGGCTGGGTTCCTAACTTACCCTAAGTTCATAGGTCACAAACTGACCCAACAAATATTCTTTAAAACTGAGGCGCTAACTACAACCACCATGCGGTTATAACCCATTATCTCATTTCATTTTGACAACCAGCCTGTTCTGATCAATAAGGAAACTGAGGCGCATAGACGTTCCAGTACTTTCCAATACTTTCCAACTATTTTCACTTGAGTACCCAACAAAGGCAAAGGACTGTAAACATGCTCCTGGACCGTCCAAAACTAGCCTCACGTAGGGCTCAAGTGGGATTTCATCGTCATCGTGGTCCTCATCATCGTTGTCACCATTGTCATTGTCATCCTTGTCATCATCATTATTAGCTGCTGTGTCTTAAGAATCTAAGGGAATTGAAATAAGTGCACCATGTTTATCTTGTGGCTTCCTGTGCCCCTGGTATATCCTGCAAATCCTTAGTGTTTTTTTTCCCCAGTTTTATTGAGGTATAATTGAAAAATTGTAATATATTTAAAGTATACAACGTGATGCTTTGATATATGTATCCATTGTGAAATGATTCCCATGGTTTCTGTTTTTTTTTTTCTTTCTTTCTTTCTTTTTTTTCCCTTTCTTTCTTTCTTTCTTTTTTTTTTTTTTTGGTGAAAACACTTAAGATTTACTCTCTTAGCAAATTTCAAGTATACCGTACACTCTTATTAACTATAGTCATCATGCTCTATATTTGATCCTGAGAACTTCTTCATCCTATAAATGAAAGTTTCTACCCTTTGACCAATCTTTTCCCATTTTCTCCATCCCCCAGCCTCTGGAAACCACCATTCTACTCTTCGTTTATACAAGTTCAAATCCTTAGGTTTTTGAGAACAGGTTTAAATAATTTACCTCAAAACTCAGAATTAATGATTAATTAAGAGTTCAATCGCATTCTAATGATTCTAGATTCAAAACCAGGCAAAGATCACCATTGTCTTTGATTTACCACCCCTTGGGACCCAAAGCTCGGACCGTCAGACCATGAATGACAGATGCCATGATTGGCCAGGACCATTTCCAGGCCAAATCATGAAGCTTGTATATTTTGTTTCTCACTCCAGACTTCCTTGTCAACTGTGTTGGCCCCCTCATGTGGATATAAATGTTTATAACTAAATCTCTGGGGTACAAAAAAGAAAAGAAAATCTTGATTTTAGCATTTGGAGATTTCTGTGTTGTAAATATATCCACGTTGGCTGATTTTCAAACCTAATGTCACTAAGTGTAGAGATAAGAAGAGATATCCATGATCAGCTCTTGCAAGCGGGTATGAACCTGTTCTAGCATCTTCATCTATCTATGCTTTGTTTGATGTCTATTCCATTTTCCATTCTTGTTCTCAGTGAGCTATGAATCTCCATTATGGTTTCATTATAATAATATAATGACTTTCATTTATTGAAGAGTTATTATAAGTCAGACTTCTTCTAACACTCTACATGCATTATTCATTTAATCCTCACAATGATGCTTGGACATAGGAATATTTTTATCCCCATTTTTTATTACCACTATGGGGAAGGAAACTAAGGCAGTAGAAGATTGGAAAATTTATAAAAGTCCTCACTCTGAAATCAACCTGAATCAGGCTCTATGTAAAAGATCTTATCATCTGATTTTTTTTTTTTTTTTAAATCTCCCAGTAGAATTCTAATATGCAGCCAGGGCTGAAAACCACTGATTTTGAAAAAAAAAACAAGGACCCTTACTACTTGAAAAAATATATATAACAATTTTCCAATTGAATGTGGCTAATTATATGTTAGGTCTTGGATAAAGCTTAATTCACACTTCTATAAAGAATTTTTAAAATAAATATTCATCAGCTATTAAACATAAGTGGGATTTGATGAAAAGTGGTCATCAAAATATACTAGAGATTTTGGGTAAAATCTCCACTCTATTACTGAAGTCCTCTCAGTCCTTCCCAATCCCAGCTGATTTGATTTATAATACTTGCTGAGCTGTAATGCTAGATGATCACTACATAGAAGATGTCTTTTGCCCCTTAAGTACCATGGGCTCAGGATATTTGGTATTATCTTAAATTTCAGAAGTATCATGATCCACTCATAACCGGAAAAGTAGTCAAGAAGGTAGGGCATAAAAACAACTTATTTTAACAATTCTATAAAGTTCTTGAGAAAAGCATGCCAAATACATGAAGAAAATCATTTTTTGCCAAAAACCTGCTCCTGCCTGAGTTTGAAATGCCCCTATGATGTCTTGAATATACTTACAGATTTCTTTAGTGCCATTAAAATATTTCACCTTCTATCTAGAACTGTCTCAGCTGAACTCTCCTATAAAGTTATAGCACTACAGACACAAGGGCCTTTTTCACCCACACTCTCAGCATATATTCAGAGAAATGTTACTTCTTTTTTTTTAAGATTTTATTTATTCATTTGAAAGAGAGAGAGAGAGAGAGAGCGAGCATGAGCTGGGGGAGGGGCAGAGAGAGAATCAGACTCCCCGCTGAGCAGGGAGCCCGATGCAGGGCTCTATCCCAGGACCCTGAGATCATGACCTGAGTAGAAGTCACACACTTAACTGACTGAGCCACCTAAGTACCCTGAGAAATGTTACTTACTAATAAAACATAAAATCTGTACTGCCAAGATAAGGAAACGACACACCTGTAAACTGGGGCCCAAAGAGATCGACTAGCCCACGGCCTTGCTCAGAGGCTGCCTCCTTCATGAACCTTCTTAGCATTACCTCCACTGGGTCAATACACCCTCAAGCATCAAGAGCACCTAGTTGAAAACTGGCTTAGCAGATCCTCTCCAATGGCTTTCTGGTATCTTCATGGCTACCTGCCTCATCTCCTCATTTAGATTGTCAGCTCCTTGCTGTCAGAAACTAGCTGGTTCTCAGACATCTCAGACCCATTGAGCAAAGTGATAGAGCCAGCAGCTCCCAGGCCTAGGCCATGAAGACAGGAGTTCTGCTCCTAGAAGGCCACACCATGTTGATATTAAATAAGAGTACTTGATAGGTACTTGCTGATATTAAATAAGAGAGAATACTTGATATCTACTTGATTTCCCAGAATGCTGTAGACTAAGACTTACCACATAATGCAAGACTCTAAACCTAAGAATTACGTTTGATTGTTATTTTTTTTTAAAGATTTTATTTCTTTATTTGACAGAGAGAGACACAGCGAGAGAGGGAACACAAGCAGGGGGAGTGGGAGAGGGAGAGCAGGGAGCTTCCTGAGGAGCAGGGAGCCCGATGAGGGGCTCGATCCCAGGACCCTGGGACCATGACTTGAGCTGAAAGCAGACGCTTAACGACTGAGCCACTGAGGCGCTCCATGTTTGATTGTTATTATTCTGAGTCATGTGTGAATTCACCTTTACACGATCACAACAATCTAAAGAATTTAGGACAGTGAAATATCATAGCATTCTAGTGTACAACAAATACCTCTGCACATATCATTTAATGTATGTGAACATACAACTTCTCCAAACAGGAGATGGAGCTTCAATACCATTTCAGACACAAGGCTCCATCCCCAAAATATACAGTTAAATTCAGTGTGGGACAAGAGCCCAAATGTTGAAGCCAATCTCAAATAAGAAGGAACTCACATTTCTCAAGCCTGCAGATTTCTTGAACAAGGAATTCAACGAGTACACATTCCAGTCAGAAACAACCACATCAGCTAAATAGGTCCCTTCTTCCCTAAAGTGCTTTACCTACTTTGAAGAGGTCATACATGAAAACAAGAAATCAATGTAAGGTTAAGGCTTCTATTGAAGTACTATTAATAGCTGAATATAGCTAAATACAGTCATTAAAACTTGTTCTAAACCTGGATTCTTATTTCCACATAAGTACAAACAAATAAGATACATAAAATAAAGCAAATTGTGCTTACTTATTTTAAAACTTTTTGAAAATATGAAGGCAAAACAACTAATTCTATCAAATAAACTACCAAACCCAAGTTAATTGAAATGATCATGGTGACTTACTGAGAGTGCCCCATATGGTAGGCTTTCTAGAGATACTTTATATCATCCAATCCTTCCAGCAACCCCTTTACAGATGGGAACTAAAGTTAATTATCCCATTCATTCTTCATTCATTCACTCATTGCATTTAAAAATCATGTCTGAGTTCCTTAATTGTGCCAGGCCCTTCAGTGCTGTGGGTAAAATGGTAGGCAAAATCTGCTTGGATTCCAGACCTCATGGAGCTTAGAATATAGTGAAGGGAACAGTTATTAATCAATCGCCTAATCACATGTATGTTTGTAACAGAGAAGGTCAGGAGAGGAAAAGGGAGATTTGACCCTACTCAGAGAGGTCAGAAAAGCTTCCCTGAGAACAAGACAACTGATACATGAAAGAGTACTAGGAATTAATATGGGAAAGGCCAGAAAAGTGAAGGGAGGGGGAGGAATAGCATATACAAAGGCCCTGTGGCAGGAGAGATGTACTTTGGAGCAATTAAAAGGTAGTACTTACAGCGGTGTGGCGGACAGCAGATGAATGTGGTACACCAGGAGGCTGAGATGGGAAAGGGGCTGGATGGTAGGATCTTGAAGTTGGGTTAAGGACTTGGATCTTTATCCTAGGAGTAACAAGAAGCCAGGGTGGAATTTAAGCATTAGGGGAGAGTGATCAGAGTTACCCAAAGTAGCCTAGACCAAATCAAAATCCAGATCTCTTGAACTCCCAAAGCCTCCAGAACCTATTAGGATACTTGAGATTTCAACCTGCAGTATCATTTTCTTTTAGGAATTACAGTTTAAAAAAACAAAGATTAATAATTTTGAAGATTTAATTTCTAATTTTTCAAGTGCATGATTTTAGTACCTTTTAGGGTATAATGCAAGTATGTCTCTGCCTGGTGTCAAACCAGGGTGAGAAGAATATTTCTCAAAATGGCAAAGAGATTTTCACGTAGAACATGAAGGTCAAAATTGTTCACTAATTGGTGGCTTTCTTGCAACTGTGTTTAAAATGTGTTCTTGGAAGTTAGCAAAGTGCTAACTTCTTTTTTTTTTTTAAGTTTACATATTTATTTATTTTTATTTTTGTTTTAAGATTATTTATTTATTTGACAGAAAGAGAGCACAAGCAGGTGGAGGGGCAGAGGGATAGGGAGAAGCAGGCTCTCTGCTGAGCAGGGAGCCCAATGCGGGGCTGATCCCAGGACCCTGGGATCATGACCTGAGCCGAAGGCAGACGTTTAACCTACTGAGCTACCCAGGCGCCCCCGTATTTATTTATTTTTAAGTAATCTCGACACCCAACATGGCGCTCGAACTTACAACCCCGAGATCAAGAGTCACATGCCCTGCTAACTGAGCCAGCCCAGCACCCCAGTGCTTTTTTTTTTTTTTAAGATTTTATTTATTTATTTGTCAGAGAGAGAGCACAAGCACAAGCAGGGGAAGTGGCAGGCAGAGGGAGAAGTAGGCTCCCTGCTGAGCAAGAAGCCTGATAATGGGACTCAACTCAATCCCAGGACCCTGGGATCATGACCTGAGCTGAAGGCAGACATTTAACTGACTGAGCCATCCAGGTGTCCACCCAGTGCTAACTTCTTAACTTGAAACTACAGATTAGTACTTAATTTTAATTATTAATATAATTATACTTTTGCCAAATGCACTTTTCAAAGTAAAAATTTCGTAAGAGTTTACTTTCACCTATATTTTCTAACTACCCATCATCAGCCTGTTTATTAATTGCTTTATTAAATAGTTTAAGAATAGATGTTCCCTACAAGCTTCCTTCCTATTGCATAATACTTCCATAAAGACTTATTCTTTAACTTTATAATATTTACTATTTCAGTGATTAAAAGTCATGGCCTTAACAAACTTGTTTCAGTCACTTCCTGATAATTATGCAGAACACAATGAGAATTCCCAGGCTAGTGCAATGACTCTTAAATTGTCATTAAAAAAATTCAAAAACTCTTAATTTGCTGTTACAAAATTAAGACAAAAAGTATTTACTTATTTTAATTACATTCATTCATTGAAATGTACTATTGAGCGTCTAAGGTTTACAAAGATCTTTTAAGATTGAGAAGGTGAAGAATCTTTCTATTTTAGTTTCAGGCCCATAACAAAGAAAAAAGTACATGGCAGCTCTGATATACACTCCCCAGATCCTTGGAATAGTCTATCCTTTTAAAAACTCACACTCAACACAGAGTGTGTATAGAAAAGCAGTTCTATATAACACCACAATAGTCTCAAATGATTCACAATTCCTTGTAACTTCAAAATACTTCCTGTCCAAAGAAACAAACAAATTAAATTTGCATGCACTCTTATTCCATTTAACAAATTAAACATTTTTAGATTTGACTTGTTAACTGAAATTAAGTCAGGGCTTGCTGGCATCCTCTATATTGTGGCATCTGGACCATCAGAATGACTTTAGTGGAATCTGTTTGACTCTATCTTCCTTAGAGAACAAGTTGAACTTCCTATGCTCTTTTGATCAAGTGTCCACATAATGAAAAATGTAAAACCCAAACCTCCTATTTGTTCAGAGTTTAAAATCTTCCTACTGCTATTAGGCTTGGCCAGTAATATCCAAATACTCATTTTAATTTATGATTTTCACTTATAAGCTTATAACCCAAGCTTTAGCATTGGTTTTTAAAGATTCCCAAACAAATGGATCATATGCAAAAACAAACAGAAAAACAAATAAACATCAGGCTATTCAAGTAAAGGCAAAGCAACAATGCAGTGTTTTCACTGATTAGAATTTCTTTGCATGCATCAGTCCTACAAAGAAAAAAGCTTAATCTTGAGTTCAAGGGACAAATATATTAGAAATATTGATGAAGGATAATTGGAAGGCAGGCAGGCAGGGACAAGGGGCCCCTGCCCTAAAAGGAAACCACCCTTAAAAAGATTTTACACCACCCTAGAAGGAGCCCTCCACCCTTTCCCATATGATAATTAGGTGACAAAAATCTGATTGGATGACAGGCACAGGGAGGATTAATCAGATTGAAATAGCCCGCCAACAAGCCCATAAAAACCCCTAGACTTAGAAACTCCCATGGCAACCCCTTCGGGTCCCCTCCTTCCTTGGGAGCTTTGTACTATCACTTCGCTATCTCTCAATAAACCTTGCTTTGCTGCCCACCACCCTGTCTGGTCCACCTCTTCATTCTTTGAAATGGCATGACCAAGAACCGCGGGCCCCGACAAAGGAAAAAAATCCTGCAACAATATAATGAGAAAAATCATGTTGGCCAGCAAAGAAATTCTGTTTTGCCTTGTTAGAGAACTTCAGTCCACATCTGACTTTGCATAAATTGTAGTAGTAACGTGCGTGGATATAGCAGGAAGATTGATTAACCAGTAGAAATCACCAGGTGGATTCAGGTTGAATGTAAGATCTCTGGAAAAAGGCAAGACTACAGGAGCCGGAGTCCAGTTCAAAGTCAACTCATCAAGACTCCACTCCTCGTACCCTGGGATAAACTCCAGATCTTTGAGTTTGGTTAGGGATAAGGGACATCATCAAAGAAGGTTAGATGCAGAGATAAACTGTTTCCAGTTCTTCGGGCTATATAGATAAGAACTCTAGTGGTCTATTTTGAATTCCTTTGCAACTTTTAGTGTAGCTACTCCCAACCCCTCCTAGAGGCAGTATCAATAGAATTTGGAAAATCAAAGCAATTCAAAAAATGAATGACCACAACCAAGGCCACCAAATCAAAAGGTCCATTATTGCAAAGCCCTTTAATT
Organism: Halichoerus grypus; assembly: GCF_964656455.1. Taxonomy (NCBI): domain Eukaryota; kingdom Metazoa; phylum Chordata; class Mammalia; order Carnivora; family Phocidae; genus Halichoerus; species Halichoerus grypus. The sequence continues at coordinate 27,424,682 of NC_135715.1, forward strand.
TAGGAAGGTCCCTCCTAGAAGAGACCATGCATAAATTAAGTTTTCTATTACATTTGGGATGTAAGGAGAAATGATGGTTGAAAGACCTAAACTCTTGGAAGCAGTATACACTATTGTGTTCTGGGCCAGTTTTAAGTGTGAATACATAAATAAATTGCCTTGGTTATAAAACTAACAAAACAACCAAATAATCAATAACTATCAATTTTCTTTGTCTCAAAAACACATCATATCACGGCAAGATTTCTCTTTGGTTATCAAAACTGGGTCTGAACCCAGTAAGGCCAAGTGGTTTGGTCACTCTCACAAAGAAACTGGAACTAGAGTTGTTTAAAGCTATGTTTTCCCATGACTATGACATGAAGCAGAAGCTTAGATGAGGAAATGCAACCTTGGAATTCTGACTTAACTCAGCCCACATTCCTACTGGTAAAGAAGCATGTCTACACTGTCTCTATTGATGCCTTCCACCAAAAATTAGAGGAGGCAAACTTCACAAAGCTTTATACACAGCCTCATTAAAAAAAGAAATTGAGGATATTATATTTGTAAAATGAAGTAAACCCAAATAAATGAATGCAGAAAATAAAATGAGTGCAGGGATGAGCTCCTAAATGTATGACACACGGTCCTGTTCAATAGCTGGGACTCAGAAAGCATGTTACTTGGTGCAACCTGAGAACTTAGGAGTAAGTATGGGTGCAGCAAGAGTTTCCATGGATTCAGTATCTTTCAACATTCAGCAAATGGCAATGCCTGTTCATACATCAGGGCTCCCTCCCTAGAACTTTGCACAACACCTTTGAAAATAGGACTTCACTGTGAAGTTTTACATAATGTTTTTTTCATAATTCTGAAGTATCTTCCAAAATGAATCCCAGTTATAATTTTGGGATGCAATATGACAATTTCGGTACGCGTTGCAAGAGCTGCACCAAACACTTCATTATGTGTGTATACACACATGCAGACACACAGACATCATTCCTCTACGGGATTATAATTCACTAAGTACATTTTGGGGCACAATACATTGTTGCATACATTACATCTGAAAAAAAAATAATTTCACTAAATAAAATAAATAATGAAGAGTAAGTTAGAAAGAATGCAACAGGTTCTTGTTTTTACCTTGTGCTTAAGTTATAGGTTAAATGTTTTTCCAGTCAATCAGGCTGGAGGCTGTGGGGGAAGGAGGGGAGAGCTGGATTACATGGGATTCTTTCTAGCTCATGAAAGATAAATATAAATTCCTAGATTCTTCCCTACTGACTCAATAAAAATATAAGGTGCTCTGACCAGCCGGAAGCTCCTAATTTAAATTCCAGTTTATGCTTTGATCCAGAACAGTGTGTCCTCGCAAAGGTCCTGCAGCGCTGGGAGAGTAGCATGGGCACAAGTGTCTCCTAAGGAGCAGCCATTGGGTGGAGGGGTTTGAGAAGACGAAGGGAAGGCGTGTCTTCCACCTGCTCTGCCAGAGACTTGCTGCCCTCAAAGGGGGAAGCGAGCTCCCCACCAGCCTTGCACAACTTGGCTTTGGCCCCCAACTCCTTCCCATTGGTAAAAGCTGGAGTTCTTTCGAACCTAGGTACCTCATCTCGTATTCCACACGGAAGGTGTCCCAGGAGATGGTAGGAAAAGCTGTTTTTCATTCATTTTGAACCAGCCGGACTAATGCACATCTTAGACAGCAACCTCCCTCCCCTGCCCTCGTCCTGTACTGGGCAAGAAGACTGCACCAGCCCCAGCCGCAGGCCCGCGCCGGGCGGGCGCCCCCTGGTGGCCGGATGGGCCATAAGCGCAGCGGCGCCTGCGTTCACCCCGAGGCTCAAAGGACTTGGGCGCTGGGCGAGCTGCCCAGGCCGTGGAGGCCGGGTCGTCCCTTGCCCTCAGCTCCGGGGACACGGCGGAGCTGACCGAAGTAGCCTCGTCCACCCTCACCGAGGGGTGGAGGGTGGGGGACGTAGGCCAGCACCCGGAAATAACGCATGCCACTTCCCCTGCCATCTCTTTTTCCAAACCCAGGGCGAGTGGGGAGAGCCCTAGAGAAACATGGAGAAGGCAGGGCTAGAGCGCAGCGCGGCGGGGAGCGCGCCCGGGACATTCTAGAGCTCGAGCTCGAGAGGAGGCAGCGAGCGTCAGGGTAGCTGCAAACGGATGTGAGCTGGAGCTGGACGCGGGGAATCAAGCAACACGTTTTCCTAGCACTGTTTCAAGAACTCTAACCCCGCACAAGGGCAGGTGCTATTCGGGAGATTTGACCGTACTTCCCTGTGAAGTAAAAACATTCTGTAAATTATTAGAATCCAATATGAGGAGTGTGTGGGGGTGGGTGGGGAGGGTTAATTTCCCACCGGTGCTCCCACGTGCAAGCACGTTTCTTAGTAAATGAATGGCAGTTAGAGCGCTGCATATCTATGCACTTTCTAGCTTTATATTTCTACTTTTTTTAAGTGGGAAAATGCAGACCATCTTCAAAATGTACAATAGGATCTTCTTGGGAAATGTTCTAGGTGACAAGGGGAGTCAGAAATGAAGGATGACTTCTGGTTAAGTGAAGGAAATCTGCAGTGGAACAGTGAGCCCCCTACCATTTCAGAAGCCCGTCATGTCGACCTTGAGTTATCGTGTCTGTGTTATTAACGAATTTTAAAAAGGCTTAGACTGTAGAATTTCCTTCAGCTATTGTGTCAAACAAAACAGATCTTCAAAAAACCTCCATCTGTAGCTAACTCTCCTTGAAAAATATAAAATCTAATGTTAAACTAAAAACTACAGAGCGACACAATCAAAAGCAAATCTCGGTCAGAGCATAAAGTACTTGAAACCCGAATCTGCATTCCGTTCCTCTCCTACACGGCTCTGAGGTGGGGGAGGCGGTTTGTGCTGGTGCCTGGTGTATAATCGGGTTAATCCAGTAGACAAAGAATAAACCAATAGCCCTCCCACCTCACTTCCCGCTCCCCTTCCCCTCCCCCCTCTCCTCTCCCCGTCGCCCCCTCGAGGGGGAACAGAAAAGGGGAGAGGTGGGCTTGGATGGATTCCGAATAAACTCTTAAAACCTGCAACTTGTTGTTCTAATGCTAACACTGCGTGGCCCGGATTAGTTTTCAAGGTTCATTCCCTTTTCCTAATGGCAAGGAGAAAGTTCCATAAGTCAGTCCGAGCCTAAGGCTCGTCCACATGGCCTCTGGGGAAACCTTAAGGTCAGTGTTTCCTTGAAACTAGATAAACTGACCCCGCCGTGCCCAGCCCGGCCCCGCGGGCGCCCCGCGTGACGGCGCCCGGGCGGCAGGACCGGCCTGGGGACGCGCGGGGCGGCGCGGTTGCCCTTTTGAATGCCTCCTGCGGCTCGGAGCGCTGGCGGGCGCTGAAGTGTGAGTGAATGTAGCCCCGCGGAGCCAATGAGCTGGGACCGGATGCGATATATCCTCTGGGACAACAACTGCTCTGTTCCGCCTCGGATCCACATGACGCCATTTACTGCTGCCGCGGCCGCCGCAGAGCTCCCTGCCTCCGGAAAGGCGAGGGCGCAGGCCAACGGCGAGCCCCCCCCCCCCCGGCCGGGCCCCAGACCCTCCTCCTCCTCCTCCCTCACCTCCTCCTCCGCACCCACCGCCCCCGCCTCGGCCTCGCCGCCGCGCCTCCACAACGCCCAGTCTGCACCGTTGAGAGCCGCGCGGCGCAGCGCGAGCGGAGGAGAGGGGCCGGCGGAGCGCGCAGCGCCCAGGCCCCCGCGCCCGCCCGGCCCGGCCCGCGCCCCCGCGCCGCCTCAGCTGCGACGCGGCCGCAGGACTTGGCCATCTGGCTTTACATTCTCTCTGAGGCGGTTTTCTTTTTCTCCTTCGCTCATCTGCCAGGAAAAGACACTAGCCGTTGGCGCTTCGGCCTCCAGTTCATTGAGAAAAAGGAAATACTCCGCGTGCGTTTCTAGAAGGGGGGTCGCCCCCAGCCCCGAACCCCGGAGTGTTAATCGGCTGGGGACTTGGCTCCGGATTTTCCTCTCCTTTTTCCTCCCGCCGATTGCTCGGAACTTGGACTGAAGCAGAGTTTGGAAAGAAGGGACGAAAAGTTTGCATCGGGGCTGGATTTTATTTGCACATCGCAGGAAGACGAGAATCCAACGGAGAGGGGTTGTTGCAAAGCCGCGATCACGGTGAGGCACGTTTGGCTCTTCCCCTCCTGGCGCCTTGGCCGGCGCGTTGTGGGCAACATGGAGTAGGTGCAGCCGGACCAGGAGTGGGGTCTGTCTCTTCCTCAGGCCTCCCTTTCTCTAACCCCGCAGGTTCCCCGCGGGGATCCAGGGAACTGCCCGTGGAGCTGCCTTGCCCCGGGCTCGGCCTGCCTCGGCGGGGGCTGCAGTGCGCGCCGGGTACGGTGTCCCCAGCCCTAGGACCCCACGCGCCCGCGCTCTGGGGGGTTGGGGTGGCGGACTGCTCGTCGCGAGTCGGCTGCTGGCCCTGCATTGGCCGCGAATTCGGCGCTGAGAGCAGGAGAGGGAGGGGGAACACTTTTGTGTTTTCCAGGTCCCCGTTGTAGGCGCCCGCATTTCTAACCTGTTCTTCTCCGGGGAAGGCAAGTCCTGGGTGAGACTGTCCCGAGGCAGGGGCGCCAGCGGGACCGAGGGCGCGCGGGTCGCTCGCCTCACGGGGGCAGCGAGACCCCGCGGCTGAAAAATGGGCAGGGTGCCGGGTACAGAGGCGAGCCGGTGCGGGTGGAAGCGTCGCCCCACCGGGCGCCGCGTCTGCGGTTCGGAAGTGCAGCTCTCTCTTTTTTCCGTTCTCTGTGGTCGGCTTGGGTCACGCTTTTTTTATTTTTGGAAGATTGGGCTGACCTAGCACAGGAAGAAAGTCATCAAGCGGTCGCGATCGTTTTCCATTACCTGAAAATAGGTGGCAAAAGAGGCTAGTTTTTTTGTTGTTAATTTCCTTTGATGGGCTGATCTACTTGTTTGTTGCTGCTGCCTTGAATTCGGAATCTTGTGCGTTTTTACAAAGCGGTTTCTGTGTTTGCCCCACCCTCGTGCTGAAGTCCTTTCCCCTTAATCCTTAGTCTGATCACACGGTGTTCTTAATGGGGGTTTCTAAGCATTTTCCGGGTGGGGAATAGGGGAGCGTGGGGGGTGGGCGGCGGTAGCTGCAAAGGAGGCTAGGAATGGGCAGTAATCATTTTTGTTTAAAAAAAAAAAAATTCTCCCCCTCCCCGCAAAGATGCTACTTTCCACTGCAAGCAAATCTTCGCGGAAAGTTTCCAGCCTAGGGATCTGCGTTCTGCACGCCTGGCTTGTGCAGTGGGGCCCTGGGAATTGCCCTTTCTAAGCAATTTTCCTTTCACTTTTTCTCTCCATCCAAAAGGAGATGGGGTGTGCAGATTGCAGGCAATGCCCCTTCGGTCAGTGCATGGTGGAGTCGACCAGTGTGCGTGGGTTAGACCTCTGCCCCGGCATGGTGTCTAAGGCATGGCTTTCGGCGTCAGGGGCTTGAAACCTGTGCCCGACGTTCGAGGGCCTTTGCCAGAACGCCCCGCGGTGGGCTGCGTGACCTGCCTGGGGGTGGAGTGGCTCCCTCTTGGAGCTGGGAGGCAGTTCTCTGGGGTGGGGTATATTTTACTCGGGAGGTAGGGAGGGGGAAGTGTGAGCGTTTCAAGGCACGTCCCCTTCGGAGGAGCCCGCACCCCCGCCCCTCGCCTTCTAGGCAGTCTTGGGATTGTGTGCAGGGGGAGGGCAGCTTGGCCCCTGGGCTGTGTCAGTCTCCCCGGAGGAAAGTCCCCCGGGGCTCTGACTGTGTCCCACCTGCTGGGGACGGTGTTGGGACGCTGATAGAGCCGATAAACGGAGTGAAAGCAAAGATCAACGTCGTCTTGTCCGCCTTTTCTGTGGGAAGTGAGATCCGGTTTCCAGCTCTGCCTTGTTCCGAATTGGGAGGCGTGTGTCACCTGCCTGTGTCTCTTTTATAAAAATCGGAGACTGGATAAAGGTCCACTTTTTCCCGTTTTTGTTCATTGTAGACTTGGCAAAGGGGGTGATAGTTTTGAAATTTATAGAGGGTTTGCAGTTTAAGCGATTACATGTCAGAATGATAGATTTGAGACGTGACAGGAATTTCTGAAACACTTCCTGTTATCCCCAGTCAGTTTAGGTTCTGAACTATTAAGTTTTTGGAAACAGGCAAAGCAGTTAATATTTTTGACATAATTTATTTCTAAAACAGAACAGTCTTTTGGGTACAGAATTAAAGATGCTTTCTCAGGCTATCAAGCTGTAAAATATTTGAGCCACAAGTTGTTGAGAAGTTGAAAATAAGTTCCTGTCTTGTTGCTGGTTGTTCTTGTGTTCCTGGCACCTAATAGGATTTGAATGGATTTGTTTTTAATTTATAACTTTTGCTACTGTAGAGTTAATAATGCATGACTGTTGTGAAATTTATAACATCCTTGGGGGGGCGAATATTTGCTTTTTCGCAAGTCACATTCATTCTACGGTATTCTAAAAAGTTGCAGGATACTGGCTAAAATATAGTTAAAGGTATTTGATGTAAAAGCAGACAAAGTAAGAACCAAGAATTTCTGGGCTGCATTTATTGATGTTTAAGGCAAACATGACTACGACAAAGTTAAACCTATCTCGATTTTGAATCCTTTGGCAGCAGTGTTGGGTTCTAACGTTATTTTCTTTCAATCTTTACCTTGAACCTGAACCTTGCAATTTTATGATTGAAACAAAGATTAGCTTTGTGTTACTATACATCGCAAGATTAAAGAATGGTCAATACCTGGTCCTAATTTTTACTTTTTGGTATGGCATCGATCGTATGGCTATTCTAAAACCCTCCATGGCCACTGCATCTCAAATCCTGTTCCTCTGGGGGAGTGGAAATCAAAGAGTTAATTCAGGTGGGCGGAGAGTGGGAAGTGTCCTGGAGTGTAAACCAGCTCTTTCCTCTTGGTTTCTGCAGGAATTCAGATGTGTTCTAAGCCCGCTGGAGTGACCACACTTCCCAGACCTGATGGAGGCCAGAGCTCAGAGTGGCAGCGGGTCGCCGTCCTTGCTGCAAGCACCCCGTGACATTGGCAGGCAGCGTGGGGAGCCCGACCCCAGAGAAGCCCTCACCCAGCAGGTACACGTGTTGTCTCTGGATCAGATCAGAGCCATCCGAAACACCAATGAGTACACGGAGGGGCCTACTGTGGTCCCGAGACCTGGGCTCAAGCCGGCTCCTCGCCCCTCCGCTCAGCACAAACATGAGAGGCTCCACGGTCTGCCCGAGCACCGCCAGCCTCCCAGGCTCCAGCACCCACAGGTGCATTCTTCTGCACGAGCCCCTCTGTCCAGGTCCATCAGCACAGTCAGCTCGGGGTCTCGGAGCAGTACAAGGACAAGTACCAGCAGCAGTTCCTCTGAACAGAGACTGTTAGGACCATCTTTCTCCTCGGGGCCTGTTGCTGATGGGATAATCCGTGTGCAGCCCAAATCGGAGCTCAAGCCAGGTGAGCTTAAGCCCCTGAGCAAGGAAGATTTGGGCCTGCATGCCTACAGGTGTGAGGACTGTGGCAAGTGCAAGTGTAAGGAGTGCACCTACCCTAGGCCTCTGCCATCAGACTGGATCTGTGACAAGCAGTGCCTTTGCTCAGCCCAAAACGTGATTGACTATGGGACTTGTGTGTGCTGTGTGAAAGGTCTCTTCTATCACTGTTCTAATGATGATGAGGACAACTGTGCTGACAACCCGTGTTCTTGCAGCCAGTCTCACTGTTGTACACGTTGGTCTGCCATGGGCGTCATGTCTCTCTTTTTGCCTTGTTTATGGTGTTACCTTCCAGCCAAGGGTTGCCTTAAATTGTGCCAGGGGTGTTATGACCGGGTTAACAGGCCTGGATGCCGCTGTAAAAACTCAAACACAGTTTGCTGCAAAGTTCCCACTGTCCCACCCAGGAACTTTGAAAAACCAACATAGCACCATTAATCAGGAATAGGACAGTAATAAGGATTGTTCCTTTTTTTTTTTTTTTTTAAACACATATGCAACCAACTAAACAGTTAGAATCTTGGCACTGTTAATAATAGAGGGTTGGGATATCCTTTGCTGTTTGCAGTGAAATGCTTTTTGTCCGTGTGCCATTTTAACTGATATGCTTGTTAGAACTCAGCTAATGGAGCTCAAAGTATGGGATACAGAACTTGGGGACCCATGTGTTGCATAAGCTAAAGCAACAGACACTCCTAGGCACAGTTTTTGTTTGTGAATAGTTACTTGCAAAATTTGTAAATTAGCAAATGACTTTTTTTCCATTGTTTTCTCCAGAGATAATGTGCTATATTTTTGTATATACAATAATATTTGCAACTGTGAAAAACAAGTTGTGCCATACCATGTGGCACAGTCACAAAATATTATACTAATATGTTGTACATTCGGAAGAATGTGAACCAATCAGTATGTTTTTAGATTGTATTTTGCCTTACAGAAAGCCTTTATTGTAAGACTCTGATTTCCCTTTGGACTTCATGTATATTGTACAGTTACAGTAAAATTCAACCTTTATTTTCTAATTTTTCAACATATTGTTTAGTGTAAAGAATATTTATTTGAAGTTTTATTATTTTATAAAAAAGAATATTTATTTTAAGAGGCATCTTACAGATTTTGCCCCTTTTATGAGGATGTGCTAGTTGCTGCAAATGAGGGGTTACAGATGCATATGTTCAATATAAAATAGAAAATATATTAACGTTTGAAATTAAACGGAACTGTCTTGTCTTATTTTACCTTTTCTTTGTTTTTGGTTTTTTTTGAAGTGAAAAAACCCACATTTTATGTGAAGACTAGCGTTTCAATGAAATAGTTTCACTTATCTACAAGGTTCTTTAAAGGGGAGATTCAGTGATATCTTTTTTTTTTTTCCTCCAGAACTAATTCTAGTAATCGGGAGGGAAATACCTGAGCATTTGCCTCGGCTGTATTAATCCTGAGATCATTGTTCCTGTTCTTCCCTTTTACAGATCTGCTGGCTTTCCTTTGTTTTGCATGTTTAAAAAAAAAAAGTCTTAAACTAATTCATTCTGGAGACTTCCCTAAAAGATTAACAATTAGGTTTTTTTCTTTACATACGGAATTAAGTATTAAGAATAGCCAGCCATGAGGCTAATTCAAGACCAGAAAAACGAGTTTAGTTCAACATTTATTGAATGTCCTCTGTCAGGTATGCAGGATACACAGATCAATGCTTGTAACTGAGGCAAAAATGTTTTCTTGACAGCTGATTATGGCTATGTGTTTTCCAGCCTATATGGTTTTAGACTTAATTTATCACCGTGATACCGGAAGTTTGTTATGTTAGAAAAGACAGGAAAATTATAACTTGGTTTGATTCAGGTGTTGGATATCATAAAATCTCATCCTATATTGGCCTAATAATTGAAGCCCAAGGAAGCCAATTGAGAGGCCTGGTCTTATTTAATCAAATTACCCAGAAAATTGTTAAATTCCACTTTGGGAAAAAGACGCAATACCGCAAAAAGCCAGTGTGTTTGCATTTGTCTTTTGGGAGCAAATACACACTAAGCTGCTACAGCCCAGCTCGACAAATAACTAGGTTTTCTTACTTGTAATAAGTCACTTCATTAATTAGTTTGTGGATGATGATTTTTTTCTTCTGAAGCACAACCTCTTGCTGCCAAGAATCACCGGAAGTCTAGAAAATGATTTACCTATCATTGTTTAATCTTGTTTCCTGTTCTGAGGCTCCTTCTCTTAAGAGGTCTTATCCTAGTACAGATCATCTTCTGTTTTGTTTTTCAAAATTAGCTTTCAAGGAAATATACAGCCTCTTAAACCAAGGCATTGCTCTAAGGACCTTCGGAGTCCTCTAAACTTTCTCCAAAAAACACAAGGTTAAATTAAGTTAGACATTATTTACTCTAGTTTCAACTTTGGGATACTGAGCATTGCAATTCTAATACTCTTAGATTTAACCCTGATGATCTACGAGAAATTAATGTTGGAAAACAAGGCAGGGTTTCTTATTCATTGTACCGTTGTCAGGATTTGTAAAGCACAAACATTTTGACTAATTAGCTTGATTCCTCAACAACTGCCCTATGCACTGATTGGACTGCTTTAGTATAGAAATTGCAAGTCGTTTTTTTCAACATACAAGCAGCTTTCCAAGTGTTCTATAGACACATTGCATCGAATGCAATCGGGTGTTTATTGAAGAAGTAGATTAAGAGCCCTTCCCCGTGGTTATTCAGAGTTGTATGGTGTGGCCTAGGAATTTGTATTTTTAAAAAATCACTCCACTAGTCATGCGTAGTTTGAGAACTACTGACTTAGGAATTGATTCCTAATTTAGCACTTTTTTTTTAATGGGCTAGATGTAAAGCATAATTCCCTAGTTTGAATGTAGAACGTAGTAATAAGCCACTGAAGTTAGAAGATTTGTGTAAGTATATATTAAGTCCTGATGAAAATTACTTAAAGATAAATAGGAATATTGGATTCCTCAAGAAGCTTCCAATGAAACTACTAAATGTTCAGTATTTATATATACTGTATAAAATTCATTTTCAGAATATGGAAAATTAAGTGTTTATATCTAAACAGACTGAAAACAGCTGGTACCCATAACTTGAGTGTGTGAAAGAGTTTTTAAATGTTGCAGGTCATCTCATTGAGATGGAGGAATAACCAGTTCAGGTTTTTAATCTCTGTAAAGTTCATGGAGATTCATACATCAATACCATGAGTTTATAATCCAATGACCATTATTTTGATATCATGATAAGTTAAAAGTAGAATGATAGAGCAAACATGTCAATTGATTGCTATGCATTTAGGGAGATCTTAGCTATGTTTTCTGGTTTCTTCCCTCCCCCCCCCTTTTTTTTTTAAGAAACCTGTACATTCTCTATATTGAGATTCATTTAAGAATGACAACATGATCGTTGTTAGTTAAAACATTCACTTATGTGTATTGAAGAGGAGATTTTTTTTAAGGCCCTGTCAGATTTCTACCATGTTGGAGCATGCTCTGGGAATTGTCAGTGAAAGAAATCAAAACCAAGTGCAGGTACTCCCAACCAAACTTTTGGCATAGCTTCTTTCTCCAACACACTTTTGTCTCAAATATCACTTGTCTCCAGGATGTATAAGTTAAGACATTGATGATGCCAGATAAAAGAATTTGATCTTTGCACAGTGTTGTGAGGTAACGATGGGCAGTTGATGGGTTTAATGTAATTTATTAACTCGAGCACATAGGTCACACTTTTCAAAGGTTTAATGGGTCTAGAGTTTCACTTGCATTTATATCCACAATTGGCCATTTGCCTCCCTCTCTTAAATGTGCACAAGGACCAGATAATACGTGCAAAAGTCCCAACTTTGAAAACTGGTTAAGCTGTAGATCAAAAACAGTTTGTCATCTTGTGCAGTGTATTTCCTGCTATTTTAGTAAAGAAAAATAAAAATAGGGCATTAAATTGTTACATCAATATTGTATCAACATTGGTTTTTGATACTCATTATGGCAAAAGTTATGCTAATTTCTATTTTAATTAAGACAGTTGCCTTATTTCTCTGTGACATACCAAGGGTGGGTCTCCATCCATTGAAGACCAGAGCAGAATTTTAAAACCAAAGCCTAACTGATCAGAGCGAAGTTATACGTCTGGAATATTTAATCATTGGTTTGGTCATTCATGGGAGGATAAAGCTGGCAGACTATATTCATCCTACACTTCTGATTTTATTTGGGTGCCACACCACCACCCTCCATACATCATGAGACAACCATGTGAATAATGAGAGACAAAATATGAATACCACTAAGGGTAATGCACCTCTAGGCAAAACTAAACTTGAAATACTCAGAGTCAAAAAAGAATAAAGAAGATAGAAATACAGCAAATAAGAAAAGATTAGCATTGAAATTTACCTGTGGCTAGCAAATGTTTCACATTTTTATCTAAAACTGCATTTTGATTTACCTGAAGAATTTTTAAGAGTCAGGCTTATTTGGCAACTAACTTCTTCTTCTTTTTTTTTTTTTTAAATAAGCTGCTAAAGGAAATTAGAATGAAGCCTGTCACCTAGGCCTCTGGTTTGGCTAGAGGAGGCAAGTAAGACTTCAGCATACCTTAAAGGAGTTTATTTCTCAAAACAATTCTAATGCACAGAGAAGAATAATTTGGCTTAATACAAGGACCCACTTGGAATGGAATTTGGGCACCAAAATAATTTGGCATTTCAATTCATTTGAATGTCTACTCTTCACAAATCACAGGACTAGTTGATGTGATACAAAAGGAAAGTGTTAGCGACTTTAATGTGAGACAGGACTTTCGTAGCCAAGGCAAGAGCAAGGCACTATGAGAGTAGAGAAATTGGAAAAGCACTGATGGGTTCTCATTAGTGGGTTTGGTCTCCAGATCTTTGCAATGGTTACAGCTACTGAAATGCCAGAGTTTTGCTAAGAGAGATGCAACAGAATTGGTGTTACTCATTTTACAAAACTATGTTCACCAAGCTTATATACCAAATCCTAAGTGAAACGTAGCGATATTTGATTAATATTTAAACAGCTATATCTTGCTATGTTTATTCTTAATTTTAAGATTCATGATTCACTAAAACCCTTCCCTAAAAAAAAAAAAAATGAAAAATACATTTTTAAGATATACAACTAAGAAATAGGTTGAAACGACTTTTCTTCCAGTGTTTGCTGAAATTTACCTCTTGTCATTAACCTATATTTTTAGCTTGCTTTGGTACCTAGAGAAGGATAAGTACTTCTGAAGAACAAATTGGGGATAATCAAGCAGAGAAAAAAAAAAAAAAATAGTGTGAAGGGAAGTGGTTGAGCTTTGGAGCAATTCTGCCTTTGCTAAAACACAATCTCTGAGACCTGGCTGCTCAGGTTCACATGACTCTCAAAGCCTAGATGACCATCTCTAGCACTCAAGTTAATACAACTTACATATTTTGAAGTGGCTTTCTGCTCCAAATAACATCTGGTTTATTGACTTGCATCAATAGGACTTACAGTCAAGCAGGGCTCTGATAAATACCACATTTGCGTGAACTCTCATTACTCCCAAGTTCTTCATAGGCTCAAGGCACTCTGTAGCCCAAATCTGGTTTTCCTGCTCAAAAGTAGGCACAAAGTAGCCCTAATATCTAGCTGCTCATACCAGAAAACTGGTCCTGAGACTCGTGTTGGAAAGTCATCTTTATAAGTTCAGAACAGCATTTAAGGATGCATATCTATTGGTCACTGTGAACACTCTGAAGCCTAGTGACCACGAGGCCTAGCACACATCAAGCAGTGACACATACAGAGCCTTGAGACACGTCTAGGACCCGCTATGTTGGCAAGCTAATGGTTAGGATATCCCAAGGGATGTCTGTCTCTGACCTGTCACTCTGCTAGTGAGGAACTGTCCAGGGGCAGGAGGGACCACACAGCCAACATCTGCATTCAGGTCTAGATGTCACCTGGATTCTGAGCTATACAATTAGGATATGGCCTCATTGATTTAGTTCCAAACATTCATCAACACTATACCTTTAAGCTTAAACTTTGGAAATGGATTCTTTTACAGGCTATTGGTCTGATTGTAGTCATCTGTGAAAAGTCACAAGAACCCAACAGTGTGTCTTCTGGGCCTCTGCCCTGCCACCTGAACAATCAAAACTATAGGCCCAGCGTGCAATTACTTGTTTCTGAGTTAATGTCTATTGTGTATCTTTAGTGTAAAGGATGTTACAGTAAGTGGGGGAGAAAAGCATTCACTAGGTCTGTGACTGTGAACTAGTGAATTAAGAATGATGCTTATAAGCCCTTTGGATGCTAATAATGTAGGACTTAAGATTCTAAGTCATAGCACATGACTGGTAGCATTACTGACTTGCTGTCCTGGGCAGTTCAGTCCCTCAAGGGGCATTTGGCAAGGTCTAGAGACATTTTTGGTTTTCACTACTGGGGGTGGGAGGGAGGATCTATTGGCGTCCTGCAGGTAGCGGCCCGGGGATGCTGCTACACAATTAACAATGCCCATGACAGGCCCCCATCACAAAGAATTATTTAGCCCCAAATGCCAATAATGCTGAGTTTGAGAAATCCAGCTCTAGCGGAAGCTGGGGGACTAGTGGAAGAATGTAATATATCCTCTGACCCATGGCAAGGAAAGCTGTCAGCTGTGGGAGGGAAGGTGAGGTCCAAGGACATGGGGAGATTGCTGGGACCAAAACTTTGGAATTTCCATTCTGAGTGGTAAGCCTCTGAAATTCTTCTAATGGAAAAATGCCCTGCATTTGTAAATATCTCTATATGCCCAATATACTACTTTTCTGTAATGCTTGAAGTTCCTGAGCTTCGGAGATAAGCCCCGATGCAAATGCCCTCCTCTGTTACTTATTAGCTGTGCGCTACAGGCAAGTTACTGAACTTCCCTAAGCCTAATGTCTTCTCTGAGAGATAGTAACTCTTGACCCAAAGGTTGTTGCGAAGGTTGAAGAGATATGTGTAAAATATTAACCCTTGAGATTGGTGCCAAGTAAGTACTAAAGAAGTATTTACTATTATTTTGTATTTCAGTTGATTTGTTTTTTTAACCTCAGGCACAATGTTAAATCGTGGAGATATAAGACAATATCTCCTGCCCTCTAGAACTTGTCTGTAGGACAACTAAACAAATATTTACTATAGAGTTTAATACATGTGATAACAGACTGAAAATACACATGTGGAGGAAGTGATTAACTCTCTCTTGGGTGTGGTATGTGGGAATCAGGAAATTTTGCCAGAGGCAGTAATGTCTGCAAAGGAACTTGAATGATTCCTTAAAACTGAGGGGCTGGGTAAGGAGTCCATAGACAGCCGGGTGTGAAAGAGGAAGGGACTCCTTCTTTAAAAAGTAAAAGAAGAAAAAAGAATTGACATGAAGCCAAATGGATTGATAAATTTCAGATAAATGTTTCTTTGTAAGAGATTTTAGTCCTAAAAATTAGCTTCTAATAAATATGTATGTATATACATGTATGTGTATATATACATGTACTCAAGAGATGCACATCTTTAGAATGTATTGATGTTGTAATTGTTTCTGGCATGTCTTAATGGACATAAATTTGTTTCAAGTAGCAAACTTAGTTAACTGTCCCATAAAATTCACAAGATCCCTTTGTCGCCAAAAAAACACACCAAATGAAAACCCTATTTTAGGATGATTCTATAAATGAAATCATTAGTTATCCTACTCCAGTTTTAATTAATTTGTGGTATGAATACTATCTTTTATCGTAAGCTATTTGAAAGCTCCTGGAGAAAAGGTAGATTATCAATCATTTTAACTAATACGCTAGTTTAAAAGAGATGTTGGGTTGTTAAGATTAAAGATCTTTTCAGAAGCCCCTTCTTTCTAGACATATCTTTGATTGTTACCAGGTACTACCATGTTGTTTTCTTCCCACCTACCTATGTAGTTGACAAATTGAAGTATACGTTTAAAATAAACTTCTACTGGGCGCCTGGGTGGCTCAGTTGGTTAAGCTACTGCCTTCGGCTCAGGTCATGATCCTGGAGTCCCGGGATCGAGTCCCACATCGGGCTCCCTGCTCGGCAGGGAATCTGCTTCTCCCTCTGACCCTAACCCCTCTCATGTGCTCTCTCTCATTCTCTCTCTCTCAAATAAATAAATAAAATCTTAAAAAAAAATAAAATAAAATAAAATAAACTTCTACTGATAAAAGACACAGGTAAGTCCCTTTGTAAAGCAATGGAAGTTTTCTTATAACAAATTACTCTAATAATCAAGCTAGAAGTCTGAACATGAAAGTGTATGAAACTATTATTGTTAGATATTAGCCACCTCTAAGATATTAGAAGTGTAAATTCCATATGGCTTAATAGGAGGGACATTGGCCATGTATCTTGAGCAAGTTGCTTAACTCTCTGTGACTCAGTTTCTTCCCTGCAAATAGTAGGTGATAATACATACTTCATGAGTGATCTGACAGTGAAATGAGATACTACCCTTTTAAATAAAATACCTTGTTAACAGGGAACTGTTAAATAGATATAGTTAGTAATGTAGTTATATGTTCAATATACATACTATAACTTCTCCATAGAGAATGTATGCATGCATATATGTGTGTATATATGTGTCCATGTGTTTGTGTGCACATATAGACTTTTGCAGTATTTCTACTAAAACAAATAGCTATGTCAACAGATTTATATGCTTTAGTTTTATCCAATGTTAATTTACTTTGAGAGCGCTATCAGAAAGAAGAATTTTAGGAATTCATTCATAGTCCCAAGTACTGTATCTTTACATCGACAACCTCATAATTGGATTTATGGCAATGTTACCAATTTAGGCGTTGTTTTGGGGGGAATGGGGTAAAAGAGGTGAGGCTAGTGGTAGTTGTCCATTTGGGGAGAGCCCAGCCCTGGCATATAAGAGATACTCAATGAAGATTGTTGATGAGTGAATGACTAAATGAATGAACTCAATGGAAAATAAAGGTATACTGAAGCTGTCTAAGAAAGAGAAGGTATGAATAGTAATACATGGTAAAATGTAAGTATCAATTGAATGGTCTAGATATAATATAGCTGCTCAATTCCATGATGAACATTTGTATGCTCATTCATGCATCTCTGAAACCAGGATGCATCTTACAATGGATGATGTTTTACTGTTGTCATTGGCTAGGCAGCAGTCATGACATACTTATCATTCACCGCTTGCAGTACTTAACCTTGATCATTGCTATTGATATTAGTCCACTCCAACTGAGTTAATATGCATTGTTGATTCTACACATGTTAAGTTTGTTGTTTAAAATATCTTCATGAAACAGCATGGAAATGAAAAGTTATCATGTACCCAGAAAGCAAGGATATTAAGTATCGTGTTATTGGGCTTAAATTTTATAGCAAGGAAAAAAATATTTGTTATTGGAGAAATTATTGTGGATCAAACTTTTCTTGCAAAAAACAAGTAAGTGCTTTATAGGACCTTAGAAATGGAGAGACCACAAATACATGAATAGATGAGAGAAATTTCAAAGCAATGCTAAGCTAATATGACCAATTTATGTATCTCTCAGTCTAACTGAATTGTCATGAATTTTTCAGTAGTACATTCACTTTTTTCATGGTTCAAAAATATTGGTGTCTGTTACAATTCATGGTCTCTTAAATTTTCAATCTGGTAGCAATTTGAGATCCGAAATGAGCAATGTTCAACCAGGGTACTGAGGACAGATGACATTTTGCCTGGCTCTTGAAACAAATATGTGGTGAAGAGGTGTTCTGGAAAGCCAAAAATCAGAATTGAGCAAATCCTGTTCAGGGGAGAGAGAATGGATGGGTCTGGATGAAATGCACATTCATGTAAGGGAGAAGTGATAATGAAGACTGGAAACAGATTTGGCCTCAACTCTGAGGAATCTGAATGTCAAACTAAAGAACCTGGATTTTATCCTAACATGTCTTCCAAAATCTATTTTTGGCCATTCCATAACATTTTCCAATTGACAGTAAAAATGATCCTTCAAAAGTGTGTTGTAAACATTTTGATCCCTCTTTAAACAGATGTGATGACTTCCTTTTGCTCTTTGAACAAAGTTCCAGTTCTTTCAAGACCCTGAACGATCTGGTTCTTCCCACTCTGATACCTATCCCTCTGTTCCTTTATGCACTACCCACCAGGGTTCACCTTCTCTCTTTTTTCTGACATCAGTTTCTTTCCTTCCCTCCACAGACCTTTCACAAATAGTATTCCCTTTACATGGAAACTTCTCTGTCCTTAAGCCTTATCCTACATCCATTCACCTGGGAAACTCTTACTCTTCCTTTAAGATTTACTGAAAATGATACCCCCCAGGGAAGCTCCTTCTAACCCCTAATCTAGATAATATTCCCTTATAATTTGCTGTCATATTATTCAGTCTTTTTTTTCACAGAACATAATGCAAATGTAGCTATATGATTATCTATATGATTATTTGTTGAATATTTCTCTCCATTAGACCTTTTTTATTTGGTTTACAGCTAGGTTTCCAGGGCTGAGCCCAGCACCTGGTACATAGGAAGTGCTCAATAAGTATTTGTTGAGAAATGAATCAATGAATTCAGTAGAGAGTAAAGATATACTGATGGTTTCTAAGAAAGGAAAGGTATGAATAAGTAGTCATTTTGGAAAACTCAGCTGATTATTTTAGGTGGAATAAATTACAAGAGTAAGAATTTAGTTGAAGAAAAACTTAGGACTTCCTCCTTTCATGGTTATTTGTGGGGGCAGCTGTACTGTTACTGCTCTTCCTTATTTACACAACCGTCCCCTCTACTGAACTCATTGTCAGGTTTTTAAAGACAGAAATGAGGGGAGTAGTGGGTAGAGCATGTGGACTTTTAACCTCAGGGTCATAAGTTGAAGCCCCATGTTGGGCACACAGCCTACTTAAAAAAAAAAAAAGACAGAAATGAAAACTCCTTTCTGTCTCCTGTGCTTATCACATGCCTGGCACAAAATAGGTGCACTCTAAATATCATTCAAATGAATTTTTTTAAGTTTATTTTTTTTAGTTATCTCTACACCCAAGGTGGGGCTCAAACCCATGACCAGAGATCAAGAGTCATCTGCTCTTCTGACTGAGCAGGCCAGGAGCCCCCCGAAGGGGATTTCATTAACACAATCCAACCATTATAGAGATGAATCTATTGTGATTTTATATGTATACATTTCTTATCATAGGTGCTCATGACTCTTCAAAATATTTTTTTTTTCCCTTTAGCTGAGCAGCTTCTGCATCTATTTCATGAACCCAAAAAGAAATATGGACTAGGCTTTCCTAGTGACAGTGAGTTAGATTACAGAATTGGAAAGGGTTTTAGAACCAGCAACAATTTCCCTCATTAACCCCTTCCCTGCTCCAGAGCATTTAACTAGCCTGAAGTGACAGTACCCTCAAATGCCATTAAAGACACACGCCAAGTCTAACAGAGATATACTTACAAACATAAAAAGAAAAGGAAAAAAGAGAAAAAAAAAGCATTTTGAATTTCTGATCATCCTGGGTAGGACTTCTCTAACTTAACTGTGTACACTAATCACCTGGAGATGCTGTTAAAATGCAGATTCCAAACAACAGATCAAGGGAGGGATGGGAGATTCTACATTCTAACAAACTCCCAGTGATGCTAGTTGTAGAGATCCTCCAGGTCTGCTCATCACCCTGTGGACACTGTATTAGTCAGCGTTGTCCAGAGAAACAGAATCAATAGGATATACACACCCACACACACAGACACACACAGATTAAGATTTATTTTAAGGAACTCACTAGTGAATATGGAGGCTGGCAAGTCCAAAATCTGCAAGCTGGGTCAGCAGGCTGGAGACCCAGGGAAGAGCCAATAGTACCGTCCAAAGTCAAAGGCATCTGCTACTAGAATTCCTTCTTTTTTTTTTGGAGGAGGTCAGCCTATTGAGACCATTCACTGATTAGATGAGGCTCACCCACATTATGGAGGGCAAACTACTTCACTCAAAATCTGATGATTTGAATGTTAATCTCATCCAAATAACAACCTCCTAAAACACCCCAAATAATGTTTGACCAAATATCTGGGTGCCATGGCCCAGACAAGATGACATGTAAAATTAACCATCACAAGCAACAAGGATCTAGGAAAACACTTGGTTCTTAATTAAGATAGTTATGTCTGATTGGCTTTGCCTTTAGGCCTTTAGCAATACATCATATATTCACTGCCTGATGACAAAAAAGTGGGGCTTTAAAAAATGGGACCCTAAGCCTGTTGTATTAAGCAGAAAGCCATATTAAAGAATGTAAAATATATTTCTCTTCTGAAAACTGATATTTCAAATATCCCTATGTACATAAATAACTTTACAAAAGAAGAATTTTTTAAAAGATTTGTTTATTTTAGAGAGAAAGAAAGAGCACACAGGGGGAGGGGCAGAGGGAGAGGGAAAGAGAATCCTCAAGCAGATTCCCCGCTGAGCTTGAAGCCCGAGGCGGGGGCTCAATCCCAGGACCCCAAGATCATGACCTGGGTCAAAAGCAAGAGCCAGCCACTTACCCGACTGAACCACTCAGGTGCCCCACAAAAGAACAATTTAATGTCTAAACCACCTATGAGAGCTTTAGTGGGTCTCCAAGGAAACACCAAAAAAACTATTTTGATGCAATATAAATGTGACAGTCAAAATCACTGACTTTGGAACTTGATAGTTGGCATCTCACGTTGGTGCCTCCACTTGCTGGCTGGATGGTCGTGGGGCAGTTACTTTACATCCCTGAGCATCAATTTACTCATATAAAGAAGGATTAAGACTATCCTTCTGTGAATTGTTTCATTATTAAAACTATGCTATACCACCACTGTCTTCTTTAAGTTTCTTGAAGTTGGACAGGGCAAGGGATATTGTATCCCCGTATCTAGCATGTGCCTTAGATTTGCAGCATTTGCAGTATGAACACATGCCAATAAACAAAGCATTTGATAAATGAAAGCTTTGGTCGTTAGGGAGCCACGTCACTTCCTTTGCAGGGTTAAGTAGGATACAAATAAAACCATTTAAAGTTAAATATCCTTATGTACCAATGTACCCTACCTTTGTTTTTTTTCCCTTGAGTTCTAGACCCAAACCTTAATATGGAAATTAAGGCCACATCTGTGCAAAACATGGCAATCATTACATTTTATTGAATAGAACCCTACTGTTGACGTGTTGCTTTCACATACAGTATCTCATTTTGATCTTTGATCCTCACAGCTAACCCCGAGATGCTTGTAGAACAGATATTCAGAGTCCTATTCTACATAAGAAGAAATTGGAGTTTCTGCAGATAAGAGAATTGTTCCAAATCATACAGTAAGCAAGTGAAAACATCTTTAAGCCCAAATTTTGATTCCAAGTCTCATGTTTTGATCACATCATAGTTCTTTCTTCCTATCAATGCTTTCAGAGAAACATCTTTTAGATGCATTCTAGGGGTACCTGGGTGGCTCTGTCGTTCGATTTGATTTCGGCTCAGATCATGATCTCAGGGTCATGGGATCGAGCCCTGAGGTGGGCTCGGTGCTCAGCATGGAGCCTGCTTGGGAGTCTCTCTTCCTCTCTCTCTCTGCCCCTCTCCTCACTCTCTCTTTCTCTCTAAAAAAAAAAAAAAAAATGCATTCAGCACTGATGATATTTTTGTTCTGGTGTCTTCATATGTAGGTAACAAATTATCTTTTAAAATTTGGCTATTAGAAACTATATTCTTACATGGTGTCTAATATTATTTTTATTGTAATTGCCATCACCACTGCTACTGTTCTTTCAGTGATTAGTGATAGATTTGGAAACATATCTAAAGAGAAAGCCATGAAAATATATTTTCTATCCTCTCTATGTATTGCATTTTAATGAACCAGAATTGAGAAGGTTGTTGAAAAATATAAAAGAATTTTCTCATGGTCCTTGAATTTAAGAATAATTTATGTAATAGTTTACTCAAAATTTGCCACTCAATTCACTGGTTAGTTATCATTTGGAAACATACCATTTTATTTTAATTGATTTTCTTAGTCCTAATAGCTACAGAATACAATTGTGACTGTTCTAATCAGACTCATCTAAAAATGGAGAAAGTGCTATGAATTTAAAAATGAAAACACTAAATTTCATACTCTATTTGAATTTGGTAGAAATGCTAAATAAAGTTTGCCCAAGGAATGTACTGGAGTTATAATTGGAGGCTTCCAAAATTCTAGGATGGTTACTACTGTAGTTATTTTTTTTCCTTCCCTGTAGGAAATGAAAAGATGTTGACCTACTGAGTGTGGCAGATCCATTTTTATTGTTTTTATTTATTATCAGTCTCATACATTTTTAAACTCTAAGATTCAGATCTTCAAATGTGCTTATTCAAAAGAACAGAAGAATCTAAACTTTTTCCAAGTTCAACAGATTTGCAGGTACATTTATTTTTTTTAAAGATTTTATTTATTCATTTGACAGAGAGATACACAGCGAGAGAGGGAACACAAGCAGGGGGAGTAGGAGAGGGAGAAGCAGGCCTCCCGCTGAGCAGGGAGCCCGATGCGGGGCTCGATCCCAGGACCCCATGACCCGAGCTGAAGGCAGACGCCCAACCATCTGAGCCACCCAGGCGCCCCTTGCAGGTACATTTAGATACATATAATTATCTGCTCGTCTTGTCACCCCCCATCCGCCCAAAAAACGTCTTTCCTAGGACTTCAAGTTTATTTTTTTATAAGAAAAGTCCTTGAGCATACATTGAAGGCAGAGATGAGGCAAGGATCTGGCTTAAAAGGGGCAAACCTTCCCTTAGTTACCTGACGAAATCCTTGCCACCAAGCCTAAACTTTAAGTAGCAATTTGAATAGTAAATAAATTCTGCTAATGGTTATTAGAATGCTGGCTGGAGAGGTTCGTAGAGGAAGTAATTCTAATTAAACAGAGAACACTGAAGAAAGTTGAAACATTTCAAGAGCAGATTTTATCTCCCATGCCTCATTAGGATTATAAAATCAGCTTCTAAAATGAGGACAACCTTTCAAAAGACTGCTCTTTTTCTGTAAAGAGGTTGTATAACCTTCATTTTCAAATTTTGTATTCCTTTTTCAGCAGCAAAGGGTATTTTTATTGCCCAAATCCAATTAAAACCATGCTAAATCACCACGTCCTATTTTAAGTTAACAATAACTTATCTCCCACTTAGATACATAAAAAGGCTGACTTCAGCCATTGTAGCAGAAAGTAAGAATTCCCAGTGGTTCTTATATAGGGCTTGGAGGAGTGGGCGTCCAGCTAATTCACCTCACCTTCTGTACCCAGAGCTCACGCATCTTGTAGCCCACTAAGTGTAATTCGTAAACAAAAGTAGATGAAAATGGTGGTAGAGTCACTAAGTAATTGATTTGGTCTGCCTGATGGTCAGTCTTATCAATTGGAAGTTTAATTGCATAAGACATGGAGTTAAAACAAATGGGTGAGGTGCCGGGCTGGCTCAGTGGATTGAGTGTCAGACTCTCGGTTTGGCTCAGGTCATGATCTCAGGGTTGTGGGATCGAGCCCTGCACTGGGCTCTACGCTCAGCATGGAGTCTGCTTGTCTTTCTCCCTCTGCTCCTCCCCTTGCTCAGGTGTGCTCTCTCTCTCAAAAATAAATAAATAAAATCTTAAAAAATGGGTGACTGAGTTTTGTGATCATAATAAACTATGAAAGTTTACAGATAAAAACTGTGTACTTACATTTGTTGTGTCCTTTTCTCCACTAATTAAGTGAGTTAGCACTAGCTGGATAGCCCTACCTAGGTGCTTTAACCTGTGTTTGTTCTGCAGATATTAAAAACATGAGAGCATTTAATACAGGAGAGACTGTAGTATATCCCTTTTTTAATGGAGTATAATCATGATCATTGAAAAGAAAAGCTTAGACATCGAGGACGAAACCACTTTCAAATTTTCGAACTAGCTTGCTAGGGGATCTCTCTGAGCATGGAAGACACAGGAAAAACCCCTGTGTTACTCTCTGCTCTGAGTGTCAGGTAATGATCCTACCAAGTATCACAGCCAGGAGGACCAAGTGCCTAGTTCTATCACCCTCACGCTTTCACTCAGTTATTCCCCACTCTGGTTGCCCCATATGGAAGCAGAACAAATTATACTACAGTTTTGTCATAGATTTTGTTAACATCATCAAGGTAGGTGGATCCATTGCAGGGAATACACGTGCTGCTGGTAGCAAGCACACCTGTAGCTAAGACTCCTGTGAATCATCTTATTTATTAGTTTATTTGCTTATTTTACTAAGGGAGTAATTTGCTACAAAAATAAATAGTTCAATTTATTTATTTATTTTACTTATTCATGGGTACAGTGTCCCAGAAAGAGCATGAGCTTTTGAGTGTGCAATACCCTAATTTGATCCCTGCTCTACCAGAAGAAAACCATGTAACCTTGGGTATCTTAACCTCTCTGAGTTTCTTCATCCTTATTGAGGAAAAAACCTCTCACGTTTTATAAGAACTTATGATAAGGTTTGTGCATTTCTAAGCATAGCACCTAGCTTATGTGGGTGGTAGGTAAGTGTTAGTTCCTTTTTATCTCCAATTCTCTTTATATCTCCCAAACATATCAGTCTCTGATGTGCCAGCCATGTCTCTCCTGTTAACCATAGTTTTCATGTTTCAGCTTTAGATTTGTAGTTAAGCAAGACCCCCAGGCTGAATAGTGTGAATAATTCTCTTCCTACAATAGTGCCCTTCTCATCCGGCTCACAAGGAAGGAATGCAATGATAGTCAATCCCCTTTTGAGGAGTCACGTTGTTTGTCTCTTTCCCAGGGTGACCAGCATTCCCAAGAGTTGCTCATGTGTCAGGGAGGCATCCCCACTCAACTCTGGATGTATTCCTGGATGCTGCTTTTGAGACACTAGGATGTAGGCATTATCTGAGGCATAATCACGTGGTAAAGATTCTCCAAGTTCAACCAACCCTAAGGTCCTGCATAGTCTCTACCAAATACAATTGATGGGAGCCCTTCCCTTTTGTAATTACACTATTTTATGCCCTTAGGGACAATACACCTACACCAAGGGTCAGGACCTTATCTTGGACTGTGAAAAGGAGTTCTGGGGATCTAGCACAATCAGAGCGATTTGCCATACATACAAAGCAAGGGCAGTATGGGGTCCTGAACCACCAGGTGGACATAATTCATCCTATAGCCAAACTGAAAATGAAGCTGCAGTAACTGCACTAGCTTTCTCTGTTTCCTTACACACTCCCTACGCTTTGCCTCCACTGCCATGAATGCGGTCTACCAAAATAACAGGAGCAAAGGGAGTAACTACATAACATGTCCTAGAGTGCGTCCTATCCTGAGATCATTCTATGGCTTGTATTATCCCAGATTTGCTTCCCTGCACCCTCACTCTTTTTATCACCCATAGGAGTTTAAAGCTTGTGAGTATAAATTGCTCATTGAAAGACAATGATAAGGATGCTGTATGTCATGGAAACTTGGAGTTTCATGAAGTAGTTCAGCAGAGATGTCTTACAGACAAAATTCCAGGACAACAAAAGCCACATCAAGGAAAAGTGCCTATAAAACGGAACTATTTTTTAATTGCTTCATTGCCCAAAGAAAGGCTTTGTTCATCTGTATAATGCAGTAAATTACTGGCAGTAAGTATTCTGTGCAAGTGCTTTACACCTTGGTTGTGAAGCTATCGCCCTACAAAAGGCATTTGTAGTATATTCAGAAAATGTGGAGTGGGGGCACCTGGGTGGCTCAGTCTTTAAGTGTCTGCCTTCGGCTCAGGTCATGCTCCCAGGGTTCTGGGACTGAGCCCCATATCGGGCTCCCTGCTCCGCGGGAAGCCTGCTTCTCCCTCTCCCACTCCCCCTGCTTGTGTTCCCTCTCTCGCTATGTCTCTCTCTGTCAAATAAATAAAGAAAATCTTTAAAAAAAAAAAAAAAGAAAAAGAAAAGAAAATGTGGAGTGAATGGAGCAACAGTGAGGAGAACTGGATTGTCATCCTGATTCTGTCACTAACTGTGTAACAACAGACTAGTCACTCAATTCATTTTTGCCTCCTGTGAGGTAGGAGGACTGGATTTTGGTTACCAAAATCCTTTACCGAAATAATCGGAAATGTAGAAATCGGGAATAGCCAAACTCTTGCATTGTTTTCCTATCTAGTCACCAAGAAGCAATTTGCCTTCAATTTCTTTAAACACTCATAGCATCCCCAACATGTACTCTCAACCCTCCATGTTATCCAAAAACACACTAAACTAAATTTTCAACACAGAATAAATGGATGTCCTATAGAGTGCATTACACTGGATTTATATATGCCATAAATAATAAAAATAAAGGCAGACTGATTGTCATGTTAAAGGACATTTGCTCAAATGAATAGCTGTTGCTTAGAGAATAGAGTTCTTTTGAATAAAATGATACTCTACTGCTTAAAAGTGGCAATCTTCAAGAGGTAACAAAATTGTTTCTTTCAGTTTTAAGTGGTTTCTTGTTTTTGTTTTGTTTTTGCTTTTATTGAAACTAATATTTCTGGCCAGATTTCTTCTTTTAGCCTGAAAGCTCTAGAATAGTCTCTAAAGTGGGATGGGAGCTCCTCAGGTGTGTACAATGAACCACTGGTGTGTGTGTGTGTGTGTGTTTTTTTACTTTAAAAATACTAAAATTAGGGGCGCCTGGGTGGCTCAGTTGGTTAAGCGACTGCCTTCGGCTCAGGTCATGATCCTGGAGTCCCTGGATCGAGTCCCGCATCGGGCTCCCTGCTCGGCAGGGAGTCTGCTTCTCCCTCTGACCCTCCCCCCTCTCATGTGCTCTCTCTCATTCTCTCTCTCTCAAATAAATAAATAAATAAAATCTTTAAAAAAAAAATAAAAAAATAAAAAAAATAAAAATACTAAAATTAATCTTTCTTAATATTTAATATGGGGATGCACACTAGTGACTTGAAAACTCTCATCCAAGTGTCAGACATCACTCCATGCATGGGGAGCAGGATCCTGAGGGAGAGTGGAACCACTGGTACTTGCTTTTAGCATGCACTGACATATGACAGCCATGTACTCTAGGTTAAGTGCACTTGCCCATTATATTACCCAGTTTAAACTGACATAACTGAACACTCAAAACCTAAGCAAAGGCTTAAAAATCTAATTCAAATAATGCAAGCACAAGTAAGCAGTAAGGAAATGACATAGCGGCTTTTTTTTACAGCAAGTCCAAATTTTTCATTGGTCAAGATACACAGAAAAAACAGTGACAGCCTGCAAGGAAATTGGGAGGAAAAAAAGAGTGTGTGAAATATGGACTTAGATTCACTGGTATTAGCAATGAAACACACCTTAAGTGTTTATTTTATATAATAGTACTTTGTGACATGTCTTTTTCCCAACATGTCCAACTGTCAAACCAATTATCAATATTAACTGAACCTAACTCAGAATTAAATTTTTAAATTGCTGTATCACAAAACATTAATTAATTTTAAAATTAAATATATATTCAGTGACGGTGGCTTTATTATTTGTAGTAAGAATAAATTTATTTTTGCACTATCAATAATACAATAATTATTTTAAAACATGCCTCATCCTATTTTTATTATATCCTTTTTCATTTTGACTTTTGTTATATTTTATTATGGACACAATACATTAATATAAAAAATATTCCCCTGGAATATTTATAAGTTATGACATAGTGCAATCCAAACGTTTACGGTGGGTTCATGAACAAATATATTTGGTTATCACTGAGTTAGAGAAAAATTGACAGCATGATTTGGAGGAGGCCTTTTATTATCTACGGGACTTTGGGAAAGTGTCTCAGGTATCTTATCTGTACATTGGGGATGATAATAGTACCTGATACATATAATTTTTATATTAAATGTGTGTGTATTTGTGTTTGTGTGAGTGCCCTTTAAAAAGTGTTTGGCAAATAGTATGCACAATGTTAATGTGTTAGACATTCATTCATTCATTCATTCATTTGTTATTGCAACATTTCCCAAACTTTGTTCCAATATACTTTTCTGGAAAAGTGTCTGTATAAATTTGAGCAATGCTGCATACTCATCTTTTCTCGGATATTTGCAGAACAAATTACTATGTTAATAGTTTTGAGACTTCCTGAAGTAAAAGACTCTGTTTGATTTTATTTAATTCTTCATTTTTCAAATGCCCCAGAAACCATTTTTTTTTTAAGGAGCATATGACTTTATCTCAAAATACAGTTTGGAAAAACTGCCTTTCTGATTATTTATGTCTTGTCTTAATACTGTTCTGCTACCTCTATGTCATGAATATTAAAGTTCAAATTGGTTGACACTAACCCTCAGTGTCTAAGATCCATGCCCAGTGGAAACTCATGTACGTGAGCTCTGATTCTGATCATAGCATCTCTCCTTATGGTAGTGGTTCACAGAAATCAAAAAGATATCAGGACAACTCACTCAAATAATAGCACAATGGATACCCTAATGAAAGAAAGAAAGAAAGAAAGAAAGAAAGAAAGAAAGAAAGAAAGAAAGAAAGAAAGAAAGAAAAGAAAGAAAGAAGAAAGAAAAGAAAGAGAAGGGAGGGGAGGGAAGGGAAGGGAAGGAGAGGGACAGGAAGGAGAGGGAAGGAAGGAGGAAGGAAGGGAAGGAGGAAGGAAGGGAAGGAGAAAGGAAAGGGAAGGAAGAAGAAAGGGAAGGAAGGAGAAAGGAAAGGGAAGGAAGGAGAAAGGAAAGGAAAGGAGAAAGGGGAAGGAAAGGAAAGGAAAAGATAGGAAAGGAAAGGAAAGGAAAAAGGAAAGGAGAAAGGAAAGGAAAGGAGAGGAAAGGAAAGGAAGGAGAAAGGAAAGGGAAGGAGATAGGAAAGGAAAGGATAAAGGGGAAGGAAAGGAAAGGAAAAGATAGGAAAGGAAAGGAAAAAGGAAAGGAAAGGAGAGGAGAGAAGAGGAAAGGAAAGGAAAGGAAAGAAAGGAAAGGAAAGGAAAGGAAAGGAAAGGAAAGGAAAGGAAAGGAAAGGAAAGGAAAGGAAAGGAAAGGAAAGGAAGGGAGAGGAGAGGAGAGGAGAGGAGAGGAGAGGAGATGAGAGGAGAGGAAAGGAAAGGAACCAAAATAATAATGATGATGATGATGATAGTAGTAGTAATAGTGGTAGCAACACAGTGGCTTTATTTGGAAGGTGAGGGGGGATTCTAATCTCATTGGACTCAAATTCTTAGGCTGTTAAAATAAACGAACTTAAACATCCCTTGACCTCTCTTTTATAGAGCATGAATCAGGTATGAACATTGCTGAGTACAAATTTAGCAACAGTCTCTCCAGGGAGAGTTTGCAAAGTACAGTACACCGCTGTTAACTCCCTCTGAAGAATGAATTTCCATTTCCGTCTCTGGTGCTTAAAGTTAAAGTCAGCCCAGTAGAATCCTCATTCCCCTTCCCTCATGGGAAAGTCACATTTCCTTCCAATCTCCTGTAAAAACTTTTCTAAACAACTGTCGACATTAGCTAGTGAAATTTCTAAACCTTCGGGAAAGTAGCAGAGGACATGGGGAAGCTTTCGAACATCCTTATTTAAAATGTCACTGGAATCTTTCCCAGTTCTTTCTATTCTTTTTTTGTGTGTTTCTTTGATAACATTCCCCTGGAAATTCACAATGAAAAGCATTTTAATATTAGTGTTTCTGAAAAAAAAAATGTGTAATATTTGATGTGAAAAACACAATATAATGGAAGAACTTCTTTAAACTGATTTAAGAAAACTTAATAGCATTAAATAAACAGAGCTATTTCCAGGAAGAACAACAATTTTTAGATGGGTTTTTTTTTCTCCTTTTTAAAAAATAAAATAAAGCATAAAGCTGTGTTTCATAAATCACCAAGATGTGTAAATAAAAGAAGCTATGTAACTTCCTGGATTAGAAAAAAAAGTCTTTTAAAACAATTTATCTATTTGTAAGGATAAATATAGCATACCTGAAGTGTAAATAATTATAAAGTCACAATTTATTCCTCAGAGTGGCAATTTCCAAATTTTGAACAATTTCCACATTTTCAACATTGTAAATAATATATAATTGAAGACTCTTTTCTTTAAGTTACAGGGATGATGAAAGGTATTTTTCTTCTGAAATGCTGTCATAACTAGTTTATAAATTTGAAGTTAAAAGCCAGAGATTTCATAATTAGATGATTAATGAGTTTGTTTCTTTAGTTCATGGGTCAGATAGGGGTCTGAGTTAAAGATTTCCTAGGGTTTATGAAAAAGAAAATTCATCCTTCCACCTCCTTTTCTGCCTAAGAAAACCTAAGACACCCCTCCCTGTTTCCCAAACACAGCGGTCATTTGGAGATCTGGATTGGAAAAGGTCAGAGCCTCTTATTTTCCCATAGAGAACCTTCTACAAGCTTCCTTCCTGAAACTCAGAACTGATCACATAACTTTCCAGCTCAAATTCAGCCACACCAATACAACCTCTACAACCTCTACAAGTTGGCCCTTTCCGTATTCAGCTACTACACAACATCTCTCCTTCCTCCCGCCATCCCCCCCACCCCACCCCATTGTCCTGACTTTACCCTTCCCAAGTACATTCCAAGTTCCTAAACTGACGTTCATCAACTACTATTCAAAACTGTTTTCTAAGCCTGGAATTCCCATCTTACCTTATGCTTCTTAGCTGCACCTTAAATTCCACTGTGAATCCCTTGCCCTCTAAGATGCCTTTGGTGATGCCCTTAGTCAGAATTAAACTCTGCTTTCCTTAAACTCTCATAGCACCTGTTTGACCACTGGTATACCTTGGATTTTCCCAGGATTCTAGGCTGTTTCATTACCTCCTCTTACCACAGATTCTCTCTGTGAGTCAAGTCCATCCATCCCCATGGTATTAGCTACTATTGAAATAAAACTGATTCCAAAAATTGCATTTTCAGCTCCAAACACTCCTCTTAGCATCCCAGTTAAAAGCTGCTCCTCGGGGACACCTGGCTGGCTCAGTAGTAGAATGTGCTACTCTTGATCTTGGGGTTGTGGGTTCAAGTCCCATGATGCATGTACAGATTGCTTTAAAAAAATAAAATCTTTTAAAAAACAAGAGCAACAAATCCTGCTCCTTGGTCTGCATGCCCTATATTGAATGCTATTATCTGCCTAGTCACTGGAGCTATACTCAAAATCACTTTGACTTAGGCCACTTCCTTATCCTTCCCATCCAATGGGTGCCCAAATCTGGTCAATTTAATCTCACAAATGGCTCCAGTATCTGTTCCCTTTACTCCATTCCCATGGTCAGACACCAGACTTTGTTCATTTCTTGCCTGGAATATTGCACTGAGCTCCTGGATTGTTTTCTCTTTCCAGTTAGCTCGTGTCTGTTTTGCCTTTCACTTATTGTTAGTTATCTTTCTGAAACAACAATATCACTGAGAAGGTCATTTCAAGGATGGGTAGAATTCAAGACCTGGATATGCAAGTAAGGATTTGCAACTAAGTGTATAGCCTTGGGAGAGAGAGATGTATCTCTTTAAGCTTCAGTTTCTTCAAGGGCCAATGGAATAAAAATGGTACCCATCTCATAGGATTTTTGTAATAACAGAGCAGTATAATGCACATAAAGCTTTCAAAATAAAATTCATTCTACAAAAATACTCTGCCAAAATCCTTCAAATATGAGCTCCTATTATATTATTATCATCATTATCCTCACTATCATACTGGCTAAACTCCTTAGTGTTGAAAGGGTGAATTATTAACCATCATTAAATAAAAAAAGATCTTTATTACATAAATAAACGAATAAGAAGCAGGTTGATTGCAAGTCAATGCTTGCAATTTGGAACATTTGCTCTTAGAACTCATAGTTGAAACTACTATTTATTCCTCTGTCCACAGTATTTTAATTTGTTGTTAGTTCTCTCCCAGTGGGCTACACACAAGCCTCTTTTAGCTGTACTGATGGTGCTCCTTTGACATCCAAAGTAAATTCAACACATGTCAAGAACTTTATGTTTTAAGGCCCATCAATCCAAATATAAATTCCAAATTTGATAAAGTAAATTCAACTCTTTTGCTGTGGTGAGGTAAGGGGCACTCAGAGCATTTAAGGTATATTACTCTGCTGCCTTAAAAATCTAAGTTCTTCATTACCATATCCAAAAAGTTAAGACACTTCATGATCTGGCTTCATTGTACGTGTCCAGAGTTATCTCTCTCCACTATCCCAATTCCCCTGCCCAGTGCAAACACACTTTAACATGTCAGCTATACTTGTAAGATCTTATGTTTTCTTAACTTAATGTCTTGCCTTATGAGCCTTATGAGCCCAGAATCCTCTTCTTCCCTTGTTTTGCCTAGTAACACATTGTCTTATTCTCCTAGATCCATCTTAAATGTTCGTTCTACAATAAAACCATTCCCATGACTGATTTCCCTACCCACCTACAACTTTCTTTTGGACTCCCACGCACCATTTTATTCATCACAAACATGAATAAATCACATCACAGCGTAGTTAACTTTATGTATCTGAGTGCCCCCTGGGTAGATCATTAGCTTCTTGAGGATCACTAATCTTTGTGCAAATAACGTCTAGGATAGCACCTGGTATATAGATATTAACTGGATGTTTGTTGAATGGAATAAATACTGTAGTGATGTTTAGTACCTCTTTTATAAATTGACTTGAAGCTACTTCCAACCAAGTCTTCCCAACTAGATTGTCAGTTCCTAGATGGCAAAGACCATGTCTTATTCTTCTTTGTATTTCTCAGTGGGCCTATAGTATTTTCACCATAGTAGGTGTTCAACTTATTTGGATTAGTGGCTTAATAGCAATTGTTTTGACAATTTGGGGATGTTTAATTGTCAAGGATTTGAACAGATAAATGGGTATACCCAAGGTGGGTGGTACAGGAAAGGTAAAGAAGATAAACAAAATACCTGGTTTCACAATCCACTAACCTGTACAGAAAATGAGGAAACTCTTGGCCCCATTTGGCAGAGTCAGTATATTCCCTTTTTGAGCATTCAAAACATCTAACTCAAGTGCTAGGCCCAGTGGAGGAAATAGGCATAATCTTCCCTTCCTACTCCCCCACCCCAGTAATATACCTTCGAAGACCTTAGCACTTCTATTTCTTCATCAGATACACAAGTTAGCAATTCAATTTTATGATACACAGGTAATTTCAAAGTACTTTAATTCAATTTAATATAGATGGGGGAAACCAATGATGCTGCAAGCAAAGAATGTAATTTTTACTGAGGTGGGGTTAATTATTAAGCAATCTGAAGATCTGGATAAAATTAATGCTCTTCTAAGAAAATATGAATTAGCAAGATTTATTCAAGGAGAGTGAAATATGAATAAATGGGCAACCATACAAGCAATTGGAAAAGGTTGCTAAAGATTTATACCTGAAAGAATGTCAGGTACCAGTAATGTATAGGCTATTTTATCTATACCATAATTATAAGAAATTGTCATTCCTATGTTACTGAAACTATTCCAGGGCACATGAAGTGTTCTGGGGAGTAAAAGAATGAAGTTTCTCAATTAATTTTATGAAGATAGCAAAGATGTCTCACAAAAGAAAAACATAGATCAAACCCATTTATAGAGATAAATGCAAAAATCTTCAAAATAATATTAGAGAATTAAATGAGGTAACTGATTAAACCAAATGAATCATTACCACACAAGGTTTCTGCCCAGAACTCAAGAATAGGTCAACATATTTTAAAGGACTAGAGCATGTGACTATTTTGATATTTATGAAAAAGGGATTTAGTAAAATTTAATACCCATTTATAATAACAAATTTAAGTTAATTGAGAATCAAAAGAAATTTCCTTAATAAAGAGTATATATCTAAACAGATGATAAGCATCAGAATGAAAAAATGAAATCTTAGAAAATTTCCTCAGAATCAGAAACATATCAAGGATACCTTCTACATCCATTCGTTCTTTCAGTGATTATAGCCCACTATGTGGCTAGCTCTGGGGTGAACTGAAAACCTCTGCCTTCATGGAGCTTACATTCTCGAGGCGAAGACAACAAATAAGATAATTAAATACAATGTATATTAGAAAAAATATATATTAGATAGTGATAAGTACTCAGAAGAAAAATAAAGCCATGAAGGGTTGCAGGAAGTGCTGGAGGGTATAATGGTTATAGTTTTAGAGGGGTAAGACAAAGGCCTTGCAGAGAAGATAGTATTGAAGTAAAGATGTGTAGGAAGTGAGGAAAAAGATCATAGATATTTGGAGGAAGAAGTCCTAAGAAGAGTGAAGAAAGGCCACAAAGAGGAGCAGAGAGGTTGAAGCAGGATGAACTACAGGAGGAGTTGAAAGAGACTGGGCTAGGGAGACAGTGAGGACGGATCATACAGTGAGTGCCTTGTAATTCATGGAGTGGACTTTGAGGGGAGCTTTTGCAGGGTTTTGAGTAGAGAAGTGACAAGAAAGGAAGAGAAGCATTCATGTGTTGTACACAGACCACACAGGGTCAAGGGCAGAAGAAATTAGACCAGCTGGAAGGCTACTGCAATAAGGCAGGGGAGAGATGGAAGTGGTTTGAACTTAGGGTGGTCACAGTGGAAGTAAGTGATCCAGTTCTATCTTGGAGTTTAAGCTGACAGGATTTCCTGATGGACTGGATGTGTGGTATGAGAGAAAGAGAGGAGTGAAGAACCTTCTCCAGATTTTTGGCCATAGCAACCAAAAGAATACAGGTACCCTAAAAAAGGAAGAAGGAGGAGGAGGAGGAGAATACAGGTACTCTGAGATAGAAAAGAATGAAAGAGAACCAGAATTGGGAGGAAATACTCAATGTTTAGTTTTGGACATACTAAGATTGAGATATCTATTAGATTCCAGGGGGGAGATATTGAGAATACAGTTGAGTATAGGATTAGGTGGCTTAGAGGAAAGGTCCCTGTTAGACATATACTTGGGGTCATTGGCATGGAGACAGTATTTAGTCATGAGACTGGATGACTGACTGAAACTAAATAGTACTGGGAGGCATTCTGTTGTTTATTGGTGATAAGGGGAAGGAACAAGAAAAAGAGACAGAGAAGGAGCAGCCAGTGATAGAGGAAGAAAACTAGGACAGTGTGGTGTTTTGTAAACCTAGGAAAGAAATTATTTCAAGGAGCTAAGGAATAATCTATAGGGTCAAACGTTGCAGATGGGACAAAGAAGATGGAGTCTGGGAACTGACCATTGGATTCAACAATGTGTTGGTTACTAATGTTGACTGGAGCCATTTGTGGTAAAATGTTGGATTTAAAGAGAAAAATGGGAATAAAGACATTGGAAGCTGTGGGCATAAATAAAAGAAGCTTGCTTAAAAGGGAAGGAAAGAAACAAGTTGGTAACTAGAAGGAGAATTGGGGTCCAGAAAGGTTTTGTTTTAATATATGAGAAATGATAGTTTAATATGGGAGAAATTTTACTGACAATGATCCAGTTGAGGGGAGAAGTTGTTGAGGCATGGCAAAGGACTTCTAGATCATTGCTCATAAGCAGTGAAAGGGATTTAGAAAATAAGAAAAGATGCTGACCCTAGCTGGGAACAGGGACAGATTATTCAAAGAACTGGGAGAAAAGGTAAAGAATGATGGTGCCAGACACAGGAGTGTAGTTTATAGAAATTTATAGAACTTCTCCCCTGATTACTTCTCTTTTTTCAATGAAATATGAAGAAAATTACCAGCTGAGAGTGAGGATGGGGAAGTAGTTTTTGTTAAAGTTTGAGGAGAAGGAAAAGTTATGAAAGAATCATCTGGTTTCCTAGGTAATACAGAGTGAACATTGCTGGGCAGCCCTAAGAGTCTACTACATGTTAGTGATCGTGCATTTTGTGAGACTAGACAACAGGGATATATGTTTTTCTCCAGTTCTGTCCAGATGTGCTGGTACAAAAAAAAAAAAAAAAGAGTAGGTGGAGGGCTGTATTTAACCATGTTTATGGTTTAGTTGGATGAGCACAAAAACTGAGAAGGGGGCAAAGGAATTGAAGTTGTATGCAATTATAACAATTAACCAGGATTTAAGCTGAGTAAGAAGGAAAGCGAATACTAGAAGGACATAGATGTGCTGAATTAAAGTTGGCTACAAATTCTTTGCTACTCTGTCTTTTGAGCAGTGGAATTAAAACCCTCCCTCTACCATATTGAACCTGAGCTGGCACGAGTGGTAGAAGTGGAATCCTAGGACTCACGACAGTCCCAGGGAAACTTCCAACCTGTAGTCAGCAACAACTGACTTGGATGTCCAACCCAGTCGAGTGTAAGATGATCATAGCCCTAGTCTACTTACATTTGCAACTGAATCCAAGACCACAAGTGAGAACTGCCCAGCTGAGCCAAATCCAATCAAAGAATTATGAGAGTAAAATTTTGTTTTAGGCCAAAAAATTAGGTATAGTGAGAAGGTGATGGGATCAATGGATTGTTTATCCCTGTGAGGGTGGAAGGATTGCTGAGGTTGGAGTACTAGAGGAAAAAAATTGGAAAGGTTATGGCTTGGTAGTTGAATTTATGAAACTGACATTATAGAGGGTTTCAGTTATTGGAAATGACAAGGACTAGAGAGCACCAACCATAGAAATGTAGAAATGTAATACTAGTCACAAATGAAATATAAAATGTGCTAGGGGCCGCATTTCAAAAAGTAAAAAAATATATTTATATTTACCCTTATAACACATTTTAATTTGGACTAGCCACATTTCAAGTATTTAATAGCCACATGTGGCTAGTGACTACTATGTTGCACAGTGTAGGTCTAGAATAAGACCTTGGGGACCAGGTGGCTGAGTAGGGTGAAAGCAATAGATAGG
Organism: Halichoerus grypus; assembly: GCF_964656455.1. Taxonomy (NCBI): domain Eukaryota; kingdom Metazoa; phylum Chordata; class Mammalia; order Carnivora; family Phocidae; genus Halichoerus; species Halichoerus grypus. Next base: position 27,461,117 of record NC_135715.1, read on the forward strand.
ATAAGTCAACAATTATGAAAAAAGTAACTTTGGAGAGAATGGGATATAAATATCCTATTAACAACTGCAAGAAAAATTGGTCATTAACTTAAAAATATATAAAATATGTATGAAGAAAACTATAAAAGCATATTAAAATATTCTAAAATTGGATTTTTTTAGGAAATGAAAAAAGCTACCATATTTATGAATGAGAAGCCTAAATATTTTTAGAAGTCCAATGCGCTATCCATTGTGCCACGGAGCCACCTGAGAAGCCTAAATATTTTTAAACATGTTTTCTTCATGAAATATTTGTCAATTTCTTTCTGTTCTGATAAAAATGTCATTTTGTTAGAGTTCTGTGCATTAATCCTAATAAGTACACAAAATTAGCAAAAAAGTTTTGAAACAGCATATAATGAGAGGAATTTGCTTTGCCAGATATAAATTATGGCATATAAGTAAGGTAATTGATTCTGCTGATACTAGTGCAGTAATAAAGACAAGGCCAACAAAGCAGAAGAGAATATAAAAATAGGCCATGCATGTATGAGTATTTATACTATATGTGGGGGAGAAAAACAACAACAACAAAAAGCCCCTCTTCCTCTATCCTCTTATGTTCAGTAACTAGAGCCTGTAAATTAAACGGACAAATGATAGATGAAGAGGGGAAAAAGTATACAGATTTTATTTGGTGGTAATATTTTAATTATTACATTTATGGAGGACTTCATAGGAAAGAAGTGAAGCCCCAAAGAGGCTTATATGGAGAAGATAAAGGAAAGGGGGTTTGGGCTTCCAGGGTTGGTAAATTATGGGAAGGTAAACTCACGGGGGGAACTAATAGACGATAAGGGTTATTTCAGGAAAGTTTATTTGTGCAGACCCATCTCAGTGCTTACTTTCTATCTCCAGTGATAATGGTTGTGTTAGCTCCTCCTGGTGTGGGAAAGAGCAGGGGGTGACCTGTGCCCTATTTTTAGGCATATACAGTCAGAGCTCATTTTTATTGCACTTCACAGATATGGTGTGGTTTTTTTAGTTTTGTTTTGTTTTTTACCAATTGAAGGTTTGTGGCAATTACACATTGAGCAAGTCTATTGGCGCCATTTTCCAACACTGTTTGTACATTTTATAACTATGGATCACATTTGGTAATTCTCACAATATTTCAACATTTTCATTATTATGTTTATTATGGTGAACTGTGATCAGTGATCTTTGTAGTTGATCATTGTAGTTGTTTTAGGATGCCATGAACCACACTGTGTAAGACAGCACACCTAATCGATGAAGGTTGTGTATATTCTGTTTCACCAACTTGCCATCCCCCCATCTCTCTCCCTCTCCTCAAGCCTCCCCATTCCCTGAGACACAACAATATTGAAATTAGGCCAGTTAATAACAGTACAATGGCTTTTAAGTGTTCAAGTGAAAGGAAGAATCACACATCTCCCACTTTAAATCCAAAGCTAGAAATGATTAAGTTTAGTGAAAAAGGCACGTTGAAAGCTGAGATAGGCCAAAAGCTAGGGCTCTTTTGCCGAATATTTAGCCAAGTTATAAACACAGAGGAAACATTCTTAAAGGAAATTAAAAGTGCTACTCCAATGAACACACAAATGATAAGAGAGCAAAACAGCCTTATTGCTGATATGGAGAAAGCTTTAGTGGTCTGGACAGATCAAAAGAGCCACAACATTTCCTTAAACCAAAGCAATAGCCTTTATCTACACAAAACAAGGCAAACAAACATGCACACCTTAACATACCAGCGGCAACCAAGAAATGTTACTGTTGCCTATTGACAGAAGGCTGTGTGCACTGTCAGCAAGATCCAGAGTAGCTTAAACCAGCAGAGTCCAGTAAATGGGGATAGCAAACTGGAACAGGGAAAAAGGATTCCAAACGTCTGGGGAATTTCAGACTGAACCAAAAGCGAGGGACTCGAGCTCCAGATGGGACTGTCTACCAGTTCAAGCTGACCTACTAAGCCCTGAGCTGGAAAGCCAATTAGATCAGGAGCTCAACCCAAAAGGAACAGAGCTCAGAACTGAAAGAGAATTTACCCACAGCCCTTGGAAGAAAGACAGTGAACTCAAAGGGTTTTCAGGGTATCACGCCTCTGTTTCTCACATCCTGGAAGCCATCAGAAGTCTCTATCAGTCCTGCTGTTGCCACCAAACCTATTAAACAACAAACATTCAACTGAGTAAATTTAGAGATCAAATTGGCTTTATTCAACAATTCATGAATTGGGCAGCATCCTGTCTATAATAGAAAAGAGCTCTGCCAAGTTGTAGAAAAGGAAAGATTTTTAAAGGAAAGGGGGTGGAAAAAGAATGCGTTGTTTCAGGCAAAGTCATCTTCCTAAGAGGCATGGAAGGTCTCTATCAGGCAGGTTAGCTCACTAGAGCGGATCAGGTAATTCCATGTGCACCGGTTAAACGTTATATTCCTGTGGGTTTGAAACTACAGTTGGGCTAGGGATTATGTCTTGGTTTGCTGACATGGGGTTTCACACAAGTGACTCCATTTTGGATCTGCTGTCTCCTTTTTAACATGTGATATTCTTAAACTGCTAAATATTTGTTTAAGCCCTGATACTGTAAACGGTACTATTCAAGACACCAAGAAAGGGAAGACCATTTTTGTCCTCAAAAATTGCATCTATCTTGAGAAATAAGAGGAAAAGAGGAACCCAAGTTCGTGCATTGGCTTTACTTAGGAGTGTCATAAAACAAAACAAACCGTCAAAATGTTCTGTGGTTCCACTTCCCCTTCTATGCAATGGAAACATCGTGGATATAATTCCACAATACATGTAATGAATCATTCCATGCATGTTCACCTACAAATGTGTCCATCTCCTAGGCACCCCCACTCAATACCATCATATAAATGCCCACTTTGGATATAAATGTCCATTTTGGATTTACAAACTGTCTCTCTGCTTTAAGGACATCTTCTGCAATTATAACTTGTTTGTCTAAACTAGTCTTACCCAAAACTGAAGAGATGAGCACGTGTCTGGTTGCAGGGCACACAACACAAATTGAAGGCATTTAATAAATAATTATAGTACACGATTTATGATCTTTATCAGCATTAAAGCAAAGATTGGTCTCTCCAAATTAGGAAATGCACTCTTAAATAAAACAAATAAAAATTAGCTCTAAGTGATAATGTGCTGTTGTAGAGCCCTCAGTTTTATTTGCTAAGCTGTACACTTACTTCGGTGTCCCTTGGTTGGTTTCTTTTTTTCTTTAAAGAATTTATTTATTTATCAGAGAGAGAGAGAGACAGCGAGAGAGGGAACACAAGCAGGGGGAGTGGGAGAGGGAGAAGCAGGCTTCCTGCGAGCAGGGAGCCCCATACGGGGCTCGATTCCAGGACCCCAGGATCATGACATGACACAAAGGCAGATGCTTAGCGACTGAGCCACCCAGGCGCCCCACCTTGGTTTTCTAATAAGACTTTAAGACAGCTTCCAACTCTCTAGTTCTGCTTCTAACCGCTGAGGTAGCATCATGCTTAAACACTTAGATTTTAGTTTGAGAATGTGTATGCACATTGCTGCTTGCTTCGCTTACAGTATTGATTTAGGGATATACACATTTCGGGTATCCGAAGCTTCTGCAATCTAGGAAAAGACGTGCTCGGTCATCGATCTCATAATTATTACAAAAAGCTGTGGCAAGTCTCCACCGTCGATTGCTAGATAAGGTAGAGCTAATTAGAAAATAAGATTCAAGCTTCCAGCCAAACTCACCTCCCAAGTCAAAACCCAGCCAAGTGTAAATGCAGTAAAACATGATTTGCATTGAGCTGGAAGTAGTGACCATGATGGGGGGTGGGTGGGGAGGAAATGCACTGTCAGCTAATGTGGACCTCTTCTTTTTTAAAAAAATAAAATAAAAAATCGGTTACTAAATTTTTCAACGTCACAGGCTCTCTACCGTTTCGTTTTTGTTTTGTTTTTTTGTCAGACATAGGCCCTAGTGAAACCAATATCTAATTTTACCATTATACCTTATAAAAGGAAACTTGATACCTTTTTTTTTTACCCGGGAACTCTTGATTGCAAAGCTCTATTATTTGGTGAGGGGTAGTTTCTAGAAGGCAAAGAGTTAAAGACGTCACTTTAAATGACAAAAGCTAAACACTTTACCCCACTTTCAGTCTCTCATCTATTCATCCTTTTCATTGTGAACGATTTCAGCTTTCTAAGCTCTTCAACTACCTGCCCCTAATTTGTATTCCTAGGGAGAGGCCTGGCTGGTTATTTTGCATTTGTGTGCTAATGTTGATGAGCTTCCTTCTCTGGGGGAGGGGAGAGGAGGAAACCACAGAGCTGGATGGGGGTGGGAGTGAAGGTGCAGGCTTTGCCCAGAGAGTCATGCTGAATTTTAACCTTGAATGCCTCTTACAGAGCTTCTAACAAAGTCTTCCCGATTTTGAGAAATAGTACACCCTATTCAACTCCTGTGTATACACACATTTGAACCAAATGTTAGCCAAGAGTGAAATATGGATTTAGAAAAATTATGTGGTTATTATAATAATAACTAAAGGATAATAATATGCAAGCCCTTTCAAGCAAGATGCTTCAATGCTTCAGGAGAGCTCTTATAAGTCACGAAAGAGATAGACTTTACTGTTTTTGGTGGGAAAAAAAGGAAAGAAAGAATGGTAAATATTTTTTCAAAATAAAGGCAGAGCATTTTTTTCTGCATTGTTAATAGACTATGGAAAACAAAAGGTTCACAGAAAATCATTTTAATTAAAATGATCATATCAGACATCTTTGGAGTTTACAAATATTAATGCCCTAATTTATTTCAACCCACTGTTTCATTGTGTTTCTGAGGGCACATCATCAGACTAAATGAATTAAATACTTCTGATCTGCTATTTGTAAAGCGAAATAACAGTGTACTCTCATATTTATAATGGAGTAAATAACAGTGCAAAGAAGACAGCTCCACAATGAATAATTAGTACATGTATTCTAGCTTTTAATTTACTCAAGGGGGTGCCGAAACACCCACTGGAGGAGTGGCTGTGACCCATGTTGGAGGTGTACTCACTAACCAGCAAGTTAGGGGAAAATTTGATTTTTCTACCAGCTTTATCCAAATTCAGAATTCTAGTAAGGGCATAGAGTATCACTGCCTTTGCCCGGATCAGTATTGTTAGAGGTCGTTTTGTGTGCCCTTTTTGAAAAAGAGAATAAATCATATCATTCGACATAAAAAACAAAATTTAAGATGCAATCCTGACAATGTTATCTGAGGGAAAGTGCAAAAGAATCTGGGGGGAAGGGGGGAGACATTAGTTATAGGATATCACAAATTAGTGAACAGAATTCTGGAGTACAGATCAGAAACCAGAGATCAATGTTCAAACTTTGCATCTAATAGAGGATCCTCAAATAATCCTTTGACTCTGTGACTTGGCATGTCCTTGAACTCTCTGTCTCAGCGCTTTTATTTCTCAAATTAGGCCAACTGTAAAAGGCAGACTAACAAAAATGTTTTAAAAAGATTTAAATAGCTTTAAAAATATCAAAAAGGGGATTATTGTCTTTCTTCTACTAGTGCAAATAATTATTGGTTGATTTACTCCCATTTCCTCTATAGTTTTACTAATTTAACATAGTAATATTTGCTCTCCATGCTGTGTTTATTTTCATCCTGGGAACATGCTTAATGGACTCATCTTGCAATCCCAGCAAGCTACACACAACAAATACAGTAATTCACAATAAATGAAAACAAATAATGTTTAGGTCTCAAGTCTCTGGTTAACCTGACATAGTCATCAAAAATACAAGAAAGAAATGTGCTTCTTATCTGATCATCCTAGTGTGCCCTGGGATGAGAGTCTAGGCAAAACTCTAAAATGGATTTTCCCAGTCAGATCAAGCCAAGTATCTGGCATGTGGTCCTTTCCTCCATTGAATGAACTAAAAACTGACCATCCTCTTCATTCATTATTTATTCAATAAATACTTGTTAACAAAATTTTGCCAGATAGTATGTCACGAAGATCTATACCTTTATGGCATTGCAAACAAGTAGAAGAGGCACATATGTCATCCTATTACAGACTATGTAATAAGAAAACCAGCAGGTGTGTGCCCAAGAAACTGTGGAATTTTACAGGATAGATAAGGAAAGAACAAAAACAAAACAAAGCAAGACTCTGGAGGTGACAGAAAAAGTTTGACAGAGAACATTCTGAAGCTAGCAGCCCAGACATTCCAATATGGAAATTTTGATTCCTGGGAACATATAATCTCCCAAGAATAAAGATATTAGAGAAGCAAGCAAGGATAGAGAATAACTGTTTTCACTGGCATAACTGTTAGATTTGTAAGTGACCCTCTGAGAAACAGTTTGCATCATTTGAAGTGCTTTCACGAAAATGAGCTATTTCCTAAGACCTCTCTTGGTCAGCATTGAACCAACACAACAAAGTTTGTTCCCATGTACCTTTAAAGCCTCATCCTCGAGGGAATATGCCTATTGGAGAGTGTTTATGGTAAATATCATGGGTCCATGCGTTGAAGTTATTGTCCTTTAATGAGGAGGAAAACACGTATTTTAAATTACAATTCGAGGTATATTAATAAACAGAACAACCATGTCCAGTGTTTCTGCCTACTTTTCTACCCCCATAGCGAGGTTCCATCTCACATTAACTTTGCTACACAAATTATGGTGACCTTTCAAATATATTCCCACTTCTTTTCTCTTTCCCACTATAGTCTATTCTTCTCCTGCTACCTGCACTATCTTTAAAAATAACAAATACAATACTCTCCTCTTTCCAGACCTCAGTGGGATCTCTGCTTTCTAGAAAATCAATCCCCAATCCCTTTACATTGATTAGCCTTCCCAGCCTCAACCCACCTGTCCCCCAGCCTCATCTCCTGAACCTCGCCACCAACTGCAAATTCAAGTCCTGTCCTCACTTATAATCCCTTTTCTTTCAGGACCTGCGACTTGAACAAGTGCTTTTCTTCACTGAAAATGCAGCTGCATTTTCCCCTCTATCACATCACTTCTATGAGGCTTTCCCTAACTCCCTTGCCCTACCTAGTTAGTCATGATTTCCTCATACTTCAAACATGACTCTATCAGAAAATTAATTTACAGGATAGCCAATAATACTTGCTATCCTGTAATATACTTACGTGTGAGATTAAAAACAACAAAAACCCAAAACCATTATCCGGTCTTTGTTCAGGTTCCAGGCACAGAGATTTAAAAACTCTTGGAATTTTATGAGTCCAGGAATGACTTTTGTTATTCATAAGGAGCCCCCTTTGCCATATCTGAGTTTATGCTAATGAAGAGACTCAAGGTGGGTCTTTAGTTTTAAGGGAGGGGCTGATCACAACAGAAAGACCAAGTAGGTGATTCAAAGCCTAGAACTTGCAGTCTTATTTTGAACTCCAGGGAGAGTGGAGGGAATGGAGGTTGCATTCAATCACGTGGCTGGTGACTTCATTAATCATACCTAATGAAACCTTGATAAAAACCCTGGGCATCCAAACTTAGTAGAGCTTCTTGCTTGGTGAACACATGGACGTGCTATGAGAGTACCATGATCCTGCCACACTGTTTACCATAGCAGCTGCTCTATTTCATGTTCCCACTAGCAACATGCATGCTCCAATTGCTCCGCATCTTTGCCAAGACTTGTTGTTGTTGTTGTTGTTATTTTAATCCTAGCCATTCTAATAGGTGTGAAAAGGTATTTCATCGTAGTTTGATTTGCATTTCCCTAATGATTAATGATGTCGATCATCCTTCCATGTGCTCATTGGCCTTTTGTATATCTTCTTTGGAAATTGCCTATTCAAATTATTTGCCCATTTTTAAATTGAGTTGTCTTTCTGTTATTGAATTGTGGGAATTCTTTATAGAGTCTAGATATGAAACCCTTATCAGATATATGGTTGACAAATATTTTCTACCTTTCCATGGGTGATCTTTTCACTCTTTTGTCATGTGAACATTTGATGTTATGTTTAAGAAATTACTACCAAATCCAAGGCCATAAAGATTTGTACCAAAGATTTCTTCTAAGAGTTTTGCAGTTTTAGTTCTTAAATTTGTTTCTAATTCATTTTGAGTTCATTTTTTATATGTTATAAAGATCCAACTTCTTTTTAAATTTTTTTTCAGGTGGATATCCAGTTTTCCCAGCATCATTTGTTGAAAAGATTGTTCTTTCCCCCATTAAGTTGTCATCATTGTTGAAAATCAATTGATAATTGAAATGAAGGTTAATTTCTGGGCTCTCAATTCTATTCTATTGGTCTATCTGTTTATCCTTATGCCATTACCATACTGTTTTGATTACTATAGTTCGTAGTAAGTTTAAAAATTGAGAAGTGTGAGCTCTTCAACTTTGTTATTTGTTTTCAAGATTGTTTTGGTTATTCTGAGTCTGTTGAAATTCCACATGAATTTTAGGATGGATTTTTCCATTTCTGCAAAAACAGTCTGGGGATTTTGATAGGTATTGTACTGAATTTGTATATCTCCTTGGATAATATACCCATCTTAACAATACTAAGCCTTCCAATCCATTAAACACGAGATCTCTTTCCATTTATGAATATTCGCTTTAATTTCTTTCAGTAATGTTTTATAGTTTTCAGTGTACTAATCTTGAACCTTCTTGGTTAAATTTATGCCTGAGTATTTTATTCTTTTTTGGTGCTATTGTATATGGAATGTTTTAAAATTTTTCTTTTTGGATTGTTCACTGCTGGTGTAGAGAAATGCAAATGATTTTTCATTTGATTTTGTATCCTTTAACTTTGCTGAATTTATTAGCTTTCACTTTTTTTGGTGTGTGGATTCTGTGGGTTTTCCACATGTAAGATTAAGTCATCTACGCACAAAAATAGTTTTACTCCCTTTCCAATTTGCGGGCCTTTCATTTATTTTTCTTGCCTTATTGCTCTGGTAGGTGTATAATTTTAAGAATAATTGTTATATCTTCTTGATGGCTTGTATCTTTTATCAGTATATAATGTCATTCTTTGTCTCTTAAGTTTTTTGTTTTTTTTTTTTAAGTAATCTCTACACACAATGTGGGGCTCCAACTTACAACCCTGAGATCAAGAGTTGCATGCTCTACCAACTGAGGCAGCCAGTACCCCATTTGTCTCATAATCTTTTTGATTTAAAGTCTGTTTTGCCTGATAATAATATAGCCACTCCTACTCTGTTTTGGTTACTATATGCATGGAATATTTTTTTCAATTCTTTTCTTTTTTTAAATTTTTTTTTTTTGTATTTAAAAAATTTTTAAGTAAGCTCTATGCCCAAAGTGGGGCTTGAACTCATGACCCTGAGATCGAGAGTCCCATGCTCCACTGAGTGAGTCAGCCAGGCGCCCCTCCATTCTTTTACTTTCAAACTCTTTGGGTCTTTGTATCTAAAGCGAGTCTCTTAGAAATAGAAAAATCTTTTTTAAATGAAATATCTATTCTGCCAATTTCTGTCTTTTAATTGGAGAGTTTAATATGTATGTCTAAAGTAATTTGCTGATAAGGAAGGGCTTACTTCAACCAGTTATCCATCTTCGGTATGTCTTACATATTTTTTTTATTCAGTTCCTCTATTAATGACTTTTTTATGGTTAATATTTTGAAATGTACAATTTTAATTACTTTCCTTTGTTTTCTGTTTTGTTGTTGTCATTTTCTTAATGATTACCTTGGGAATTACAATTAACATCTTAAATTTATAACAATCTATTTAGACTAATACCAATTTAGTTTTAATAGTATGAAACACTCTAACCTTACATGTCTCTGCCCACTCCCTTTATGTTATTGTTGTAACAGATTACATGTTACTAGGTTGTATGGCTGTTAACATACATTTATAATCATTGTTTTACACATTTGCCTTTTAAGTCATAAAAGAAAAAAAGAGAAGTCACAAAAGTAAAATAATATAGGGTTTTATATTTATCCATCTAGCTAGCTTTAACACTGTTCTATATTTTGTCACATGGCTTCTAATTATTGTCTGCTATCCTTTCATTTCAGTCTGAAGGACTCCCTTTAGCATTTCTTTTAGGGCAGTCCATTGGTAACACACTCCTTTACTTTGTTTATCTGAGAATGTCTTAATTTCTCCTTTATTCTTGAAGGATAGTATTGCCAGATACAGAATTCTTGGTTAACAGTTTATTTTCTTTCAGTAGTTTAAGTGATATTATTCCATTGTATTATGGCCTCCATGATTTCTGATGGAAAATCAGCTGCTAATTTTATTTATGATCCCTTGTATGTGACAAGTCCCTTCTCTCTTGCCACTTTCAGGATTCTCTTTTTGGCTTTGTCTTTTAACAGTTTGGCTATAATCGATGTCTTGATATGGATCTCTTTGACTTTAATCCTGTTCAGAGTTTGTTCAGTTTTTTGAATGCATAGATTAATGTCTTGCATCACATTTGAGAAATTTCAGCCTTTATTTCTTCAAATATTTTTTCTCCCCCTTTTCTCTCTTTTCTCCTTCTGAGACTTCCATGATGCATATGTTGGCATATTTGATTGTGTCCTACAGGTTTTGTTCATTTTTCTTTATTCTTTTTTCTTTCATATCTACTTTCAAACCCCTCTAGTGGATTTTTTATTTCAGCTATTACACTTTTCTGCTCCAGAAGATCTATTTCATTTCATCTTATGATTTTTATTTCTTCATTGACATTCTCCATTTGTTTAATTATTGTCATCCTGATTTCGTGTAGTTCTTTGTTCATGGTTTCCTTTAAATTAAGCATATTTAAGACAGTTGACTAGTCTTTGACTAGTAATTCCAATGTCTGAGCTTTCTCAAGAATAGTTTTGTCAAATTATATTATTATTATTATTGTGAATGAGCCATGTTTTCTTGTTTCTTTGTACACACTGATTTTATGTTGAGGACTGGACAGATTGAGTATTAAAATGCAGTTAAGTCTGGAAATTGGATTATCTCCCTCCTCAGAGATTACTTTTGTTCATTGTTGAGGGCTATGGTTGTCCATTTGTACAGTGGCTTTTCTTATTTTTGCAAGATTTCTATTCCTTGTTATATGTGACCACACAACATTTTGTTCCATTATCTCTGTAGTCAGCCTATGACCTATTTCCTTAAATATATATATATAAAGGGTATATGTGGCTAAATCTTCCAGTAGAATCAGTTGCCAGGAACTTCACTGCAGTCTGAGAGGGACAAAACAAATTTAAGTATCTGGACTTGTTCCCCTGGGGCACTTCCAGATTTTCCAAAACATACAATCCTAAATATGTGAAAGATAATGTCCTTACTGCCCACTTTAGAATTGGTCAGTTGCTCTAGTATGGGCTGCCATCCCCTTGTCTGAGTGGGGCTGAAGAATGAGGTAGTTAGCTGGTTCATACAAGTCACTCTCTACCAAAGTTCAACAGCCTCTCCCTTTATCAAGTACTCCTCTGGTTATTGTAATGTCTGATCATGTTCCCAAGTTCCAAAATAAGTGATCCTGATGGGGTTTTTTCCAGTCTAACTTATTATGCTTTTGGTGAAAGGATTAACTTTTGGGGCTTCCTGGTTTGCTATTTTTCATGACATTGCTCAATATATAGCATCTTAGATGTACATTTTACCATAATCTTAGGGTCAGTAAATCAATTTAATTGGTGTACACGGTGTGTGTTTTTGTGTATGTGTTTCTGTGTGTGTATTTCCCCAAATACCTTACCTTTTAAATTTCCAAAACTTTTTTTAAAAGCTATTTTTAAGTAACCTCTACACCCATCATGGGGCTTGAACTCACAACCCCAAGATCAAAAGTCACATGCTCTACTGACTGAGCCAGCCAGGCACCCCTCTAACACTTTTTATAGACCAATTCATCTAAGAATCTTCAAATCTGTAAGTTTTAGTAAAATTAACAATAAATTCTTCTTGTAAACCCTAAGTGTTATTAATTTGCCTAGCCATTAAGTGAAAGAGGTCACTTAACTGGATAGTATAGATATATTTCCTTTTATAAATCTTTCTTCATAAATAGAAGCAATAAGCTTTGTCCTGGTTTTAGTTTGGTTATACTGTGGTTTGAATCAGTCAAATGTTAATGCAGTTAAAATATATGTCAATCTTCATACTGATGCAGGCTAAATGATTTTCTGTTTAGCACTCATTAACTATGCAGATCTTATCAGCAATCTGTGGGAATTTTGTAGTGAGTACAAGATTTATTAATTTCTAGATAGCTATAAACAGATTTATTTGATTTAGAACTGTATATGTGTATTGAAAGCATATAAGAGATTTTGATAGTTTGGGAGCTAGAGTTAGCAAATCTTTATTCAGTACTGTTTGTGTGTTAAAGCAAAAATATGCCAATGTTTGGCTTATTGTGCCCTTAAACCTTGGGGAGATGATCTTATATGCTTTAATGTGTGATGTGGAAGGAACAGAGGCAGATATGAAGGAAAACTCTGTCTTATAATCATAAACAGGATTGGGCTCAGGTGTTTTAGCAAATGAGAAAGAAGTGGCTTTGAAGTTATAATGACTCACATGTCACCCTGGTTCTTTCATAAAGAATCCGAGAATTCTTATCCCTCATAGCAGCATGTGTTGGAGGACAAAATAGGATATATATATTTACATGTAAACCAATAGTTTGGTAATAAAGCCCTTATTATTTGTTTGCACTATGATAAGGATTGAAAGAAGTTTCATTTTATAGCTCCTGCTGTTCACTCATTTACTCAATTATTCAATCATTCATTAAAAATTTATTAAGAGCCTATTGTGTTTCAGGCATTAGGGATACAAAGATGAATACAATATGGTCCTTGAAACTTCTAAATTAGTTGGGAGCACAAAGTGGCACAAATGAAACAATTAGCTAATATGATAGTATTGAAGGGTGACTTAGAAGTGGTGCCTTTTTATGTATGAGAGCTTAACACCAAAGGAATCTATCCATTATGTAGGCAAAGTCTGAGCTATTTATAAGAGACTAAAAGAGGTGAATGCTTCAGCATTTTCTGGAAAAAAAATAAAATGAAATCTGTCTTGCTCGTTAAGCCTAAATTTGCCTGATGCCTTATAGAAGCTACTTAAAGAGAAAGGTCCTGGAAAAGAGAGGTGACTGAACAGGATGGAGTCACTGGGAACAGAATTCTCTAACTTGGTTATTTTCATTATGGTATCTCTGAAATCAAGGGGAAATGAATTACCTAATCCTCTCTGTCTTTTCCTGGGCAGGTAGATTCAGTAGCAGCTATTACTCATCATGCCAGGTGCAAATACTTATAAATGAAATTATTATACAAGTGTCATGGCTTCATTCTTCTCCTTGCTCATGTGAGTGCATAAGAACCAGGCTTGGTGTGAAGAAGGCTTCCCAAAGGAGAAAGGCCTGATGAGGATAATGGGAAACCAAGTAGGGTGAGCGAGGTATTCACCTGTGTGGGGTGGCCTGGTATCAGTGTCACTGCCCAGGAAGGGTTTCAAGTTGGGCTAGCCAACTTGTTTAGCCCCAGTAGGATGAGGATAGCACCTACATGGTGATGGTGGTTGGGTGGGGGTGAGGGGTGCGAGTGGGGAAGATTGTCAGCTTGGTGTAAGGTGTAGAGTCCAAGCAAAGTAATGAAGTTTTCCATATGGAGAAAAGGCCTGATGCTGGTTTTGGAGCTGAAGCAGGTGAGGAGGGCTTCTACATGTGGGGGTGTCCCAGAGGGGGTATTATACCCTGATAAGAGGGATTATAGTGGTGATAGGATTTTTGTTCCATACAGTGTGATTGTTCAAATACATAAACATATGGCTAAAGTGAGATAGGTTCTTACTTTCTGAAAAGGAAGTTATAAATAATGAAAGGTGAAAATTACAATTAATTCTGTGATGTTGGATTGGAAGAGGAGGTATTGGTGTGGACTCATGGATTTCAATGTAGAGAGACATATATAGAAATAAAAATGGATGTTAATGTGTATGTGTATCCATACATACATATATTCCCTACTTCTGTGAAAGGACCTGAGGATAATACCCCACAAGCAATGAATACATCTAGCACCCAAATCTGGGCTTCTAAATATCACTCTCTACACAAAGAAACCAGAGAGCCTTGAAGAAATAGCTGATTCTAGGACTTGTTTTCCAGAAAGCAATTGTACCAGAAGGTAAGGAAGTGATAAAAGAAAAATAATGTTAATATGTCAAATGAATGGATACAGAAGCCAGCCTTCATGGCCTCCCATTGGCCAAAATAAAGATAAAAATACGTAATGATAGTAATGGATTATAAGTCATTGAACAAAGTAGAAATCTATGAGATGATACTGATATAATAAATGAGTAAACTGAAAATTTAATGAGGAATAGGATATTTCCTACCTTCAAATAATCTTTTTAATACTTTTAATTGCAAAGGAACAAAAATAACTTTATAGCAGGAAAATCTGTCAGATACCATCTTGATCAAGAGATTAAAGTGAACATCATTGTATGCTACTAGATAAGGTGCAACGAGAAATCAGAATTATTTTGTGATATGCCCATCAAAAATGCATAACTTGAATATAATGAAGAAGAAACAACAGCAAAACAGAAATTGAGGGCTATTCTGCAAAATAAGTGGCCTAGAATTTTCAAAAGTCTTGACAATTAAGCAAAAACTGAGGAACTCTTCCAGAATGAAGATGAAAGAGAAATGACATGTAAGTGAAATGTGTAATTACGAACCGGATCCATTCTCATAAAGGAGATTATTGGGTCAGTTGACAGATTGAGGATTAGATGGTGCTAATGTACCAAGGTTAACTTCTTAATTTTGATGACTGTATTGTGCTTATGTGAGAAAATGTCTTATTTGTATGAAATATACACCCAGCATTTGGTGGTGATGGGATAGCGGATCAGCTACTAATTCTCAAACAGTTCAGGAAAAAAATTCTCTGTTCTGTACCTGCAACTCTTAAATATGTTTGAAATTCAAAATTAAATCATATTTTACTTTATTAAAAATAAGATCTGGGACTTTGTTGTCAAATTACCTTGTTTCATATCCCAGCTTCTGCTGTATGAGCTTGGTTAAATCCTGTAAACTCTCTGAGCTGTTGTTGCTTCCTCTGGGAAAGGAGTATCATAATAGTAACTTCTTAAAAGGGTCATTTTAAAATTTCAATGAAAAAGGACTTCACATAGTTTCTGGTTCTTAGGAATTATTTTTCTTCATTAGAGATTATTTTCCTTACTCAGTTTTGTTTTGTTTTGTTTTTTTTAAGATTTTATTTATTTGACAGAGAGAGACACAGCGAGAGAGGGAACACAAGCAGGGGGAGTGGGAGAGGGAGAAGCAGGCTTCCCGCTGAGCAGGGAGCCCGATGCGGGGCTTGATCCCAGGACCCCGGGACCATGACCTGAGCCGAAGGCAGATGCTTAACGCCTGAGCCACCCAGGTGCCCCTCCTTACTCAGTTTTATGGAATAAAATAAAGGGCTTAATTGGTTCATGTATAATTCACTACAAATTAGAACACATGTAGAGTTCAATTTTTCAAATTAAAGGGTGAAGCACTATGCATTCTTTAGTCACTTAATAAAGAATCTTATCTTTCACCCTCAATTTTGGATCCAAGATATGTTTTGGTTAGAATCCATCAGATGAATAATATAATTTAGTTTAACCATAATATAGTTTCATGTACTTTAAATGCCTCTATAATAATAATGTTGGATGCCACCAAGTTCACACACACATTTAGTGTCAGAAATATTCAAGCATTATGGATGTCACAGTGGCAGAAACTATGTTCAAATCAACAACAATAGATGACAAAATAAATATTCATATTTATAAGTTTACACTTGCAATTGAGAAAATTCAACATACTGAAGAAGAGGAAAGATGTCTTTGGGTTTTGTTTTGTTTTTGTTTTGCTGCCCTGACAAATTACCACAAACCTGGCCTAAAATAAAATCCATGTATTATCTCACAGTGCTATAGATACAGAGTTGGGCTTGTATCAATGGGCTTGGCTCGATTCTTTGCTCAGGGTATCATAAGGCTGAAATCACAGTTTTCTCCTGTACAGGATCCTGATTTGGAGGCTCTGGGGGAAAATTCCCTTCTAAGCTTGTTTAGATTGTTGTTGAAATCTGGTTCCTAGCGAATATAGATAGGACTGAGGTTCCTGTTTCCTTGATGGCTATTGTCTGGAAATCACCCTGAGCTCCTCTGGACCACCCACGTCCCTTCTTATGTAGCTCCTTCCATCTTCAAACAAACCTTGGTGGGTCAAGTCCTTTACACTTGGAATCTCTCTTATTTTCTCTTCTGCCACATCTAAAGAAAGTCCTTCCCTTTTAAAGGACTTCTATGGTTAGATCAGGCCAACCTGGATAATCGTTTTTTTTAGGCCAATGGTGCCATATAACATAACACAATCATGGGAGTGACATAGCATCACATTGACAGGCTCCAGGGACTATGGTGTGGAATCTTGAGGACCATCCCTAGAAATTCAGCCTACTGACAGAATTTATTCTGATTAAGGTCTACATACATGGGGGAAAACAAATAATGCATTATTCTGTAAGATGATACTTAATTTTTTACCAGCAATTTAGAGGCATATATTCTTGACATGTTGGCAGCATAGGTATATATACATAAACGGTAAGTGGAAAAAATTGAACCAAATAGGAAGAGAATCTTCCTCAACGTTATTTCTCTTGTAGATCAGTACAACATAAGTAATTTCGAGGACATTTGAAATTATACACTCTGCATATATGTATATATGCTTCTACAGACAATACAAAATTATTTCAATTTTAACTTAGAAATTTAGGTTTAGTTAAAACAGAACTACACAGTATTAAATATTTAATGTATTTATTTCACATCTTCTCTGGTTCCCATTCTTAACTGTCAAATTGGCTAATTATTACCTATATGGATATAAAAGTCAGTGGAGGAAAAGAAAGATGGTTTACTGGAAGAGGCTTTTAGATGATTCTAGAGTTACTGTCATCACAGTTGTCCATACCAAATTTGTCTTTGTTGCCACAGTGACTAATGTTTCAAAATATTTCAGAGAATTGTATATTAGAAAGTGGAAAATGGTAACTCAACCAGGCAATTACAGATGCATGAAGCAGCATAAGCAGTGGTCCTTAATATAAACAATAACCAGCATGTCTAGGGGCTTTCATGCACATACCCCCGGAGTGCCTGAACCTGGCCAGCCCCTCCCCCATGGTACTATAGCTCAGAGGCTTGGCTTAGGTGGGGTTGGAAATGCCCTAGAATGGCTCTTTGTTGATTTTCCCTCGTGCTAGAGCCTAGTGTTGCTGTGAAGCAAAGTGCTATTGAATTTGCTCACTCAGGCAGAACACTCAACAGGAAGGAAGGAAGCAGCCATTCTTTCTGGTCCTATTGTCTGACCACCCGGCTTAAGCAATCAAACAGCTCTGTGGCCATAGCTGGATGCTTGCAAGCCTGTCTTGGTTTTTTTTTTTTTTCTTTTACCCCTGGTGGGCACTGGGGAAGGGGGGCAGGGATGGATAGAAACTGGCTCTTTATGGTTTTCACTTATTTTTGATGATTTGATGACATCTTTTCATGACTCACTCTCAGGTACCCATTTTCTAACAGCAAAGTTTGAAAAGAGAGTAGATGAGCATATGTTTTGGAAGTGGAGTAAAGATAGCAATATAATGGGCTTTCTCTACGGATGTATTCTGAAAATGGGAAGAAGTAAACATTTTACATCACTAATATATTTTGAGATTAGTCATCTTTTTTTTGAGATTAGTCATCATTTTTGAATAAGTTTTCAATGTGCTGCCAACTTTATGTCTTTAGACAAGTCATTTGTCCTCTGTACTTCAGTTTTGTTTTCCTTTTTAATTAATAGAATAAGGATAACAACCTAACCTTGCTTATTTCACAAGGATAGTATAATAATCAAATGTGTGAAGAAGTGCTAAGAAATATATTGCATTATCCTAAAATATAACATTAGGATTCTCCTGAAGAAAAGAATGCTGCAATTAAAATAAATAACCAAGATGAGGAAGAAACTTAGTAACTTAAGAGCAACTGAATAAAAATAATAAATTTTGTCATTGACGTATCTGTTTCTAAATTATTGACAGTTACTTTTAAAGTTTGAAAAGTTTCTCCCAAAACCGATAGCCTTGGGATTACCATAAGGAAGTGGTTAGTAGAAATCTACACTTGGCAGCATACTTCTATGCATAATTCTCAATTTCTAAGTGCAGTTTTAAAATGCATTAGAAGGCCAAAACTTCATATGATTATTCTTCTTTTACATATGAATTTTAGGGGAAATGAAAATTTAAAAATCAAATACAATTTGAAGAGTAATTATAGTTAAATTTCATGAGGGAAATGGTGCCTTCATTAACATGAGCTTTAAATTTAATTTCTTTTTTTTTTTTAATAAGAATCCTAAGTAACTATAATGATTATAGTTATTCAGAAGTCATGAAGAGTTTAAATTACCCTGGGTTATTTGGGGACTTTCTGATAGTTTCCGAGGAAACCATTCCATAATCTCTCAGAAGTAATCACTTTTAACATTAAATGGGGAGAATGGCAGTGGCTTTTGAGGAGTGAGGCAGTCATCAAGACTGGATGATATCCTCTAAGGAACACAGTTGAGGAAATATTCTCATTTGATTTGAATGGATTTTTCCCTTTTAGGGGCCAAATGTCAGGGGAAATCTGTGGCTAGCTTGTTAGTCTAGAATCGGAGGGTCTAGAGCAGAGTTCAGAAGGGCACAGTGAGATAGCACCTGCTGATTTTGATACCTCCCCTCTTTGATTTGCCACTTCTATAGGATGGCAATGATGCCAGGCTTTCTTGGCTATGCCCACTATTCTTTACATTATCAATTCAGTATTTGGCACCATCCATGTAATTTTCCCAAGTAGAAGTCAAAGGCAGGTGTTTAGGGAAAAAACGGAGAACCCTTGAATGGAGAATCTGTTTTACCTGCTCCTTAAGGATATCTGGGCTATCAGAACAGTGAAGGGAGCTCATTGAAACTGACAGTGTTATAGAGATTAAAAGAGACCAGTAATTCCTCAAATGTAGGTTAGGCTTAGATATTCCCTTGTGCTATGATTTATAAGGGGGCTTGGAGAACATCCAACTCTCCAGAACCTATTTACCCAGTTAACCCAGTGTCAAAACTTGATCATTTTGAGGTTATTCACTTGGGTTATCATTCCTCTGGGTTAGGGTCACTTCTTTTTTTAGAATGAATTTGTTTTCCAGGCTCTCTTTCTTAGGGGTGAGTTGATATGAAAACACCAAAGCCTGCAGAGTAATGAAAGAAAGTTGTACTGAAAAAGGAGAAAAGTTACCAGAGAGAAGAGAGAGGCATTGAAAAAAAGATTTTTTTTAAAGTAGGTTCCACGCCAGACGTGGGGCTCAAACTTACCACCCCGAAATCAAGAGTCACATGCTCTACTGACCAAACCCACTATGCACTGCAAGAGGTTTCTTTAAGATGCATTACAATGTACCTGGAGAGGCACAAACCGATTCTAAGTAACTTGCCCACCAGAACAAAGTGTAATATATTTTTTAAAAATATTTTATTTATTTATTTTGACAGAGAGAGAGAGACAGTGAGAGAGGGAACACAAGCAGGGGGAGTGGGAGAGGGAGAAGCAGGCCTCCCGCTGAGCAGGGAGCCGGATGTGGGGCTCGATCCCAGAACCCTGGGATCATGACCTGAGCCGAAGGCAGACGCTTAATGACTGAGCCACCCAGGCACCCCCAAAGCATATTTTTTAAAGGAAATAAAAAAGCTACCATATAAAATTCACAATATCCAGAATTCAACATCAACCACAAAAATTACTATGCATACAAAGAAGTAAACAAATGTGACCTACAGCCAGGAAAAAAAATGGGCAATAGAAAGAGACCCCAAATGGCAGACATAGAAGAATTAACAAAGGATATTAAAGCGGCTCGAGGATTAGAAAGGAAAGCACAAGCATAATAGCTGAGTAATATTGCATTATCTCTCTCTCTATCTATCTATCTTTGTCCATTCATCTATCCATAGACACCCGGGTGGCTTCCACAGTTTGGCTATTGTAATGTTGCAGAAAACACAGGCGTGCATGTATCCCTTTGAATTAGTGTTTTTGTATTTTTTGGGTAAATACCCAGTAGTGTGATTACTGGGTAGTAGTATAGTCCTATTTTTAGTTTTTGAGGATCCTCTATACTGTTTTCCCCAGTAGCTGCACCAGTTTGCATTCCTACCAATAGTACATAAGCATTCCTTTTTCTCCATATCCTTACCAACACTTGTTTCTTGTGTTTTTGATTATAGCCATTCTGAGAGATGTGAGGTAATATCTCATTGTGGTTTTGATTTGCATTTCCCTGACAAATGTGATATTGAGCATATTTTCATGTCTGTTGGCCATCTGTATGTCTTCTTTGGAGAAATGTCTGCTCATATCTTCTGCCCATTTTTAATTGGATTATCTGTTTGTTTATCTTCCAGTATTGACTTGTATAAGTTCTTTATCTTGGATACTAACCCTTTATTGAATATGTCATTTGCAAATATATTCTCCCATTCAGTAAGTAGTGTTTTAGTTTTGTGGACTGTTTCCTTTGCTGTGTAGAAGCTTTTTTTTTTTTTTTAATGTAGCCTCAATAGTTTATTTTTGCTTTTGTTTCCCTGGCCTCAGGAGACATATCTAGAAAAATGTTATTATGGCCAATGTCGGTGCTCTCTTCTAGGATTTTTATAGTTTCAGGTCTCACATTTGGGTCCTTAATCCATTTTGAGTTTATTTTTGGGTATGGTGAAGAAAGTGGTCCAGTTTCATTCTTTTGCTTACAGCTGTCCAGTTTTCCCAACACCATTTGTTAGGGATTTTTTTTCCCATTGCATATTCTTGTCTTCTTGTCTTCTCATGGGTTTATTTCTGGTCTCTCTATTCTGTTCTATTGATCTATGTGTCTATTTTTGTGCCAGTACCATACTGTTTTCATTACTACAGCTTTGTAGTATAACTTGAAATATGGGATTGGGATACCTCCAGGTTTGTTCTTCTTTTTCAAGATTGCTTTGGCTATTTAGGGTCTTTTGTGGTTTCATATAAATTTTAGGATTGTTTGTTCCAGTTCTGTCAAAGATGCTATTTGTATTTTGATAGGCATTACATTTAAATCTGTAGATTGCTTTGGGTAATATGGACATTTTAAAAATATTTGTTCTTCCAATCCATGAGAATGAAATATCTTTCCATTTGTTTGTGTCATCTTCAATTTCTTTGATCAGTGTTTTATAGTTTTCAGAGTACGGGTCTTTCACCTCTTTGGTTAAGTCTATTCCTAGGTATTATATTATTTTTGGTGCAATTGTAAATGGGATTGTTTTCTTAATTTCTTTTTCTGTTACTTCATTATTAATGTATAGGAATTCAACAGATTTCTGTATATTGATTTTGTATCCTGCAACCTTACTGAATTCATTTATCAGGTCTTGTAATTTTCTTGGTGGGGTCTTTAGAGTTTACTATATATAGTATCATGTCATCTGTAAATAGTAAAAGCTTTACTTCTTCTTTACCAACCTGGATGCCTTTTATTTCTTTCTCTTGTCTGATTGCTGTGGCTAGGACTTCCAGTACTATGTTGAATAAAAGTGGTGAGAGTGGATATCCTTGTCTTGTTCCTGATCTTAGGGGAAAGTCGCTCAGTTTTTCACCAATGAGTATGATGTTAGCTGTGGGTTTTTCATATATGGGCTTTATTATGCTGAGGTATGTTCCCTCTAAACCTACTTTGTTGAGGTTTTTTTGTTTTTGTTTTTTTATCATGAATAGACGTTATACTTTGTCAAATGATTTTTCTGTATCTATTGAAATGATCATATGTTTTTTATCTTTTCTCTTGTTGATGTGATGTATCATGTTGATTGATATGTGAATATTGAGCGACACTTGCATCTCAGGAATAAATCCCACTTGATCGTGGTGAATGATTTCTTTAGTGTATTGTTGGATTCAGTTTGCTAATATTTTGCTGAGGATTTTTGCATCTATGTTCATCAGAGATATCGGCCTGCAATTCTCTTACTCTGGAGTGTCTTTATCTTGTTTTTGTATCAGGGTCATGCTGCCCTCATAGAATGAATTCAGAAGCTTTCTTTCCTCTTCTATTTTTTTTTTTTAAATAGTTTGAGAAGAATAGGTATTAACTCCTCTTTAAATGTTTTGTAGAATTCATTTGTGACGCCATCTGCTCCTGGACTTTCGATTGTTGGGAGTTTTTTGATTACTGATTTGATTTTATTGCTGATAATCAGTGTGTTCCAATTTTCTGTTTCTTCTTGATTCAGTTTTGGGAGTTTACATATTTCTAGGAATTTATCCATTTCTTCTAGGTTGTCCAATTTGTTGGCATATGATTTTTCATAATATTCTCTTATAATCCTTTGTATTTCTGTGATGTCAGTGTTATTTCTCCTCTTTCATTTCTGATTTTGTTGAGTCCTCTCTCTCTCCCCACCCTCTCTCTCTTTGGGTAAGTCTGGCTGAAGGTTTATGAATTTTGTTGATCTTTTCAAAGAACCACTCCTGGTTTCATTGATCTGTTCTATTGTTGTTGTTTTTTTTTAGGTCTATTGCATTTATTTCTGCTCTAATCTTTATTATATTCTTCTTTCTACTGGTTTGGGTTTTGTTTGTTGTTCTTTTTCTAGCTCTTTCTGGTTTAAGATTATGTTGTTTATTTGAGATTTTTCTTGCTTCTTGAGGTAGGCCTCTATTGCTATGAACTTCCCTCTTAGAACTGTTTTAGCTGCATCCCAAAGATTTTGGACCACTGTAGTTTCATTTGTCTCCATGTATTTTTTTTAAAGGTTTTTATTTTTATTTATTTGTCAGAGATTGAGAGAGCACAAGCAGAAGGAGTGGCAGGCAGAGGGAGAAGCAGGCTCCCTGCTGAGTGGGGAGCCCGATGCAGGACTCGATTCCAGGATCCTGGGATCATGACCTGAGTTGAAGGCAGCTGCTTAACCAACTGAGCCACCTAGGCATCCCTGTCTCCATGTATTTTTTATTTCCTTTTTGATTTTTTGGTTGATCCACTCATTGTTTAGTAGCACATTATTTAATTCCATGTATTTGTGTTCTTTCCAGATTTTTTCTTGTGGTTGATTTCTAGTTTCATAGCATTATGGTCAGAAAAGCTGTAGAGTATGAATTTGTTGAGACTTGTTTTGTGGCCTAATATGTGATCTATTCTGGAGAATGTCCCATGTGCACTCAAAAGGAATGTTTATTTTGCCGTTTTAGAATGGAATGTTCTGAATATATCTGTTAGATCCATCTGGTCCAACACGTCATTCAAAGCCACTGTTTTCTTGTTGATTTTCTGTTTGCATGATGTATCCACTGATGTAAGTGAGATGTTAAAGTTCCCTATTATTATTGTTAGACTATCAATTATTTCTTTTTTTAAAAGATTTTATTTATTTAGAGTGCACACCACTGGGGGAGGGGCAGAGGGAGAGGGAGAGAGAGCATCTCAAGCAGATTCCATGATGAGTGTGGAGCCCAATGTAGGGCTCAGTCTCACAACCCTGAGATCATGACCTGAGCTGAAATCAAGAGTTGGATGCTTAACCAACTGAGCCACCCAGGCACCCCTTGATTACTTCCTTTATGTTTGTTATTAGCTGCTTGATGTATTTGGGTGCTCCCATATTGGGTCCATAAATATTTACAATTGTTATATCTTCATATTGGATTGTTCCCTTTAGGATTACATAAAGTCCTTCTTTGTCTCTTGTTACAGTCTTTGTTTTAAAGTCTATTTTGTGGGGTGCCTGAGTGGCTTAGTCGTTAAGTGTCTGCCTTCGGCTCAGGTCATGATCTCAGGGTCCTGGGATCGAGCCCCGCATCGGGCTCCCTGCTCAGCAGGAAGCCTGTTTCTCCCTCTCCCACTCCCTCTGCTTGTGTTCCTGCTCTCACTCTCTCTCTCTCTGTCAAATAAATAAATAAAATCTTTAAAAAAAAAAAGTCTATTTTGTCCCTTATAAATATTACTACCTGGCTTTGTTTTCACTTCCATTTGCATGATAAATGTTTTTCCATCCTTTCAGTTTCAATCTGCATGTGTCTTTAGATCTGAAATGAGTCTCTTATAAGCAGCATATAGATGGGTGTTGCTTTTTTTCTCCATCCACCCTATGTCTTTTGATTGGAGCATTTTAATTCAAAGTAATTGCTGATAGATATGTTACTCGTTTTATAGTTGTTCTGTTCCTTTCTTCTCTTGTGCTCTTCTCTCATGGTTTGTTAGTTTTCTTTAGTGATATATTTGGATTCCTTTCTCTTTACTTTTTGCATATCTATTACTTTTTGATTTGTGGCTACCATTACATTTTTATGTAACATGTTTTGCATATAACAGTCTATATTAAGTTAATGGTCACTGAAGTTTGAACTCATACATTACTCTTCCCCCCCATGTTTTAGGTATATGGTGTCCTACTTTACACCCATTAATTGTGAATCCCTTGACTGATTTTTATAGATATATTTATTTTTACTACTTTTGTGCTTCCTACTTTTCTTACTCCTACTATATGGTCTTTCCTTTCCACTCAAAGAGTCCCCTTTAACATTTCTTTTAGGGCTGGTTTAGTGGTGATGAATTCCTTTAACTTTGGTTTGTCTGGGAAACTCTTTATCCCTCCTTCTATTCTGATTGATAGTCTTGCTGGATAGAGCAGTCTTGGCTGTAGGGTTTTTCTTTCAGCACTTTAAATACATGATGCCACTCCCTTCTGGCCTTCAAAGTTCCTGCTGAAAAATCAGCTGATAACCTTATGGAGTTTCCCTTTTATGTAACTGTTTTCTTTTCTCTTGCCGCTTTTAAAATTCTCTTTATCACTACTTTTTGCCATTTTAATTACTGTGTGTCTTGGTGGGAACTGCCTTGGGTTGATTTTATTGGGGGCTTTCTGTGCCTCCCGGATCTGGATTTCTGTCTCCTTCCTCAAATTCAGGAAGCTTTCATTTAGTATTTCTTCAAATTAATTTTCTGTTCCCCCCTCTCTTCTTCTGGGATCCCTGTAATGTGAATGTTATTAGGCTTGATGGTGTTGCTGTGTTCCCTAAGTCTATTTTCATTTATTGTTATTATTTGTTCTCTTTTTATGTTCAAGTTGGTTGCTTTCTATTACTCTGTCCTCTCAGGTCGCTGATTCATTCTTCTGCTTCCTCTAGTCTGTTATTTATTCTATCTAGTGTGTTTTAAATTTCAGTTATTTTGGTCTTCATCTCTGATTGGTTCCTTTTTATCTTTTCTATCTAATTGTTAAGAGTCTCACTAATGTTTTCCACTCTTTTCTCAAGGCCAGTCAGTATCTTTATGACCGTTACTTTAAATTCTCTATTAGACATACTTATCTCCATATCGTTAAGGTCTCTTGCCATGATTTTTTCCTGTTCTTTCATTTGGGACATATTCTTTTGTATTTTCATTTTGTTTAACTCTCTGTGTCTGTTTCTATGTGTTAGGAAGGTCAGCTTTGTCTCCTGTTTTTGAAAGTAGTGCCCTGCAGTGAATTGTTCCCTGTTCTCCAGACCTGGTGCTTCAGGGGTATCTCCTATGTGTGCTGTGTGCACCCTTCTGTTGTGACTGAGCTGCTTTTACCTTCACTCCAGTTGTCTGCAATGGTCTTTCTTTGCCTGTTGTGGGCACGGTTTTGTCCCTGTGCTGTTATTGGGCCAATCTAGTGCCACCCTGGGCTTGAGTTGAGTCAGACGAGGCATTTGCCAGAGATGCAGTAGCACCAAACTGCAGGTGCTTTCCCTGTGTTGTACCCTGAGAAGCTTTCATTGGTCAGTGCGGCCTGCAGTCAGACCAGCTGTCTGCTCTGCACCCACTACTGGGGCTACAATCAAAGTGGTGTGTGCAGTTATCTTCCCCTCTCCCTGGGTCAGGAGTCACTTTAGAGTGGTGCTGTTCCCTGTCAGGGCTGCTTACACACTGCCAGGCTTGTGACATCACTTTGGATGGGCTCTGGTCCAGAGCATATTGGAGGGGGTAGTACCACAGGAGAACACGGGGGTGGGGTGCACAGTTAGCAAATTAGGCACAGCACTAGTTCCTGCAGGTGTCTGTGTGCCTAGGCTGGGAGAGAGGGGAGAGAAATGGTGCCTGTCAACTCCTTTGTTCTTGGAGAAGTCTCCCAGTGATCCCTGGTCACCTACCACAAGCTCTGAGATTAGTTAACAAATCATCCTGTATACCCCAGGTGTTTTTCAAACTGCTGCTTCTGTGCTGTATCTCTGTGCTATCTCTTTAAGTGTGGGGACTTCACCCTCTTGGCTGTCCCAGAGCCAAGCTCACTGATTTTTAAAGTTCTGGGTGTTAAGCCCATCTGATTGTAATAATTCCAGAAATTAGGGGATGCCTAGATGGCTCAGTCAGTTAAGCAACTGACTCTTGATTTCAGCTCATGTCATGATCTCAGAGTCCTGGGATCAAGTCCTGCATCAGGCTCCACACTTAGCAGGGAGTCTGTTTGAGGATTCTCTCTGTCCTTGTCCCTCTGCCCCTGCCCCTGCTCATGCTTGCTCACTCTCTCTAAAATAAATAAATAAATGATAAAAAAATTAATTCAAGAAATTAGGACCCTCTTCTTTTCAAAGCCAAATGTTATGGGGATTTTTCCTCCCTATGGAGGTTCCCTGTGCTGGGGTCCTGATATAAGGGTCTTTTTCTCTCCCCATTCTGTGCCCACAGTGTCCCTCCCTTCCATGGACAGTACTGCTGGTCTTTTTAGCTACCAACTGTCTCTGCCCTTCCTACTCTCTTCGATGTGGCCTCTTCTCTACATTTAGCTGTGCAGAGTCTATTCTGCCAGTCTTCATTTCACTATCTGGGTTATTTATACAATGTGGATGTTACCTAGTTGCATCCCTGGGTCAAGTTGAGTTTAAGGTCCTGCTACTCCACCATCTTCCCCTGAAGTTCTGAATGCTCTTTTAATACATATATTTATATGATTTTGGGGGGGGGGGGTTGCTGAGTACTCCTACTCCACCATCTTCCCCTGAAGTTCTGAATGCTCTTTTAATACATATATTTATATGATTTTTTTGGGGGGGGTTGCTGAGTACAGTATACTTTATTGATGGTACATGACAAGATGGGGCTCCTCAAGCTCCTCCCCTTCTTCAGGGGGACTGGGATAGAAACTGTGGAGGACAGGAGATTCTCAGTGTGTTGGGGGATGAGTTGAGGCAAGGACTCTCCAGCAACTGAGGGCCTCTCTCTTCCTCTTGTTCTCGCTGGGGCTGGTGGTCCAGGGGGCTCTTACTCCTTGGAGGCCACGTGGACCATAACGTCCACCACCTGGTTGCTGTAGCTCAATTCATTGTGATACCAGGAAATGCGTTTGACAATGTGGTCATTGAGAGCAATGCCAGCCCCAGCATCAAAGATGGAAGAGTGGGTGTCACTGTTAAAGTCACAGGAGACAACCTGGTCCTCAGTGTAGCCTAGGATGCCCTTGAGGGGGCCCTCTGATGCCTGCTTCACCACCTTCTTGATGTCATTCTATTTGGCAGCTTTCTCCAGGCAATAGGTCAGATCTATAACTGACACGTTGAGGGGAGGGACATGGAAGGCCATGCCAGTGAGCTTCCCATTCAGCTCAGGGATGACCTTGCTTACAGCTTTGGCAGGGCCAGTATAGAAGCAAGGATGATGCTCTGGGCAGCCCTTCAGCCATCACGCCACAGCCTCACAGAGGGGCCATCCATGGTCTTCTGGGTGGCAGTGATGGCATGGACTGTGGTCATGATGCTGAAGTTGTCATGGATGACCTTGGTCAGAGGTGCCAAGCAGATCGTGGTGCAGGATGCACTGCTGACAATCTTGAGGAGTTGTCACACTTCTCATGGTTCATGCCCATTACAAACATGGGGCATCAGCAGAAGGGGCAGAGATGATGATCCTCTTGGCCCCACACTTCAAGTGAGCCTCAGCCTTCTCCACGGTAGTGAAGACCCCAGTGGACTCCACAACATACTCAGCACCAGAATCACCCCATTTGATGTTGGTGGGATCTCACTTCTGGAAGATGGAGATGGGCTTTCCATTGATGACAAGTTTCCTGTCCTCAGCCTTGACTGTGCCATGGAATTTGCCATGGGTGGAATCATACTCGAATATGTAGACCATGTAGTTGAGGTCAGTGAAGGGGTCATTGATGGCGACAATATCAGCTTTGCCAGAGTTAAGACAGCCCTGGTGACTAGGCACCCAATACGGCCAAATCCATTTACTCTGACCTTCACCATCCTGTCTCAGGGATGCAGCTGGCACTGCACCAGAAGATGTAGCTGTCTGTCCAATGGGGAGGAGTGAAGAGCCCTAACATGATTTTTAAAGTTAAATGAAATATGCAGAGCCCTCTGCTACATCACTGAATCAAATCTCTTTCTCTCTAGTGACAGTTGAAATATTTCAAGAGTTGTTTTGTTTAAGCTGCAAAACTCTAGTTTTCTCATCTCTACCCTCCCATTATTGCCCTCTACATGCACAAAATGTCAATGTTCCTTAAAAGAATGCATTGAGGATTGGATGTAGTGATTTGGATAGGATTTTTCTATTGTGCCAAGGACAGCAAACATCCTCCTCTGTGGATGTGGAGACCACAGATCAATTCAGCAGCCCAATTGAGGGCAATTTGTGAATCTCTTATGACTTGGCAATTCCATTTCTATTGAATTGTTCTTTACAGTCACTTTGCACATGATTCACAGGAAGCCTGTTTTCAACTTAAAAAATTCTTAATACAAATTGCCTTCATCTTCCATTTCTGTTTCAAAATAGAAAGATTTTAAAAAATAGAAAAAATTAAATACTTTTAGCTATTTCTCTATATTAGTTAGCTTCACACCAACTCCCCTAAGCAAAACTCTTGCTGGGGGCAGAAATAAATTAAAATAAAATAAATTAGATTAAAACATTGGATTGGCTGCTTTAACAGAGTTAAAAAAGAAAGAGCCTGTCTGCCCCCATATCCAGTTGCCTCCCTCATGTAAAACCCCAAGATGGTGCGTAGTTCAGGGGAATAAAGTGTTCTGATCCATGAAGTCATATAAACATCCTCTGACCTCCAGTAGTAACTTGTTACAATAATCTCTTCACTGGCACTCTAACATCTCTCATCTCCTTGACTTTTTACTATGCTCCCTTCCTCTATCCCCATTATTAGCGACTTTCTACAAACAATTTCTGTGCTCTGGCCCCCATGTTGCAGAGCAATGCTGGAAAGTTATGAGAAAGTGTTGACTGATCTGTCAAAATTCCTTTTCTGCTTCTAAAAACCTTTTATTAATAGTTTCTCTTCTATGTCTATAGTTTTCCTGTTTTATACCTCTCCTATAACCTTTTTTTTCATTTATACATTTTATTTATTTATTTTTAAATTTAAATTCAATTAATTAACATATAATGTATTATTAGTTTCAGAGGTAGAGGTGATTCATCAGTCTTATATAATACCCAGTGCTCATTACATCATGTGCCCTCCTTAATATCCATCACCCACTTACCCCATCTCCCACACCCTCCCCTCCAGCAACCCTCATTTTGTTTCCTATGATTAAGAGCCTCTTATGGTTTGTCTCCCTCTCTGATTTCCTCTTGTTTTATTTTTTCCTCTCTTCCCCTATGATCCTCTGTTTTATTTCTTAAATTCCACATACCTGTCCTATAACCTTTTAGTCTACAATCCTGCTCTCTACCCTGTTGGCTATCACTGAACATGTGTAATTTGTACCTATTTCTGAAATTCCAATGATTTTCAAATTTTGTTCCTCCTTAACTTTTCCCTTTCTGACTTCCATTCTGCCAATCCATTGAATGTTATTAATAATTAAGGAGATACCATAATTTTTTCTACTCTTCCTCCCACACACTTGCATATATATACAGAGACTACAACACTCAACAGGATATTCCACTAATGGAGGATAGTTGGAAAAAAGACAGGCAGGGGCAAGGGGCCCCTGTCCTAAGAGGAAACTACACTTAAAAGGAAAAAGACCCCATCTTGTTATTCTATACTACCCCGAAAATAGCCCTCTACCCTTTCCCATGTAAACAGCTACCTGATAGATAGATGAGCACGTCAACCAAAACCTGATTGGGTGATAGGCGCATGGAGGGTTAATTGATTCAAACAGCCCACCAACAATCTCATAAAAACCCTTAGATTTAAACACCTGACTCCCTTGCCTTGTTTTGGGACACTGAAGGGCCACCCAGCTCCAAAACTCCAGGTAGGATTGGCTGAGGCCTCTGTTACAACTCTCTCCTGGTTCCATTTCTCCTTTTGTTGGGTCCTGATTTCTTCACTCTGACAGTGTTTTTCTCTCATGTGCTTTCCAACAAACCTCCTACATGCAGATATATACCTTAGAATCTGTTATCTTGAGAATGCAGCCTAAAACAAATATTGAGTTACAATCCTAACCAGGTGAGAAATACACATTCCTTTGCTGATATAATCATTTGAGAAAGGACAATTTTGCCATAATTCAATTTTGACAGCTGGAAAAACTAGATTAGTTTTATTTTTAAGAATCACCACCATTAATTTACTCACTTATTCATTTGCTCCTCTAATACTTGTTGACTACCTCCACATGCCAGACTCTGTGCCAGGAAAATAGCCAAATAAATGAGAAAGTCTAAAGCTGCTTATTAAATAATAATATATTAGTATTCTTCCAGAAGAAATTATATACAGTAGTTTCCTCCAAGTTTAATGCTGCCAAAGTAGTTATAGTTATTTGTTTCTCCTAATTCCACAGGGGATATTCCATTAAAGTGATCTGCTGTTAGAAAACTCTATCAAGGATATATAATCTAGACAAACCTAGGGAGAAACAAAATCATAAACACAAAGGACAATAATTATTAGAGTATTACTTATTACATATTTTTTCATTGTTATCATCAGAGCTAAACTTGGACATCATATAATTTTATTCTGGTATCAGGAAAAAGAAGAAAATGATTTCGTGTTTTTGTATAATGTATACACATTAAAAATACTTGGTTATGACAAATTTCAAACATACACAAAAATTGATAGGGAAACATAAGCAATCTGCCTATAACCTTCAACCATCTTCCTTTGTGGCCAATCTTGTTTCGTCTATACCCATATCTGCTTCCCCTCCTCTCATATTACTTTGATGCAAATCTCAGCCATTGTATCTTTACATCTGTGTTTCAGTATATCTCTGTAAAAGCTAAGGACTCTTAAACCCAACATTCAGAATAAAGTTATCTGTCTGTAGAAGTAAGATACAGTGAGAGGATTGCTAAGCAATTGCCCAGAAGAGTTAGAAATTTTCCACATCCAAACATGTTCTTAATGAATGAGAATTGTAGGAATTGAGTGCCAAGAGGTAGCAGGTATGCTGGTGCTCATGCCAGCCCCTGTGGGAACTTTGGCTACTACTTGTAGCAAGATAGGAAGATAAGAAAGCTTTTAAGCAGAGCAGGGATAGAATATTACTCTCATAATTTTAAAAGGATTCCTCTGGTTGCTACTGTGTTGAAAATGGACTGTAGAAGTTCTGGAGCAGGAACAGAGAGACCAGTTAGGATGAAGTTTCTCATAATTTATTGTGCATATAAATCACAGAGAACCTTGTTAAAATGCAGATTATGTTTTACTAGATCAAGGATGAGGATTGAGATTCTGCATTTCGAACAAGCTTCCCGGTGATGCCCATGCCTGTCGTAGACACACTAAACGTTGTTTAGCAAGCAGTTAGAAGATTATTACAGACATCCAAGTGTTAGATAATGTGGCTCAAAGTGGTAGAGGTGGAAAGTAGTAGGGTTATAAGAAATGATGGGATGGTAGGTTTTTTTTTAAAATGTAACTAAGAGGATTCCCTGGTGGTTTGGATATGAGGCATGAAAAAAGACAAGTCAAAGCTCATTCCAAAGTTTTTAGCTTGAGACAACTGGAGGGGTGGGGAACATGAAGGAGGAGCGTTTTGGCAGGAAATCAGAAATAGGATTTTTGACATTTTAATCTTGAGATACCTGTTAAACCCACAAATGATGAAGATGAGTAGGTGATCGGATACGTGAGTCTGAAGTTCAGGGAAGTGGTTAAGACTGCAGCTGAAATTTGTGGGTTTATATACAGTATTTAACGTCATGAGAATGCAGATCAGTTAGAGAATGAGTGCAGATAGAAATAAAAAGAGATTCTAGGAAGGAGCCTTGGGACCATCTGACATTTAGGGGTTGGAAAGATGAAGATAAACTAGCAAAAGAAACTAAGAAAATGCAGCCCCAACTTAGGAGAACCAAGATAGCATGTGTCATGGAAAATAGTGATGAAAGTGAAATCAGCAAGACTACAGTGAGACTAACAAATATAACATCATTAGGCACAGATACAGGATGCCCCATAAATTTACATTTAATCTTGAGCATTTTAAATTGAAATTGAAATTGAAATTTCAGGTCATGAAGCTGTCTCAGAAACAGTCTGGAAGGAGGGACTATGTACTTTATAAAGCTGACATAGTATCTATATAGCCTATCATTTGTACTGAATTAGTCAATTCACTGAAACAACTAGACTTCAGTAAATAATTGGGTTGCATTTTCTTCTTATCTTGAAGAGACTGTTTACATTAAATAGTTATTTTGGCATTGTGCATAACTTAAAAATAAAACATATTTGTCCCATCAGGAAACATGTAACCTTTTATTGTTGGGTATTACATGATGTTTTAGTACTAATCACCTGGGATCTCTCTTGAATTCTACTGTGTGATCTTTGTCTGATCATCTGCCTCAGTTTCCTCACTAATAGGAGAAATTAATCCCTATCTTACCTAGGTCACAGAGTTGTTATAATAATGACATAAGATAACAGGCTTATATGGAGATATCAGTATTACAGGAATAGTATATGTTTATGGAAATAATAATAATAAAAGAATCTCCTTTACCCAGCTTCTCAGTTGAGGTGATTCATAAGTTTATCTTATGAAATTTGTATTCTTTCCAATGTTTTATGAAGGGCTCACAGGTGACTATCTTGAAGTTCTTTTACCATTACTTAATCATCTTGACTCATATGAACGCTAATTTCACATGGTGCAAGCTAATTCTTCAGAGTTTTTGATAGTAGGAAAGAGAAGATACTTGATATTCTAGAGTCAGCTGTTTTTTCCCATCATATTTCTAACATAACAAATAAGAATATTTCTATTGAGTCCTAAATAGGAAGACTCCGTGTTTCTTTTCCATATCCGGAAACAAACTCTCTCCACTCCTGCCCCTGAGTCAATAAAATTCCATTTTAGGGCTCAGGATTTATCATAGGAAGATGGAAAATGAAAGAAGGAAAAGGTGAGAAGAAGCAGAAGCATCATAAAGGCATTTCTCCCTCCCTTTTTCTTCCTTCCTTGCTCATCACCTCTCTTCCAACCTTTTTTTTAAAACAAGCAAAATTAGCTTTATGTGTTCCACACTAACAATGGGAAGTTGCAAGAAATAACTGGTGTATCAGTCAGAAAGAGCTAGGTTATGTGCAGCAACAAACAAGTCTCCAAATTCCTGTAACTCCACAGAAAACATTTTCCTCCCATAATTATTCTATATGTTTAAGCTGTTCTTCAGGGGGCCTTTACTCATGGTAATCACTCTGGGATTCAGGTTAGTGAAAATACCATCCTGATAAGAGCTTCCATGATTATTAAGGCAGTGAAAGGGACACTGAGAATCATACAGGAACACTTAAATTTTTTCATGAAAATCACATAGACTACTTTTGCACACATTTCTTTTTTTTTTTTTTTTTTTTTTTAAAGAGCACACATTTCTTTGACTAAAGAAGTCATTCATTTGTTCCTAACTTACCGTGTGCCAAGAAGGATGAGCATTAGATGGCCCATTTGTGACCACCACTACTATTTGGTGAAGGAGTGGGGTGATAATAATAATTCTTACCTCATAGATAATTGTGAGGATTTATATTAACATGTAAGCATAGAGTAAGCTCTATTATATGAATTAAAATTTAAAAAAATCATACAATAATTTTTTTTTTTACAGAACTAACAACTTACATGGAGACCATGATTGGCTAATATATTCTCTGGGAGACTTATGTGTTAAAAAAAAAAAAAAAGGCAGGTTTTTCTCAGTGCATTTCTTTTGCCCTGAATTATCTCAATAATTGTCTTAACTCCCCACTTTACTTAAGAAGTTCTTTCTAAAGCAAGGTTGTGGTTTGGTAAGTAGCCAATCATTTGGACAGTAAAGTAGACAATTCAAGCCATTGCATTAAGTAGGATAGCTGGAAAGCTGTAGGCCTGGCTGGAATGATGAGAGTGAAGAACTACAAAACCTTTATGCATCTGCACTTGATGGGTTAGATTGCTCTATTTGGACCCTCTTGTCTTGCAATTTCCCTCTAATTAGATCCTTTTTTCCAGGTTATGCTAACCTGATGCACATGAAAAATAATGTGATCACAAAATATTCAAATCCTAGAAAAGCCTGTTGTTTTTGTAAACTATATGAAATATGGAAGGGGATTCAGGCATATTATAAACATGGTGATTTGTAAAAACAAGCTAGAAAATAATAATTTTAACACATATAAAATCAAAGATGAATATAACCAGATGTAGAAAACCAATAAGAGTCTGAGGGTAATAGAATTTTGCTACATCAAGAAGGGAAAAACTATATTCTCAGGAAGTAAATATTATTTTTAGGTATTTTTTTCCCAAAACCTAAAGAAGTTTATAGTAATGTATTTTATTCCCAGAAATTAATAAAAATAAATCACACAATTCCCAGAAAACACAGTTTAGAAGTTGCCTTTACAGAAAGGAAATACTCTATTAGCAAGTATTGCCAAAAGAAGAATTCATTTCCTTGAGTGAAAAATAAAACTGGAAAATCAAAAAACTGATTTTTCTTTTTTAGATAGGAGTATTTCTAACAATTCTTTGAAAGGCTTGAAGAGCTTATGAAATTAAAAATTTAACTTTTTTAAACAGAAGAGATCATTCTTTTTATTGTGCAGAGTTCTTAAATGATGGTAAGATTGGAAAAGAAGGTCAAATAGAGAACAAATATCATTTCACAGATACAATTTTTTATTACCAAAAATGAATGGACTGTCTGATCTAAATTCTTTCAGAAGAATGCCCTTTGAAAGATGTACATACAGCTGCTACTGGTCTGTAAGAAGCTCCCCTTTTGAATCAGAGAAAAATTTATTGTCCTCAAGATGGTGTGTTCTTTTTTTTCCCTAATAGTCCTTTTATATCTTCCTTGCAATTGAAGATGCTAATTATTATAAGCTAATACACTCAGATTTTTATAAAAGCAGACGTTCTAAGTTTTAAATTCAAATCATATTGTTAAGAAGCATCCTTTTACTCATTTTTCTCCTCCTTGTCCTCCCTCTGCCCCTTATTCTATTTTCAATTCCTTTATTATTCACAGATCTTTTCATAGATTTCCGTCCTTCAGAAGATTATGGTCTTCCAATGTTAAACCACTTAAATCTGTCCTTCTAATGGAAATGCTTTTTTTCAGTGGTTAAGAAGCACATTGCTCCTGACACGACTGAGTCTAAATTTCCTCCCTCGTTCTTTTATGTAGCTTTTATTTGTCTCACTGTCCACGTTTTTCTCCAAATGCCATTTTATGGTTTGCTTTCATAATAACATTGCCAATATTATAATACCTGTTATTTATATGATATTTTACAGCTTTATAAAGCACTTGCATTTCTTTGGTTTATTTATTACAATTTGCTTCTTCTAAATGGATTTGTTAAAACTTTTTTTCATCTGGAAAATGAGTCATAAATGAAGCATAGTATTGTAGTAGACCATCTATTGCCAGAAATAGTTTTCTTTAAACTACTTTCAGAATTATATTAATCCTGGAGTTTAAATCATTTCTGAAATATATTAATCCTAGAATTTAAAGCCATAAAGCATTAACTGTTATCATAATTTTTCATCCTAAAGTTACTTTAGATAATGGTATGTTTGTTTCCTTTTTCTTTTTTTCCTACAGGCTGACTATTGGGGATATCACCAGTTTCAGTTTGGAAGAACAATGCCAAGATGTTAGCTTTAAAAGATAAGCATTTCTTGGGGGATATCTCTGGCTATACATATGTGATGGTCACACACTGTATCGATTTTAAAGTGAACGCTAAAATTATGAATGGAATGTTAGTATTTTTTTTTTATTCCATCAGGATTATCTTCTTAGTGCTAAAGAGTACTATCTCTTTATTGAGGAAAAATAAACATAAAAAAATTTCTTATAAAAACAAATCACTATAGTTTAATTTTCATTGTGAAAGCAGAACAAAGTAAATTTTAGTTTGTCCAAAATAGTGGACACAGCTTGTGATATTTCTTTTATTTTAGGAGATTTGAGGAGAACATATTCATAGCTGAATTTGTTACACTGAAATCTCTCTTCAGACACTTGAGACACTGTGTCTACTATTAGAGTTAGTGGGAGGTGGAATTAGCCATGATGATGTGTTGGCTGTCGGATAGCACTTTTATTATCATTTTTCTAAGCACTTTCTCTTACTTTACCCTCCTAAGGATTTTCTGAGATATGTGCTGTGTACGAAATTATGCTTAACCTTAGCAGCTTAAACCATTTATTATCTCACAATTTCTGAGGGTCTGGAATCTGGAAGCAGCTTTTCTAAGAAGGAGAAGAGGCATCATCATCTAATAACCTAATCTCAGAAGGAACATACCATTACTTCTGTTGAATGCTGTTGGTCACAGACCTGCCCTGGTGTGATATGACAGGGGGCTCTATATGGGTGTGAACTCCAATAGGTGAAGATCACTGGAGGTCGTCTGGGAGTCTGGCTACCACAAAAGGCAATCAGACATTATAAAGATAAACCGCCTGTGGCCCCGGGAAGCAATTGCCTTGTTGTAGATCATACACATAATTTTATGGCTTTGACTATAGCAATAAATTTTCTACATGAGAAGCTCATGTTCCTCACAAGTTTGTTTTTTTTTTCCCCTATAATCATCGGTTTCTACATCATGATAAAAAGGTACCAGTGAAAAAAATAAGTTCCTGGATTCCATGAGACTTTTTTCAATTTCTGACTGGCTGGTTTTTGAAACAAAGTGAGGTCTGCTGTACATGTGCCATTCTTCCCAGTCAGACATTGAACTAGGACACCATTTAGATAGAAAATGTAATACCCCCTGTTTAATTTTGGATCACACTCTCCTCCCTAGTTTCATTTTATACATGAGCCAAACCAGAAATTGTACGATAGAAGGTTGTGACTGCAAAGGCCCTTTATGTCATGAGCACAGAGATATTTAAGTTATACGAGAGAGCAATGCGAATGGTGTCTTTGAGGAAGCTTCCATGTAGTTAATGTTTTTATCTACAAAGCAGTAAGTGAAAAAATATGTGGTTATTATCAGGAGAACTTTCTGAATCGTTTAGTCAAGCCATTAAAAAACAAGCTCATATAACTAGGAACTGACCGTAATCAAATTATTTACATTTCCATCATAAGACTGCTTTTGGCAACACACTGGGTTACTCACTATACTTCCTGCTAATTATTGTTTATACCTATCATGGCACTCTGAAATTGAATATTTACCTCTCTCAACAGCTCCCATTCCTCAGTACCTGTGATCCATGTTTGATGACTCCTAACATTGAAAGGATTTTCACATATCTGTATTCCTCGCCATTTTCGTGCATGCATTCACTCATCTGATAGATGCAAAGCAAATGTACTGCGCCAGGCATAGGGCTAGATGAGAGGAGACAAAGAGAAGAAGGCAGACCAGTTCCCTCCTCTCTGTGGGAGATATTCCTGAAGAAATAATGATAGAAACATTTACTGGATTATAATTTAAAAAAATTGTATGTTGGAAGAAGACCAAGGGTTGCAACATTGTACAAGGAGGGGGCTCTGACCTAATGTGCATGGGGGAGAGCAGTTGACCCAGTCTTTCCTGAAGAGGTTTATAATGGCCAGAAGCTTACCTGAGGATCCATACAGGCAGACACTCAGGTATGTTTAAGGTTGGCTTTTTTGACATGCAATTAATTTAAGTGGGAATTCTACAGCCAAGTGCAAAGTTACAGATATTATGTTGCTATCCTTTGAGCATTACTGTAAGTGATTAAGCACTGGCCAACTGTTCAACAAAAATAGGTAAAAATAAATTAATATACTTTGTTATTATAATTAATGTACTTATTTATTGATTTCATAAACTTTTGTTAAATATTGTCTCATAGTAGCAAGAGAATGAGCCTTGGAATCAGAGAGATTTGGGGTTGAATCTTCATTTTGGCATTACTGTTTTGGGGAAGAACCTGAGGCTCTTTGGGGCTTAGTCTGTTCATCTGTAAAATGGAGACAATAATACATACTTTGAGAGTTGTTGAGATAACATAAAGTATAGTTGATCCTTAGACAACATGGGTTTGAATCGCATGGATCCACTTACCTGTGGATTTTTTTTTTATATAAATACAGTAGAGCACTGTAAATGCATTTTCTCTTCTTTCTGATTTTCTTTTTTAAGATTTTATTTATTTATTTGAGAGAGTGAGAGAGAGAGAGAGAGCAGGAGAAGAGGGAGGGTGAAAGGAGAAGCAGACACCCTGCAGAGCGGGGAGCCTGTTGTGGGGCTCAATCCTGGGATTCTTGGAACATGACCCAAACCAAAGGCAGACACTTAACTGACTCAGCCACCCAAGTGCCCCCTTTCTGATTTTCTTAATAATATTTTCCTTCCTCCAGCTTACTTTAATGAAAGGTATGTAACACATATAATATACAATATAGGTGCCAGTCAACTTGTTATGTTACTGATAAGTCTTCCAGTCAACAATAAGCTACTAGCAGTTGAATTTTTAGGGAGTCGAAAGTTACACACAGATTTTCAACTGCATGGGGCTTGGTGCCCCAACCCCTGCACTGTTTGAGTCAACTGTGTTTACTGACAGCTGGGGCATTGCTGGTCCTCAATACATGGTAGCTATCATCATCATTATTATTGCTATTATTATTTACCAGGGTGAAAAATAAACCAGATAAACTTGAACCATAGTGCTTGTGCCATAATTCAATTGTGGAAATGCCATTAAAGTTTCAGGATCTCAATACAGAATTCTAGAACTACATTTGTAATTATCATTATCCCAGAATACTGGACTACTGTGTGCTCCGTACAGAATGTGGTAATATATTCTAATTCAATAATTAGAGGTATTGAAGAACCACAGGTTGTGCATAAAAGAACAGGAAATGACTAAATAGCCTTGATTTTGGAAACTTGTATTTATGGTTATGCTAACGTATGTAATTAGAAACTACTTAGTGAAACCAAGAGCAGTGGGACTTGGTGGGGAGAAGGA
Source organism: Halichoerus grypus (assembly GCF_964656455.1). Taxonomy (NCBI): domain Eukaryota; kingdom Metazoa; phylum Chordata; class Mammalia; order Carnivora; family Phocidae; genus Halichoerus; species Halichoerus grypus. The sequence goes on from NC_135715.1 coordinate 27,500,681, forward strand.
GGTGGAGGCTTTAAGAACACTGTCAGCCCTGCTACAAATCTTGGCCTAGTGTTGGTGACAGACAGTGAAAGGTGGTAAGCAGAGGTGTGGTGTGGGCAGATTGTGTTTTAGATGGCCCGCTGAGGGGGAGGGAAGTAGGGGTGGTGGAAGATGGAAGATGGCCTGAATGAGAAGCAGAGGAGCTGGTGATAGATGCCTTAATAGGCTAGGTGAAATTTGCTGAGGAACTGAACTGGTGAGGAGATTACAAAGCATTATTCTAATTATTATTTTATTATTTTAATAATAGCTAGCAATGGCGATGGCCTGAACCATCAAGGCAGAAGTAAAATGAATTTTAGGAGACAAAACTGGAAGGAGGTTTGGATGAATTGGATGGAATAAAGGAAGGAGGGTGTTTAAGTAAATGGATGACTCAGAGATAGCAATGGTATTGACAGAAAAACAAGGGAAGATTTGGAAAAATATATTTCAGGGGTAAATGTCAGCCAGACCTGTTGATTAAGTGCAAGGGTGGAGGCAAATGAAAGACTCATGGAGACTCCTTTTGAGTAACAGAGTGTATTTAGAAGGGAAGTTTACAATTTCTGCTTTAATCCAATCTGTTGACTTTGAAATGCTTATGGGACAGCCAGGTGATTATAACGGGTAGATGCTGGATGATGTACATCAATCCCGAAGACAGAAGTCCGGAGGATATAAACGGATAGGTGACAGCTGACCATATGCGAAGGACATCTCTTAGGAAGCATTGATTGAGTGGGAAAGCAGTGCACCCTTAACTTCTCTGGTGCCCTTATTTATCAAGTCTGTTTGCTCACCAAGAAACATCTTTCAAATGGGTCCCCTTTATCACATTATCCCATCCCAGGATCCTGATTCAGGCCTTTTGCTCTCTCCATCTCAGAGAGCCTCCTGAAAACATTATCTGCCCCCAGTTTCCTCCTTTAGTGCCATTAGAATTTTCTTTCTGTAACGACAACCTGTGTGATCATCTAATTTGGTGAGTAAAGCCTGGTAATGCCTCTTCACTGGCTACAGAGCTTACACCCAACTTTGCAACATGACAATACAGGCCCATCTCATTCGACACCTTCCCACGTGCTCAAGTCCTCACCAAACTTAACAGCATCTCCTGCACACATCATGTGTGCTGAGTATGCAGTAGTATCATGAGCTTACTCGGCCTGCAAGCTTCACTCAGATGCCATTCCGTGCTCCGACCTTTCCCCTGACTCTGGAATGCTCGTCCCATTCCCAGTTCAGCCATGTATGTGTATGTGCACATCTACATCTGTGTTCACATTTTTGTGAGCCCTTCAAAGATAATTGCATTATCTTTTTCATCTTGCTGTCCCGTTGCTGGCCCATAAAAATCATCCAGCACTTCCGTGAACTTTAAACATAATTGAAGCTTAAGTTGTAACTGGTGATTTTAAATAATATTAACTATGTCCAGAAAAAAAAAAAAATGTCTCTTAGAACAGCATTAGGCACTTTTATTTCCCTTATTAGCTAAATAGAAAAAAGTTTTTCCTAATTATCTCAGGGCCATCTATCTTTGAAAGGATCAAATATAGGGGTGCCTGGGTGGCTCAGTTGGTTAAGCGTCTGACTCTTGATTTTGGCTCAGGTCCTGATCTGGGGTTCCTGGGATCAGGCCAGTGCCAGGCTCCATGCTCAGTGGGGAGTCTGATCCAGGATTCTCTCTCTCTCTCTCTCTCTCTCCCTCTGCCTCTGCCCCTCTCCCCGCTCGCACAAGCTCTCCCTCTCTCTCTCTCCAAGATAAATAAATGAATCTTTTAAAAAAATAAAAGGATCAAATACAGTACTGAATAAGTTGGTATATATGTACACACACACATAAATTTCATAGAAAATTAACACGATTCAACAAATGAAAATAGCCTCTACAAAATAACTTATCACCTTCTCTTATTATAAAAACTGTACACATTCACTGTAGAAAAAATAGAAATGATGTAGTTCTAGCCCTACTTCTCTCCCTCTTCCTTCAGGCTTAGGGATGGGAAGAGCTCCTGTCTGTTGCTAACTAAAACAAACACCCTACTCTCACCTTTATCATTAGAACTTGATTACATGACACAGTTTAGTGTACCCTTTCTGTCCTTATGGAACGCAGACTGATAGACCCCATCATTCCTCTCAGTTATCCCAATAGAACTCCAACTTGGTTTATGCAGCCACCCTTCTGCCTCCAGCTCATGTGACCCAGGAAAAGATGACCTCCATCTTCAGCTCCAGGGTGAGATCCTTACTGGTATGGGCCATCGTGAAAGTCTCTTCCCCCTTACAAGAAATGAGCCTGGGAAACCAGGCTTAAAATAATCAGGGTACCTGGTGACTGCCATCATGCCACACTGGCTGGGCATAGAGCTTAAGGTATTCCCAGTCATACGGCAGGGAGAAGTTTCATTTCATGGCTGAGGAATCACTTTTATCTCCTATCTCCTCTGCTGAAGCTGAACAAAGGAGATGGCTCTCCTAGTTGTTGCTGGCAGCTATTTTGCAACCACCAGGGGAGCCAGCCTAAGGATGAAACTCACCCAAAAAAGAAGGCCAAGAGCATTGCCAAGACAAAACTGAAGATCTGATTGCACCAAGCCTGGAGCCTGGCTTACTTCTAGATTCCTGTCCCATTAGATAAGGTGTTTCTTATTTTTAAAGCCCACTTGAGGAAATTCCTGATTCTTGCAGCACAGAATTTCTGAACTGCTACGATTTTGCAATAGCTAATATTTATTGAGTGCTTACTATTTGACATGCACAGTATGGAGCACAATAAACCACAAGGTAGGGGCTGTTATTAGCCTTATTGTACACATGAGGAAGCTAAGGCTTCGAAAATTTCATTAATTAGTCTTGGTCACATAACTATTAAGTACTTCAGTTGTAATCCAAACCTGGGTTTGTCGGACTACAGCCTTCATCCTTTAGCGCATGGTACTCTGTTTGATATGTGTTCACTTTTAGACAACTACAGCATGCCCATACCTCAGTAACTCACTTCCAAGCAACTGAGGCATTGCCAGAAGATTCACCTCCAGATTACCTCACATTCTGATAACAGAGATAAGACACGCGGAGATACAGAGTTCAGTGTCGGGCACAGGGTAACAGTACAGAAATGCATGGTTAAAACTCACGCAAGGGGGACAATCTAAAGGTGAGATTACTGTTCACCAAGGTGATGACCGCAGTAATTTATAGAAATCATGCAAATGCATTGGGAAAACAATCAGGTATAAGCTTAAATGAAGTTCTAGGGCCCATGCCAAGGAAATGATTTGCAGATGATCTTACTTGGTGAGAATATGCCAATATCGTATTTTCAATACAAGTTTGAGATTATCAAGTGCAATCAGGACACAGATTAAAATTTGACTAAACCAAATCAAAGTCTCGTATTTACTTGACCTTTGTTTTAGCATCAATACATATGGGAGCTGAATTGAATTCCCAATCATGTCTGAATTACACCTTCAGAAGTTCAGTCTAGGACTTTGTTTCATCAGTCTTGCCTCCTCCAACAATAATTTGTATTTGCTCATAAACATAGATCTCTTGGTTCTGATTGAAATGATTTTTTTTTTTAAGCGTTGGAAGGAGAAAATATTGGCCTGAATCTAGCATTTGTCTGGGGCTGCTGCTTAAGTGGTGTGACTGACTCAGATGAAGCAGCCTCACGTAGGCACTCTGACACAGAGAATTTCAGAGCCAAGTCTAATGACAGCATTTACTCTTAATATGGATGATGTGAGAACAGAAACGTAATGTTTATTAGCAGCCCTTACGAAAACAGTAGCTAAAAGAAAGAGCAAAGAAGATGAAAACGGGAAGTACTCAGCAGAGAGCTCCCATTTTTCTTGTGAAATTAATTCACATTATAGGGTGTGCTGCCTTGAATGAATTTCCTTCCTTTTACACTCCCACTTAGCTTTCCTTTGAGTGTCAAATGAAGCGGGTGGTGGAAAATGCGGTGCACCAGTCATTTTGACATTCCTTTGCAAATTAGTCAGGCTTTGATAGTACAGGTCGGCTCTACCAAGCAGGGGGGCTTTCAGCTTTGGGAATCTGGCAGGAGTTCAAGAGCAACGTGTTGCTTTGAACTCACTTGTTAGCTGTGCAAAATAAACACCATCCACCTTGCAATAAAAAAGCATCAGCAGGAGAAAAAAGAGAACATTCTAAACCCCTCCCTTGAGACTTCAAAACCCTCACTGGGGCTGCTAAATTAGGACAGGAAAAATAAGGCCTGCTTGTGAAAAGAAAGGAGGGGAAAAGGACTATCCTTCAACAAACACACACAAAAATTACAATCACTGAGAACTAATTATGTTTTCATGATCACAAATGCATTGAGAGTCTGAAAGCTCATGGACGCATCCTGATGCTGCTATAAAATGTTTCCTGGCTAATTATTTGCCAGTACAACTGTTCACTTCCTGTGGTGGATTTATGCTAAATCCTGTTATTAGTCTTGCTCTGCAATTGCCATTGTCTATGACTAGAAGCAAGGCTGAAAGGCTACAGTCAGCCTTTTATTACACAACATTGAATGGAGATTTGACCCAATGTCCGACCACTTCCCCCCTTTGGTTTTTATGTGAGCTCGCTGAGCCTTTTCCTATAAATCACAGGGTTCCAATGAACTTTTACTCTTTTTTCTCTCCTTTCAACTCTACTACTTTGTGTGTGTGAGTGCACACTTTAAAAATAAACCATGTCATTTCTTTTTCTCTTTAACAGTAGTTAAAACCTTTCATCGTACACAATTTCTACAGTTCTTGCTCCAAAAAGATATATGAAACCCATTTTTGATGACTTGATTGAGGTCGGTGCTTGAAATGGGGAGCGGTAAAAATAAATAAGACAAAGCAATCGTTACGATAATTTACATTTTAGCAAGGATATACTCATAAATAAATGTAATATGCAAATTATCACAGCTATAGTAAAATGAAAAACTATAGTAGCTATTAAAAAATGAAATTCTTTCAGTAGAAATCCAACTAAACATTTTCTAGAATATTTGATATGATGGGCATTATAAGCAAATTGGATTACACCTTAAATACAAATTCTCCTTCAGATAAAATTAATACAAGTATTGTGATTGATCTAAGAGAAGCTTTTGCAAAGATAGTTTGTCCTTTTTTTTTTGGTTTGTACTATTCTAAATCTCCAAGATACAAATGTAGTATTCTTGATTTGTGGTGCTACTATATTCAAGAATTTAACCACTATATTTAAAAGCTATTCTCAGATTTAGAAATCAAATATTAAAGATTTATGGAAACTGTAGATTTTTAAGAACAAAGTAGATTATGAGAAGGAGAAAAGTTAGAGTGATTACAAAGACTTGATTTTCAGGTTATTTACTCCATTTTCCCCTCAGTTTTTAATGGTTGCATGCACATCTTCATTATTCACTCTTTCTTTAAAAATTGTTGTCAAAATTACATCTGCAAGAATTCACAGGAGTAATCCTTGTCAGGCTTTAAAATTTTCTCACAGATCTTTTCTAACATTCATTTAGATGATGTTAAACACTTTGAGAATCTATCTGCATTGCAAATACCCTTTGTCTCTGAAATTATGTTAGAAAAGTTCATCCAGAGGCACATATGTTCTGTCCAGATTTTTTCTTTTTCATTATAAAGTACTGTAGGCAACCAAAAACAGGCACTGGTTAAATAAATTATACCATAACCAAACTACGGGATACTACATTGCCATTAAAAAGAAGAGGAGGAGGAGGAGGAGGAGGAGGAGGAGGAGGAGGAAGAAGAAGAAGGAGGAGAAGGAGGAGGAGGAGGAGAGAGAAAGAAAGAAAGAACAGAGAAAGACAGGGGTGGGTCTATAATGTGTGAAAACTTTTGAATGAAAAGAGTTAAGTAGCAAATAATATGTATAGAAAAATGTCATTTAAAAAAAACGGCTCATGAATAGGCTGTTCCCGAGGACACAGAAAAGAAGGACATAAGGAGGCCATTGTCACTATTTGCCTAATAGAACCTGGTAGTATTTGCTTTTTTTCCAAAAGGCACTGTTCATTTAGTAATTTTTTTAAAAAATAATAATAATTAAAGGCAGAGCAGCACAACAAAAAGAAAATGTGCTCTAGACCCACACATCTTTGATTTGTGCTGGTGGTGGGTGTCAGCAAATCTTTTATTTCTTCAATAAATATATTGATTCTGTTGTGTTAGAAACCCATAAGGGGATGTTTTCTGAGGACACATCTCCTCTCCAAAATGGTCTGTGGAAAATGTCCAGCTATGGCCCAAGTCGTTCTTCAATCCCGTATTTCCCTCCAATAAAAAGTGGAGATGGGTACTGAGAATGCTGGCTAAATTCCACAGCAGCAAATAACCCTGACCTTCTGAGGGCATGTGAGTGTCTCCTTCACACTCAGAATAGGGGTCAGAAGGAAGTTTAGATAAAGAGAGGTAAAACTGTATCCCCTCAGTGGCCCATCACACTCCATTACTTCCAGAGCTCTTTTATTGTGCATGCATCCCTCTACCTCTCCACACACCCCCCCACACTCACATTCACCGCCCCACCCCCCACTTCCTCCCTATTCCTCTTCCAGTCCTGCAAAGGCCCTGATCTGATTCTTGTGTTGAGCGTGTCTTGAGATGGATGGTGCACTATTTTCTAAGAAGTCTAGGACCCTAGAGCATGAAATGGTGGAAAGAACTTGGGCATTGACTTTGAACCTTGACATTTTCCTGTATGAGAGGTATTCTTAGATAAATTTTAGACATTTTAGCACACAAACCTGCCTATGCCAGGGTTAAGGTAATTTGTGTAATAGTACCTCTCTTACAGGTTTGTGTAAAAAATAAATGCCTACCACCTTACCTAGCACACAGTGCTCAGTAAATGAAGATATTAATGTTACGAATGGCAGCTATCGATAGTTTGTTTGTTTTTTTTTAATATACTTATATAAGTTTCCCTGGGATTTTAGCAAATAAGTCTGAGGATCCAGCACTTTCTTTATTCTGTTTCTGGGGCCAGCTGTGTGGATTATATACTATACCTGAGGGTTGTATATTACATTTATTACTCTTTATAAGTAACAGTGTCAATATATGCTCTTAGTGTTAATTTTTATGTAAAGTCACATATCTGAATTCCACTAATTGAACCAGGCACCTTCTTCCCTGATTCCTTGAACCTTGGAAAGATCATGACCCCCCAAATATCTCCCCAGTTAGGCTGAAAATAGCGTCTGTAGAATATTTCCCTAATGTTAAAATATTCTCTCTGGGAAGTGATAATGAGTGCCAGCATATGAACCCATTAACATCATGGTAGGAGTTAGTTCAGATTTAGATTAGCCAGATTTAGCAAATTAGAAACCAAGGGGAAAAGTAACATATTTGTCAAAGTCCATTGCCCAGTAGGTGGATTTGTAGAGCATGGAAGTATAATTGACAGACCTAAGCTTGGAAGCTGGCTCAAACCCTCCCTTGCGATGACTTTGAGTCTATAACTTAATCTCAGTTCCTTCATTTGTGAAAAGGGAGCAAAGATACCCACCTAAGAGTGTTGCTGTGAGGATAAAATATGAAAGATTTTTTTAAATCATAGACAGCATTTTGTAAATATTAGTTACTTTTTTTGTTCCATTAAGCCCAGGGCCTTACTTCCTATGATGGCTTGGCTTCGATTCAGAAGATATATACTTGAGAGCTGATTATATTCTAGACATTATAATAAGTATGAGAACACAACACATAAATGGATGGGTGAAGGAATGACTGGAGCATTCAAGGAGCTCAAGTTGAGCCAGATGAATAAACACATGTTTATGCATTAGCGTGATAGGAGCTATGGGCAAGCACATGACTTGGGTGCAGGGAGCATGGACTAAGGGAAATACATTCAGAGGACAAGACCTTTGAAAATAAAGAACTATGCAGAAAGTGAACAAGAAAAGAGCGGGCCAGAATGTAAATAGAATCAACCACATGAGCAAAAACATTTTTGCTTTTGCATTTTAAAGGAAAAATGAAAATCCTGATGCTTTGGGAACACTGAGAATAGGTACAAGGGAAATCTGTACAGGATGTGGTTGGAATTAAGCTGAAGTAGATGTGGGTCATATTCTGAAAGGTCTTATATATCATGTTAAAGATTTGGGGTTTTAAACTGAAGGCACCAAGGAGAGATCATCATGCCAGGGATTGACAAGATCTGTTTTGAATTTTAGAGAGATCATTTTGAGTCTGGTGGATGGATAGAAAGGGTTGAGTGAATGGGACCAACCTGATAACAATACTTTCAACAGGGACCCAGTTCAGGTTTGGTCATTGAACGTTTAACAAATATTTATTGAGTACAATCAAGTGATTCAGAGACCAAGACAGGAGAACAATGAGAAAAATAAAAAGGCAGTGGAAGTAGGGATGAACAATCAGTTATGAAATAGATTGATATGTATAAGATTGAGGGAGAAAGGGGATAATTTGCAAGTACTTCATATATCCTCAGTGTGCATGCTCAATTATGTAAATTTAATGTATGGAAATAGCGTTATTCCTAGCACTGTGATTTGACTACTGGATTTCTAGAATAGAATTTTCCACTCGAAATACAAACATACACCATAAAATGAGCTCCTTTAAAATGCAACGTTTAAGTTATGTTTGGTGGAAATCATTTTCCTTTGTATAAAACAAACAAACCAAATCAGATTCTGCATATTATCCATATATCCCTTGTATCCACTAATTCTCTGTGGAGAAGTTGACAGAATTAATTTGTTAGAAATTGCTTGCAATTGCTTTGATTAATGATTTATTATTAATTTAATTTGAATTTATTTCCAAAAACGTATTAAAGAGAGCAATTCCTACCTAATATTATATCAAAATCATAATAATTATCATTTTAACAGTCAAAAGGGTCTTTTTTCAACTCATTGCAAAGCTCTGTCTAGTTACAGATACCATTATCATCCATTGAGTGACAACAATTGTTTTGGTCACTGAGGAAGAAGCAAAATGTGTAGGGCCCAGTCCTTTCCCCCAAAGGGATTATAGTTAGTGGGGATTCAGAGAAGAGGTCAGAAAACTGTTTCGGTAAAGAGCCAGATAGTAAATATTTTAGGCTTTGTGGGCAAAGAGGCAAAATCAAGAATATTATGTAAGAGAGTAAAATTTTCTACAAATTTTGCATTGATAAAATTTTAAATGATAATAACAAAGTATAATTTTTGTAATATAGATCTACTAATAAGAAGAATACAATTCTTTTTGGGAGGTGATAACATTTCACTTAGGGTTAAAAATTAGTTCAAAATTAGTTTTCGGGCACCTGGGTGGCTCAGTCATTAAGTGTCTGCCTTCGGCTCAGGTCATGATCCCAGGGTCCTGGGATCAAGCCCGGCATCGGGCTCACTGCTCAGTGGGGAGCCTGCTTCTCCCTCTCCGGCTCCCCCTGCTTGTGTTCCCTCTCTCACTGTTTCTCTCTCTGTCAAATAAATAAATAAAATCTTAAAAAAAATTAGTTCTCTATCTTCAAAATTGATTGTAAATGTTTATTTGCTAATGCTGATTTGTAAAATGCGTATGAGATTTTATTTATTTCTCCCTTAAAAATGTCCTTTCAGACAGAAGTTATCCATTAGCATCTGACTTTAATTGAGCATATTCATCATTTGGAGGGCATTTATAGTATTCTATTAGATTCTTCTCTTGATATTTTCATTTTAGCATATGATCACATTGCAGATTATTAACTTCCACTTGAATGTTGGAAGCTCCCCAGTTACACATTTCAATGGATTTTTGAAATATGGAAATTTCCTCACACTTAAATCATGTTTCAGAAATGTTATGGAGTCCAGAAGATATATCTATTACACATTTGTGTAGGAATGGAGATCTTGCTCCTTACTTTAACCTTTGATAGAATGGGAAGTGAATAGAGTAGCTTGACATGACTTGTGATTCAAACAGTGTTAGTTTTTGTCAAAATGACTTTATTGCAGTACAGGTTTCTCATACAGTATTATTTGACCTGTAATTTTAGATTGAATTCATAAAGAAGCAACATCAAGTCCGCAGCAAAAGCTAACTTCGAGGCCATTCAGTGTTTGAAAATAGTGGTTGAAGGTAATTCTCATCCATAAAAATTTAAAAATCTTGACCCTGAGCTTAAAAAGAAAAAAAAAAAAAGAAATCACAAACTTTCTCACTGTTATACCATCAGATTTCTGTGTGATAGGCCAAGTCAGAATATTCATCTCCTATTTATGACAAAAATTCATAGAACTGATGATGATGGTTAGCCCACAAGAGTGAATGGAGTTTGCTGTTGACGCTACTGGTTCAGAAGCATATGGTAGATTAATTTTCTGCAAAGCTCTGCTGATGAAATAATACAATGAATAAACATAGGCTTTAAACATTTTACATTTTCATAAACTTTTCACATTTTTTCAACTAAATCATTTTCTGCTCCATGCACATTTTTACCACTATTAGTTTTAACACATCTTAGCAGATTCCAATTCAGGTTGTACTGAATTTGTGTTTTCTCAACATTTTTGAAAATATTCTTGCCTATAGTTGTTATATGTTAACTCTTCATAAAGGCTAATTCTTCAGCCACTTCAAACTAAGCATTGCCTCCTCAAATGAAAAGCAGCTGAACAACAAACATCTGTCGATTCATCAAAAGCCAAGTAAAATTATTCAAAATCATTTGCTTTGTATATTATTTGGCTATTGATGCTGCCCTCAATATTCTCAAGTTTTTGACTAAGCATTCTCACCAATAGGTTACTACTCTTAAATAAGCTTGTTTTCTCCAGACATGTTACTTCGGCTATTGTATCATAGTCAATTTAATTACATCACCCTCAATAAATATGTTTTCTTGCATGGCTAACAAATATAACGTTTTGGTTGCAGCTCATTGTAATACTTTATTTTGTGAAAAATTTCTGATAAAATGAGGTATTTTAACTTTTCTAATTTTCCTGCCTTCTGCTTTCCTGCAAGTTGAAAATATTGTAATTAGTACTTGGTCTAGTAATGTTGAAGCATGTTGTATTCTTTTAGTATAGCTATATTGTCTTTGAATAACAAAACAGCGCTTTGCCATTTAATTTCTTTTTTTCTTTTTTTTTTTAAGATCTTAAAGATTTTATTTATTTATTTGACAGAGAGAGAGAGCACAAGCAGGGGGAGTGGAAGACGGAGAAGATGCTTAATGACTGAGCCACCCAGGTGCCGCTGCCATTTAATTTCATAACAAAATAATCCACACTCAGCTGTGCCTTAAATGTGTGACATTCAAAGTCCACTTTTATTTTATTGTCTTGTTTTGACATGATGGATTTATGTTGGTAATAAAAATCAGAATAAAATGCCTCAGTACGGAGATATGTATGATACTTGCAGAGCTGTTGAGTTATAACTGTCACTGTTATTTGTACTGTGCTTAGCAGCAGTGTGAAGTGAAAGAGTGTGTCATAGATTGTCACAACTACTGACCTCTGCCTTTGTAGCATGAACACATCCAGACAATATTGACTCTTTTATACTTTTTTAAAAAAGATTTAATTTTTTTTCTTAAGTTATCTCTACCAACGTGGGGCTTGAACTTACAACCCTGAGATCGAGTCACATGCTCTACCAACTGAGCCAGCCAGTGCCCCCTTCCAGACAGTATTGAAATTAATGAGTGTAGCTGTGTGCCAATAAATCTTCATTTATAGACACTAAAATTTCACTTTCACATAATTTTTATGTGTTAGAAAATATTCTTCTTTTGATTTTTTAAACCACTTAAAAACATAAAACCTATTATTGGTTCATAAACCATATAAAAATAGGTGGCAGTCTGGATTTGGTCTTCAGGTGGTAGTTTGCTAATCCCCAGTTTAGAACAGTGCCTAGTACATAGTAGGTACTCAACAAATATTTGTGGTTGAATGAATAGTTTGCATACTATAGTGTACTTGGAGTCATACTCACCTATTAAAGCAGCAGTTACTGATACGCACCCCCTAATCTGACTTAGCGGGCTTGGCAGGTACATTTTTAACAAGTCCCCTCGGCCACCTGATGCCGGCAGTCCTCAGACCATTCACTGCAAAAACTGCTGTGTTTCTTAATTTCTTTAAAGCTTCTCTGATAATTTTCCTCCTTAAATACATTTTAATTAATCGTTGATTAAAAAATTGCAGTGCCTTAATTATTTTTTCAATGTTGAAAAATCTGGGGCATCTGACTAGCTCAGTCAGTAAAGCATGTGACTCGATCTCAGGGTTGTGAGTTCAAGCTCCACAATGGGTGTAGCAATTACTTAAAAATAAAATCTTTAAAACAAATATTGAAAAATCCACCTTGATATTTGAATTAATTGTCTTCTGAGCAGAGGGTGTATAAATGTCATTGGACTATATGAATGTAATTATCAGTAGGTAACAAAAAATTAAATATATATTTTATTTATATTTATATATATTAATATCTAATATCTAAACAAAAATTAAATATATATGTTTTTATATATATATCTCAAGATGTATCTCAAGATGTAATGGTAAAAATCCTTCAAACCTGATAATTTGTCAGTCTCCCTTGGATCTGGGCAAGCACTTGTCTAATTAAGGATGATTTACGAAACTTCATGGGCTGCTTTCCAGGACTCAGGTTTACGAAATGGGGAACAATTTCAGGTTTCATGAGAGAGATGCAAACCCTATTTGCAAATCTGTTTTTTCATTATTTCAAATTACAATCAGCTTTGAAATATGCATGTAGGTTGTATGCCATATGTTGGGTATGACTTGAGAAGTTCTAAAATACCACACAGTTTTCTATGTGTTAGATGACAATGTCAGAAGGTTTTGTCTTCAACAAGCCTTAATTATCACACATTTCATTAAGAAAATGGATATTTGTACCATCAGCCCATGGAAAATTTAAACATTCTTAAGAGATTGTACTAAATGACTGTCAAGGGGACTTATAATGCTGAGATTCTATAATTTCATGTGGCTTTATTTTTCCTGAATATCTGGTTCAGATGCTGAGGTCAAAAGCAATGATAGAGGGAAAGCAATTTTCAATTATAGCGTGTAGAAAAAATAATGCTCATATGTCTGCAAAATTTTAAGAGAAAAAAACGTAAAGATTTTGTACTTCATACTACATTAGATAGAGTATATATTGTATTCTATTGAAGTACTAATGCAAGTTAGAGAATTGGAGGGAGTCCTAGAAATGATGGTGAACAGTATTTCACCAGAGAAAACGTCATGTCATTCAGCTACTTAAAATCACTTAGCCCTAAATTTTGGTGCAACCAGTACAAAACAGAAATATAACAAAGTTATATATGTGTCTGAATCGGACAGGAGGCTTTTACATTAATTTTGGATGACTGGTTAGAATTAACCTCAGAAATGTCTGTTGAGACTCAATGAAACCATAAAAAATAATAAATGACTCTCCAGCTTAGTGACTCCTAAATGAGAGTAGTCTGATGTAGTTTATCTGAAGACAGATAATTTATGTGATAAAAAACTTGGATGGTTATATATTGAGGATTAATGTATTGGTAGACACTGAGGAGACTATAACTCACTGTTCACCATGAGACTAAGAGGACTATATTAGACCCTTAATCCTATCTACCTGGCAGATATTACTGCCCCATTTTATTGAAATGGATACAAAGCTTAGAGAGTTAGGATACTTGTTCAAGGTCATGTATAAGAGACAGGTCTTGGATCCAAAGCTCTTCTTCCCACCATATGCCATTCAAAATCTGATTTCTTGACCTTTACTTTGGATTGCATTGAGCAATTATTTTAGTGGATAATAAAGTTTCCGTTTTATAACTTTCATGAGTCATTTAGATATAAAATGATAAATGAGTCATGCTTTACTCCCTCCCTCCCTAACTTCCCCATCCTCTTCTTACCTCCCACATATTCATTAATACATTGCATCCAGGAAGGTAAAGTATTTTTTAAAAATATGAACTCCTGAGTCACCATGCCAATCAAATATAATAGTTATATGTCAAGTAGTATTTTCTCTTCTTGGTGTTAGTCATAGTATAAGGTTGGTTCTAATGTGTATCATTTGTTTATTCATTTTGACTACATTTGTTGGTTTCTTTCAAGATGATTGCTGCCTTTAGATTACTATTATTGAGATTAATTTCATACTTCAGTGTGGTAGTAGACAGAATAACAGTCTCCCAAAGATACCCACATCCTAATCCCTGGAAACTGCCAATATGTTGAACTTTACACAGTGAAAGGGATTTTTGCAGATGTGATTAAATTCGGAATCTTGAGATGGGGGTGGATTCCTGGATTATCTGCTTGGGCCCAATGTAGTCAAAAAAGTCCTTAAAAGAGGGAGGTGGGAGGATGAGAGCCAGAGAAGAGATGTGATGGACTTTGCAGATAGAGAGAGGGGCCACATGTCAAGGAATGTATATGGCCTCCTGAAGCTGGAAAAACAAGGAAACGGGCCCTTTTCTCCTACACCCTTTAGAGGAACACGGCCCTGCAAACACTTTGGTTTTGGTCCAGTGAAATGCACTGCAGATTTCTGACCTCCAGAACTATGAAATAATAAATTAGTGTTGTTTTAAACAACTAAGTTTGTGGTAATTTGTTATAGCAGTGATAGGGAACTAATACATTCAGCAAATCCGCATACAAACAAATTTGATTGAGCAATATTTCACTAAGCTTGTATGTAGTTTGTATGTGGTCATCTCTGAAAAAATGACGTAGTTTTGGTAAAGACCTTGATAATTTTTTAGAATCATATTTCAAATGGAAACTTCAGGTTGCCAGTACTTTAATGAAGACTAATGGTTTGTAACTCTTTCAGGTCATGGATATCTTCTGTCTTACTATTTAAACCATCATCCTTGGAGCAGTGATATTGTAGACACAAATTAAATATGTTTCCCATGATGACACTTTCTTCCAAGGTTGATAAGTACCTATGAACACAATTTAAAAACCACAGTGTGCCAACCCTTATGTATGAAAGAGTCATATCCTATAAGACAATCTTTAGGAAAATTATAAAGCAGATGAGGTAAGGGTCAAAATTTTTGAGACTCAAAAATGTTTAATAACTACATTCTATTTTTATAAAATATATGAAATCTCGATTTTAGTATGGATATAAATTTTTAGATAGGGTAAAGTCAAATTTTAAATTAAACGGAATTAATTTGTTTAAATTAGAAGCAGGTAATGTTTAACATTTAAAAATCTTGTTTCTCTGTATTGGTTTAGAACCCCACTGCATAACTAAAAAGCATCTTTCTAAATCCAGTTTTGAAGCAATGGGCTAATGCAAAATTTCTGTAAAATCATAAAGAACAAAGTCAGTTTGGTACATAGGAAACTTAGATGGTATTAGTAATTGTTAAAATTTACTGAATGGTGAAAGCATTCTAAGCGCATGTAAGTACAATGACCACTCCTTTTTTCCAATATTATAGAAGGCACAACTGAGGTGGAGAAAAGTTAAGTAATTTACTCAAGTTCATACAGCAAATATGTGATAGACCTAGTGTTTGTAAATGGTACCTTGGTATATAGCATGAGTCACCAACATGTAATGGCTATCTATACCTATACTAAGAATTGACTTGGTGCTTTCAATACAATTTTCAATTTTAATAAAGCATATAACATAAATTAATAGTTGAAAATGGTTAAAAAAAATCAGAGTACAAAATGGCATGCAATAAAATTGTCTCCTGACTCATACATTCTTATCCCCATACTCACCTCTAAGAATGTACACTTTCAACTACTGATATTTTTAGTTTTTCTGGTGGCTACATACATAGATATAAACGATATGCTTATACTACTGTATCTTGTTTCATCAATTTTAGTGTGAAAATATCTTCCTTTTGCCCCATCCCTGATTTATAATTGAGTTGATACTGCATTCTGATCTCAACAAAATTTCCTCTCAGCACCTGAAAGGGTTTGCTCCGAAGACTTATTAGCACCCAGTATAGATGATGAAAAATCTCTTAGTCTGTAGTGTGATGGTCCTTCTTCTGTTATAAACAGAACTTTTGCCCAGAACTTTTCAACATTCCTCTTTAACTTGATGTGCTGAAAATTTCACAAAGATATATTTTAGATAAGAGTCTTTTTTTCTTCCCCCCATTCATCTTCCTGGAAACACAATGGGCTTTTTCAACCTAAAGTTGAAATAGTCACTACTTGGAAATTTTGTTCTAATAAATCTTATATAATTTCCTGTCATCGATTTTTCTATTTCTTATCTTTTTGGAACGACTGTTAACTAAGTTTTAAATTTCTGGGAATGGTTCTCTATGTTGCTAATGTTTTCTTTTAATGTTTTATTTCACTTATTTCAGTGTTGCTTTACATTATATAAGATTTTCTTGACTTTAGCTTTTGCTCGATTTTTTTTTTTTTTAAGTTTGGCAATCATATTTTTAGTTTCTAAGAACTCTCTTTTTTCTCTGGCTATTTCTGTGTTCATGAAATAAGCACTCAAATCTCTAATTAAAGACAAACCTTTTTTCTATTCTCTGAATTATTTATATTTCCTTATCTTACTCTTTTAAAAAACTTTTAAAACAAACTTAAAAAGAGAGCTAGATAGTGCTTTATAACTTTTAAGAATGTAGTTTCTGGGAGTTAGACTTCTAGCTTTAAATCTCAGCTCTATCATTTATTAACTATGTGGCTTTGGACAAATGATTATGCTTCTCATGTGACTTAGTTTCCTCAACTGTAAAATAGTAATTACAATAGTACCTATCTAACAGAGATTTTAATTCTAAAGGATTAAATCAGTAAAAAAAGTAAAGATGTGGGCTGGTATCTATCATATAATAAGTACTAATCCGTCGTAGTTGTAATTACTGCTTCTCCACATTGGCCTAGTGATCCATGTTTTTCTGTTCTTACTGAAAAATGAAGGCCTGATTTATTATAGGTGGCCAGTGGAGATAGAGGTAGCTGTGCTATAGATAGGTCAGTTTCCACAATTCTCCCCCAAATAAGAATGCTCCTCAGGATGCAAACGGGGTTTTCCAGCTCAGGTGACAGACTTCATCTCACTACAGTGTGGTGTTGTGTGCAGGAAGAAAGCCAGAGGTCAGCTGGGCCTTCAAAGGCTAGTGCAGGGGGTGTTTGATCTTCCTTATCCATACTGGAAGTCTTAGCTTTAAATGGGAAGTTTGTGAACTCCACCCCTGCTCCCCCTGCTCTCATAAAGCCTTACACTGTTTAGCCTGGAGGTAAATGCTGGGCGGCAATTCCAGTCTTTCTGCCTGCAGGAGGGCTGAGGACTGGGTTTGGGGAGGTGGAGCAAACTGTAGGCAGAAGTTCTTTTAATCCCCCTGTTTTAGCTCCATTCCTCACTCCCACTCTCCATGCTATAAACTCTGAGCACCCCCGCAGTGCTGCTGCCCAGAAGATTGGTTCCCACCAAGCTTCCTCACAGGCCTCTCTGGAATGTGGATTCTTTCCCTTTGTTTCTTTGGTCGGCAGATGTCCATGGCTCCTATCTTTCCAGAATTTGTTGAAATCTCTTATTTGCTCTTGACTACACCTACTCTTGATCTTCCCTCTGTTGTTATCAGTTTATTCCCTTTTCCACTTACTTGGAGTCATTTCATTGTGAAGTGGGAACAAAGGTTGTGACTTCTGACAGAATAGTTGTGCTTAGAATAAAACGTTGACTCCACCCCTGTCTCATTTGATAAAACAATTCCCCACCCCTGTCTCATTTAACTTTCATGAACTTTTACAATTATACAATAAGGTTCATGTTATTATTCCAATTTTATATATGAAAAATTTTAAAAGTTTCAGAGGTAGCTGAAGAACACATGACTAGTGAGTGTTAAATACCATTCAGATTCAAAGTCAGGTCTTCCTAATAATAAGAATTCCCAACCCTTTCCTTGACAATACAAGAATGGGGACCCAATATGAGGAAAAACATTATGATGACTTAATATTAAGCATTTTGAAGAAAATAAAAATATTAATCATATAGATTTTGATACTATGTAGACAAATTACTAGGATTATTACATGAATTTTTAAAAATATAAGCTATGGTCTTCTTTTTTTTTTTTTTTTTAAAGAATTTATTTATTTATTTGAGAGAGAGAATGAGATAGAGAGAGCATGAGAGGGGGGAGGGTCAGAGGGAGAAGCAGACTCCCCACTGAGCAGGGAGCCCGATGCGGGACTCGATCCCAGGACTCCAGGATCATGACCTGAGCCAAAGGCAGTTGCCTAACCAACTGAGCCACCCAGGCGCCCCTAAGCTATGGTCTTCTATGTAGTGCTGGTTGGTGATGGCATTTGGATTCTCTAATAGTGGAATCCAAAAATCTGGGAGGAATTTGAGTTCTATGATTTGGAAGGTCTGCGCTTTGTATTCTTCATTGCCCAATTCCAGCCAGTGTTTATTATTAGCTCAGGCAATAGAATCTAAGCCACAAGGAGATCTAGACTTCCCATTCCTCTCCAATGCCCTTTAGGTAGCAAAAGCCTTCAGTAATGTTTCTCCAGAAGCAAATACAGTATGATGTGGAACCTACGTTAATTAATCCAGAACTACTACTATGGCAGGGGTCTGAATTATTATCCCAGATTCGCATTTTCTCTTTTAAAGACATGATGAGAAAAATGCTAAAAATATATCATGATTTTTATGGATTTGTAGCAAAAACATTACTACTAAACATAACAAGCCAAGAACTCCTTGGATTTCAATTTGAGAAATGAATATGCTGTTATTATTACTTTAAAAATTACCTGTTGTATTATCTGACAACAATCTCTCAGTAAATGCAATCTGAGAGGAAAAGGAGATTATCTCTGAGTTTCGACAAAATGCAACATTCAGTTGTTGAGTCTAACTCTATGGCTGAAAGAAATCATCAAAACATAGACCACTGATTCCTTTGTTATTTTTTGGATGAAATTTGTGATTTTAGCATTTATAAAGAAAAGATTGTGGAAGATAAAGCATGCATGTTTCTACTGATGATTAGTGGCTACAACTAGATTCCTTCTTCATGACCACATGAGCAGTAAGATCAAATCTTGTCTGTGATTAGTTCTTTCTGTTGATATAGTTTTGACATTTGAAAATCTTCAGCAGTTTGCGCATGAATCAAACTTGAAAAGCAGAAGTATAAGTATTCAGAGAAATAAATGGTAGAAGAAAAAGAGAATTTCCTAACCAACTCTGAAAATATTATCAATCTAGATTTCTAAGACAGTGTATCGATACAATTTTAAGTCCCTATGGGTGCAAATTATTACTAGTGTCCTGTGCAATGTCATTAAGATTTTTAAATACATATACAAAGGTCTGATTTTATTGCTCATCTGGTCGGTATGCTCAGCTAAATAAAGTTTTAGTGAATGAATGTGTGACTTTTCTCTTTCTTAGCTGAACTATTTTATTAGCCATCCTTTCTAATTATTAACATTGCTATTAATTTTCTTATTTAAATATAGAAATCTGTCTGTGCATGAGAAATAAGAAATGGGTCCCAATTTTTATAGTCAAGGACTATAGCTGAATTGAGAAATAATACCTATGTATTTAAACAACTAGGTCTGTAGCCACAATATGTCTGCCTGCATTCTTTATTTCTTTTAAGTGGTGTTTCTTGTGAAAGATTTTATTTGTATTGCCGCAGTCAGAGAAAAGTGCACTCAATGGCAAGCTGGACACGGAAAGTTTTCTGGGAGAATAAAAAGCACATGTTCTGACCATCACCACCTGTCTCAGTTCCGATCTGAACCCTAAATTTAAAACACCTAAGAAGCATCTAAAATTTAATATTGCTAATTTACGATACAGCAGCTTCTGATTCTAAGAAGATACCCAAGTTGCCAGGACTTGCTAGAAAATAGTTCAGTTACAGAATACAGAGGAAGCTAGATATCTTCACTTCCAACTCACATTGCAGTGGAATTAGTCTCTCTTATGTTCTGTAATGACTATAATTTTGTACCTATTTCAGGAAGGCTATTTATTATAGGATAAATTGGTGTCAATCAAAATGTGTTCAAATAGTTCATATCTGTTCCTATGGTAATATAATCAGGTCCCAAATAAATTCCCACTGTAATCTGCCTACATTCAAGTTGGGGGAAGAAAAAAAACAAACTTTATATTTGATTGATTTACTTCTAAGGCCATTCTTGACAATAAGATTGACCCCTTCCCCAAATTTAAAGTTCAAATGTGTTTCAGATTACCCTCTCAAACACAAACAACCCAGTTAACTTGTTTAAAACCTATTGATTCCCCACTAGGCAGCACCACCTAGAAGAAACTGATTTCTACCTAACTATGTAAATTTTTGCCTTTCTCCTGGCCAAACACACACAAATACACACACACATACACACATACACACAGAGTGAATGTTTTCACATTGAAACTGAAGATGTAAATGAAGGCCTGCAGTCTCTGTCTGGTTCTAGTTACAAGGTCTGTTTGTTGACATCACAGATGAAGGCCTGCTGGGTCTCTGGCACTGTCTACTTCATTTCCCCTCTAATTAGGCTTTGCCCTCAATTAAGTTAATGATGCAACTTTTCCTATAGATCATTTGCCCTTTCAATCAATTAACAGAATATGAGGGTGCATCCCTCCTTGGCGTGGGATGCATTTGCCTGAGGGCAGACTGCTCAGCTCCCAGAAGTACCACATAAGCAAAAGCGAGATGTTTACTACCATATCACACATTATCCCTAAGAAAATCAGGCCTAATGGAAGCCTTCACAAAACCTCGTTTCAATACTGATGTCTGTCTGGGTAAAGAATTTATCTGAAATACTGGAGCAGGTCAAAAATATTGATGGATGTGTTGTGAATATAAGGCAGTTCAAAATAAATTTAGAGTCAATATTTTAAAAGAGTAAATAAAGACTCCTGTAAGGTCAAGTAGAATTAGGAAACACACACACACACACACACACACACACTTAAGTGACCTAGACAAATCACTGAAGTTTTCAATATTAGTGGAAGAAATGAAAATGACCCCTCTCAGACAAGATCTTTTCTTAGCCTGTATTTAAAGATTACAGAATGGATTTTAAAATAACTTGGTTTTAAATAATAAAAATAACCATAATGAAATTATTGTAGAACTTAAATGTCATCTGTATCATTTGAGTGATGTAAAGATTAAGATTTGAAGATAAAGTTGACTAATGCTTTCTTGAAATGTGTGAAAATTAGGTTAAGAAAAGACAAATATGGAAGTTTTGCATTTTACTGAAAGGCAGGACTGCAACAGAGAAAAGTAGAAGAGAAATACTGACTCCACAGGGATGACGAATCTTTCCCAGAATATTGTTTGTTTGACAGAATGTGGTCATTCTGTTACTTATACAGAGGCATGTTTACCTGTAATATGTGATATCTACTTTTAATGAAATAGTACGTGGCTTCTGATAGAGACTTCTGATAAAGAGAAACACTTCCACTAAAAAGCTTTAGAAATAAATAAAATTAAATTAAAAAAAGTTTTAGAAATATTACATTACTAAGAGCAGCTAAAGGAATGGGGTTCGCAGATTTTGCAGAAGAGAAGATTGCAAAAGACTATTGCAAATAATGTAAACATATACAGAGGAATGCTGTTTAAGTGGACTTCCTATTTCACTGACTAGAGCAGGGAGGAGGCCTCTATTATAGCAAGACACTTAGACACTAGAAAAGCATTATACCTGGAAGCATATCAACAATGAGCTGCATACACCGCATGTTGAGAATTCTTCTCCAAAGATACTGAATACAAAGGACATATATTTCATTGTTTGAAGGGAATAATATGAGAGACATTTCTCCCCTTCAAAATTAAGGATTGGGTCACCCCTCAGGTTGCTTTCCTTGATACCTATGGACCTTTAATCTCTGCTCTATGCGTGCGTACCCAGGTGAGTATTACTTGCTTTACACTGTAATCTCCAGCAAGGCAGAGTCATCTCGAACCCTGTGCATACACAGCATCACACCTGGAGAGAAGAGGTGGGATACACAGACAGCTTTAAACTTCATGTCATATTTGGACTTGGGCCTGAAGAAAGCTAGGAGCCATGGAAGGTTTTACAGCTCTCTGCACTAACAAGTTCAGATAATGTACCTACCACTCCAGGGCTATTCGGCTTTAGATCTTCAACTAAGCCTCAGGTAAGACTGGAAACAATAATGGGCTCACCTGGTCGTTACATTCCTATCTATTCAAGCCCAGTGTGTCCAAACATTAACTCATTATTTCCCCTCAGAGACAATGTCCATCTTCTTTCTAATTTGCTCCATCAGAGCAAGAGAACAGCAACAATCACCAACAGAGCACTTTTGGGATAAGAGCAATAGAGCCTACCTACCAAAGGTCCACTGAGACCTAGAAAGGGGAAAACAGCTCAAGCCACATAGCCGGTAGAGGAGAGCAATGGTATCCCGGCACAGTTAGAAATTACTCGATAGCTCAGGCTCTTTCCACATAATCAAAGGTAAATGATAATTAATGAAAATGAGAAGAACAGCCATTTTCAAGTTACTTTGGGATATACGGTCCAGGTACAAGTATGAATCAGGGCACTAAAAGAGACGGATGCGGCCTGTGTCCTTTTTTTTACTCAAGAGGAAAGGGACTCAGAGAATGAAGAAGAAAATGAGGCTTCAGAAGCCATTCTCAGAGAAGGCATGCAAGTTTACACCAGATAGGATGAAGGCATTTTAAGCAGCCATGGCCTTGGGTGTATCAAAGTTGCAGCTCTTGGTACCAAAGGCGTAACCCAATGTTCGTACAATTAGACTGCTAGCCTGCGGTCACTTAATACAATTTATTTCATCTTGGGCCAATGAATAAAGAATCAATTTTGTTACTTCCATTATTTCTTTAAGAGTTTGGAAGTAGCTGGAAAGGAGGCAGCTTATTTCCAATTTGGATATACATGCATCGTGAATTCACTGATAATATGAAAAACAAACCAACCTAGCTGTGGGCTATAGTCTGCTTCATCCTCCTTCCTCTGTGATCATTATTTCACTTGGAATTTCATCTGGCCTTTCTCAAATTACTGAACTGTCTCTGAGACAGGACTGGTTCTGCTTCTTTAGTGGATTTGGAGCCTCAGTGCACTAAAATTTTAAGTAGGCACAATACTCTTTCCACCTTTAGCTCTGAAGTCAGCTCACGGCACTATGCCACACAACAGAGTGATGGACCAATAAAAATTCTGGGCGCCAAAAAATTCGATGCCCTCTGCAAACACTTTCTTTATTTTTCTTCCTGTGAATAAATACCTTTCTCACTCCTCTTTGGGTAGTCTTCCAAAAAGAAGACTTCTAAGGCGGGTTCTTGGTTGTTTGGTTCATTTCTTGATTCAAGGCAATGACTCCTCCACAAGTCTTTAATTTGTACCATTTTCCTATTTATTTTTCTTGAAGTACCTTTGGCCCATGGTGTTCTGATATTATTATAGGCTACACAATTAGCTGGTGAAAAATTCACAACTAGTCTGTATTTATAGTGTATTTATAGTGGAAAAAATCCCCAGGTACATATCAGAGATACTTGAGGTAAGTGTAAAGTGTACATCTCAACTTACTCAAACAGAGTGATGATGTCCAAAATATTAATCTAGAAAAGTGCACATTTTGCCACTTTTCAAGCTAACCATTATGTTACTTTTTTTTCTTTCTTTTCTGACTAGCTTACTTTTTCATATCCATACACAGGCCAGCCCAAGGTTAAGCTGATTCTGTGGACAGATGTTCTTTGAATCCTAAGCAGACAACCTTCCCCTGGTCTTCTATGGCTGTATTTGATCACTTTGCAATGCACTGCATCTTTAGTGGCCCAGTTCACTTGAGAGCAGCCACCCTCAGCAGGGAATTTTAAAGTTTTCCTCTCTCTTTTCAAAGTCTGTACTTTCCCTCTTCTGAAGGGTTCATATCTTTCTTCCCATCTCTTCTTCCCTGTGGGGGGTGGAGAGGCTTTTAATCTCCTTTTGTGATCCAACACCTTTCCCTGGGTCATTTCCCACAGTTTTTATTTTAAACAATGCTCCTAAAACTGATGTCAGTGGACTCGGATTTTCTGAGTCTCTCTCTCTGTCAAATGGATAGATAAAATCTTTAAGAAAAAAAAGGTTCAGAGAAATTATATGAATTTTATAAAGTCACACATTCCTAAGTGGTAGAGCCAGATTCAAACCCAGGTATTTTGGTTCAAAGCCCAAATATCACAGGGTCTCCCAGAGAGATTAAGCAGCTGTGGAGATTGCAATTGCCACTCTCCAGTGATGGCCCTGGGGACAGATACGTTACACAGGTTTGTTTCTATATCAAAGTATTCTCCACGCTGGTGCTTCACAGCTCTTTACGCTTTTTTATGTTGTCAGTTCACCTATCCTGGAAACAACTGTGCTTCATGGTTGCTGACATAGAAGTAAAACTGAGGGGTCCAAGACCAAATCTGATAACTTAGATGGTTTAATCACTAAACTTAATTTTATTCTCAACTTTAAGTCAATGGGTATAAGCTCTTCACATAATTACTACAGCATTCTTAGTTAAAGCAGTGATGTGTTTCTTCTTTTCTTCCACCTGTATCTGTTGTCACACACACACACACACACTTAGATCATTTTTGATTTTAGAATCAATTTTGATCATTTAGATCATGTCTCACATATGTATGTATATTTGTGTTTGCATATATACATATACATAGGTATAAATCTATATAAGATTTGAATGCAAAGAGTCTTTTTAAAAATACTCCTGAACTTACATATCCAAATGGGTACAGCTTCCTACAGAGTAGTTTGATACTGTGGAAAGCCATATAAATCATGATAACTATATTACCATAATTTCAATTTTTTCAATTCCTTTTTGGAGTCTCTTTCAGAACTCTTGTGATTTCAGTGAAAACTTGAGTTTAGGGGACAAAGCCAATGAATTAGGTAAATCTCTTTTTGTTGTGCTTAATGATCGGGGGCAGCATAGTAGAGAGAGCATGTAGTCTTTATTTTTTATTTTTATTTTTTTAAAGATTTTATTTATTCATTTGAGACACAGAGATGGAGAGAGAGAGAGCATGAGCAGGGAGAGAGGCAGAGGGAGAGGGAGAAGCAGGCTCCCCGATGAGCCAGGAGCCCGATGTGGGACTCGATCCCAGGACCCTGGGATCATGACCTGAGCCGAAGGCAGATGCCCAACCATCTGAGCCACCCAGGCGCCCCGAGAGCATGTAGTCTTTAAAGAGAGCAGTGAGCTTGTATGGCTTATAAACTGGCTCTAATTACAAGTCAACAATACAACTAACTTCCTAAAAATTAAGTAATAATCAGTACTGTCCAAGCAGAGGTGAGGTAACCACCAGAGTTATATTTTCAGCTCTTGAGATTTTATCCTAATGCTAGATTCCTATATCTAACTATTTGACATTTCCACATGGATAATGGCCAAAATCAAAGCCCTAATTTCACCGCTGCAAACATGTTCCTCTCAGTCTTTCTCATTTCAGGAAATAGTAGTCACTTACACACAACACCCAGTGCTCATCACAGCAATACCCATCACCCACCTAGCCCATTCCCTACCCACCTCCCTCTATCAACCTCAGTTTGTTCTCTATCATAAAGGGTCACTTCTGGTTTGTTTCCCTCTCTCTCTTTTTTTCTTTTCCCCCCTTCCCATATGTTCATCTGTTTTCTTTCTTAAATTCCACATATGAGTGAGGTAATATGGTATTTGTCTTTCTCTGACTTATTTCACTTAGCATAATACACTCTAGCTCCATCCACATTTTTGCAAATGGCAAGATTTCATTCTCTTTGATGGCTCAATAATATTCCAGTATATATATACATACCACATCTTCTTTATCCATTCATCAGTCAATGGACATTTGGGCTCTCTCCATAGTTTGGCTGGTTTGGCTATTGTTGATAATGCTGCTATAAACATCAGGGTGCATGTACCTCTTTGCATCTG
Organism: Halichoerus grypus; assembly: GCF_964656455.1. NCBI lineage: Eukaryota > Metazoa > Chordata > Mammalia > Carnivora > Phocidae > Halichoerus > Halichoerus grypus. The sequence continues at coordinate 27,526,765 of NC_135715.1, forward strand.
TATTTTTGTATCCTCATTTTCACGTACCTCCTTTGAATCTGTATTTTTGTAAATACCTCATAGTGTAACTGCTGGATCACAGGGTAGTTCTACTTTTAACTTTTTGAGGAACCTCCAAACTGTTCTCCAGAGTGGCTGCACCAGTTGCATTCCCACCAACAGTGCAAGAGAGGCACTCTTTAAATATCTATCATGATATCCATGATCAGCTTAGCATTCTGAACTCATTTTGTATGACTTTTTCTCTCCACAATGAAGCTTCAGCCATGCCGGTTTTCTTTTACTTCCTCAAATATGTCAACCTTCGTTCTGCTTTAGGTTCCCTGTATTGGCTCATCTCTCTTCTTGGGATCTCTTTCCCTAATCTTCACATAGCTGGTTTCATTTGATTTAGGTTTCAACTTAAATATTACTTCCTTAGAGAAATCTTCTTTAGTGACTGAATGGTGGTGCATGTCATAATCTTGGAAACTGTATTTGAATTATTTTGAAGAAGGGTCTTGGCAGATGTATGTAAGGATTTTGAGATAAGATGAACTATATTACCCAGGTGGACCTAAAACCAATGCCAAGTGTCTTCAAAGAGACATGCAGAGGAGAGACATGGAGAGATAAGGAGAAGGCTATGTGAAAACTGAGGCAGTGATTGGAGTTATGCAATCACAAGTCAAGGAATGTCTGATCTTTGGAAGCTGGAAGGGGCAAGGAAGAATTTCTTGCTAGAACCCTCAGAGGGGGCACAAATCTGATGACATCTTGATTTTGGATTTCTTGACTCCATAAGAAAATGTTGTTTTAAGCCGCCATGTATATGCCATTCATTAAGGCAGCCCTAGGAAACTAATGCATCTTCACTGAACATCTAAAGTAGCCATGTAGGGACACCTGGGTGGCTCAGTCAGTTGAGCATCTGACTCTTGATTTGCACTCAGGTCCTGATCTCGGGGTCATGAGATGGAGCCTGCATCAGGCTCCAGCTCAGCAGAGAGTCTGCCTGAGTATTCTCTCTCTCCCTCTGCCCCTCCCCCCACTCTCTGTCTAAAATAAATAAATAAATCTTTTAAAAAAATAAAGTAGCCATGCACTGACCAACATTGTTTCATTTTCTTCAATGCACTTATCACTGCTTGATTATTTTTCCTGTTTCCTTGATTTTTCTCTCTTTCACCCAAATGTAAATTCCAAAAAAAGCAACTATAGTCTGTTCTGTTCACCACCATATCTTTAGGCCTACACTCATGTCTAAAGCATAGTAGATACACAACAAATATTTGTGGAATGGATAAAGAAAGCATATGCTAGGATAAATAAAGCATATATTTTATAAATAAAGCATATATGCTTTGGGAGGATTACTTCCATCTAAGATGTTCATGATTTCATAATTTTAGTATTTCAAGATGATTTTTTGGGTATATAAGTAGAGGCCATTGGGAAAGGAGTTCCATTTTAAGATCAGGGTTTTAAGAAAATCAGTGTGGCAGAATATACTATGTGGATTATGGAGGGAAGAAACTGTATACAGAGAATTTTATTATTTATGAGGGAAATAATCTAGTTGAGAGTGATGAAGGCCTATCTAGGGTTGTTGGGCAAAGGACAAATGAGAAACATATTGATTACAAAGCAAACCAATTTTTACCTGAATAAAATGGATATATGGTAAAGTCAATGTAACCAGTAGGAGATTTTCATTTACTAGTTCAGGAAAATTTCTAAGCTGTCCATGAATTGTGGTCTTGAGCTTACAAAACTGCATCACAGACTTACAGATGAATGTTTATATTCACCCAATAAGTGAATAGCTCTTATTTATTTATATCTTTTGAGTGATTGATGATGTGTATGTCTGAAGGTTGAATGTACCTGGCTGATTATAAAATAAGTATTTCAGAGGGCATTTTCTGCGAATCAATGAGTCACCTCAGCTCTTTTAGTTTAATAAATTCTCACTGGATGCCAGAGTGTAAGTCGTACATTTTATTAAGGCTATTATTGATGGCTATTTTAGAACAGCAGTAGAAATCCAGTAAATGATCACTTAGGCCTAATGTATGCTTTATTCTTTAAAGGAGATTTTCTTGACAAATGGAAATTGAAGATGTATCTGAAGCATTTCTTGGGAAGATAGATGTTATTGGTTTTGATAATTATAAAGGTTAAAATACATCAGTTATAATTATAGCTTTCCTTTTCCTGGATATCTTCCTATATGTAATAGAAATAAATCTCTACTGAAATAGTATTTCCTAAAATTTGATTCTACTATATTAATCTAAATAATAGTCAAAGCAAATTAAAGCCCTGAGATGAGAAGCTGAAATGGATCAGTAATCACATTATGCAAAGAAATAGCAAAAAAGAGGGTTTTCTGGCAGGAATAGAACTTGTTGTTTGGTTTTATTGTAGTGTTCAAGTACAGAAAAAGGTACCAAATCAGAAGTTTCAATTATGATGATTTTTCTTACCCTGACCCATAGAAATTTATGTTATGAATCTTACATTTTTCTAAGTAATTACAGATAATTTGAGGAATGTAAGATTTTAAGCTTAACTGTGGAAAGCCATGTTGCACTTTTTTTTCAAAGTATTTGAGAAAAAGGCTTTGTACTTTATACAATCAGATTGTTAAAATATACAAACAAGTCACCTTATTGGTGCAGGCATAAGCCTTGTGAATGAAGTAGGAAAACTTGGGACAGACTGTGATATGCTTCTCCTTGAAGTTGGCAGTTCGAAGCCTCTAAGATCAGATCATGAAGTTTGGAACCAGTTGGCTGAATATTCAAGGAAGGCTTCAAAATGAACTACTAGAAGAATAGGCTGTGCTATGAAATGTTGAGATCATTTAAAGGCATCTGGCTACAGAGTGAGAAGTGCTATGCTTGCTTGTATTTCACACTTGTATGTGAACTTGCATCGGAGAATAAACTTGAACTAATAGAGGCGAAAGTGAGGAGTAATGAAAATGGTATACTAGATACGAATTGAAAAGCACTCCCTACTCAAGTTTCCATCTAAAGGCTAGTCCAAACACACAGGCTCTGCTCTCCAAAATCCCAGTATTCAGTCACACGTGACCTAACTTCTTTGTCCACATCTGGCCATGGCCCATTTGAATCTAAGAACAGCCTGTTTATAGTTCACTTGGAATTAAAAATCTATGCCCTGGCTCTAAAGACAGGATGTAATCACAAAGTCTACATCTTCATAAAGATTGAAGTTGTGCAGGAACAAAAAACAAATATTAAGCAAAGGAAGCTAGTCAGTAGACAGAGGGGAATGGGGTTGATATATGGAAAAAGGAAAGACACCATGACAGAGAGACAGAGAGACAGAGAGAAGATTGGATGGCTGGGCTATAGAACTGAGTGATGATGGTTCCTTTGAGGTTTTATTAAGCTTTCCTGCATTCTATGCCAGTATGTTCTCTCAATAAACTCCTTTTTCTGGCATAATCTGGACAGAGTAGGGTGACTAACCATCCCGGTTTGCATGTGACCATCTTGGTTTTATTAGGAAACCTCTCCCTCTCCAGCAAACTGGGACAGTTGGTCACTGTTAAGAGTCTCTATCTCTTGCAGCTGAAAGAACTGTGACTAGAGTAAATCCCACTTAGAGAAGAAAGATAAGAACCAACAAATACGTTGATAAAAGTTGAAATTGCTAAGATGAGCTTCAGTAATTACCTAACTACAACATTGTGAGTTGAAGGAATCATAGAGAATTAATTATAAGAAACACAAATGTTAGATAACATTTTGAGTTCACCTAATTTTGCATTATATCTTTTCCTAACACAGAAATGAGACCCAGAAGAGTTGACTGCTTAACCCACAGCAAAGCTATACTAGAAACCAGGTCTTACAAAACTGAATTCTCTGACATTTTACTACTTCATGCTGCTTTTAATGCTTGTTGTTGCTACTTCTCAGAAATTTTTTTTTTTTAAGATTTATTTATTTATTTGAAAGAGAGGGGGAAAGGGGGGAGAGGAAGAGAGGGAGAGAGAGAGAGTGTTCGTGAGCAGGCAGAGGGACAGAGGGAGAGGGAGAGAAATCTTCAAGCAGACTCCACGCTGAATGAGAAGCCTGACACGGGGCTTGATCCCAGGACCCTGAGGTAATGACCTGAGCCAAAATCAAAAGTCAGACACTCAACTGACAGCCACCCAGGCACCCCTACTTTTCAGACATTTTAAAAAAATTTTGTGTAATTTATAAGTTTCATAAAGAAAATTAAATAAATCAATTGGTACTCTAGTATTTTTACACTCTATTTTCATTTTATGGAATATATTATTTATATAGTTTATAAATCTTTAAGAATGTTAGCTGTGCTTTATTATACATTATATACTGTATTATACACTGTATGTGTGTGTGCTTTAACTCAGTGACTCTCACACTTTAATTTGCATATGAATCATTTTACCTGGAATCTTAATGAGATACAGGTGTTGATTCAGTAGGTCTGGAGTGAGGCCTGAGATTCTGCATTTCTAACCATTTCCCAGGGGATGCCAAAGCTGTGAGGCTTTATGTGAGTTCAAACCTGGCTTCCTCAATTATTTTCAACTGCAACAAGTTTAATCTCCACATCTGAGCTTCCCCCAGATTAGAAGAGTGGAGAAACAAGGACAACCAAATTGGGTTGGGATATGGAGCAAGTCAATAGGAAGCAGACTGAGCAAGCAAGTCAGTGGTCCAGTTGCATAAAAGTCAGGTATAAACCAAAGGTTCTAGGACCCCATAGTTCAGGACAGTCCAAAGTCTAGATATCCAGAGGTGTGGAGCATATCTTGGCAGCAGGGCAGTTACCAGAAAGGTACTAGCTACACAAAGTTTTGATCAAACTGCTGTGTGCCAGTGACACTAGGGAAGGATTTGGGGATGAGATGATGAGTGAGTAATGGAATTGGTCCTCAAGGAACTCACAGTCTAGAGGGGGAAGTTTGAGAAGCAGGTGACTAACATGACTGTGTAGAAAGAAAAAGTATAAAGGGTCATTAATTTAGACAGTTAGTACCTGATGCAGGTAAGGTCCAAGTAGGCAGATTGAGTCAGAGTCCCTGAGGGACAGGAATATAAGAGCTGAGATGTAGGCACAGAGCATTCAGATGCCCAGAGTGTGTGGGTGAGACTTAATATACAAGGAATTGCATGTAAGGTATGGGAATTTCATACCATGGGCAGTGAGGCAATATCTTATGAGGCCAGGGGTCCTTGATGAGGGCAGAGATATGATCAGAGAAAGGGCTGGCTGGACCCCAAGTCCAGCCAAATCAGTGTGCCTGATGGGGAGAAGCCTGGTACCAAGCACGGACCAAACACCAGAGCAGCTGACATAGAGTAAGAGAAACTATTAATGTAGGAAAGCAGCTTAAGTGAGAAAAGAGCAGACCTAAAGCAAACAGCTAAAAGTAAATTTCCTTGTCTCTTTATTCCTCTCACAACCTACCCTCCAGACCACAACACACTTTCTAGATTATAACCAAAAGCAACATATATATCTTGGTGTCCCTGAGGAGACATTCTATAACTGGGCAGATACAGCGTTAAATATGTACTATCTGTGCCTCAAGACGCTCACAGCTGTACGTGACTTATCCTTCCAGGCAGTGAGAAATGTACAACATAAAGCTGCATTATTTAATAATATTGTATATTTGGGTGGTACTTTTAAGGTTTTCAAGTACTTTCACAAATATTGTCTCATTTAATCTTCATAGCAACACCACAAAAAAATCACATCCAAGTCACGAATAAGAAAGCTAAACTGTAGAGAGATTAATTAATTTGTCAAAGACCAATCAGCTTCTAGGTTGCTGCACTAGAGTCTCTGACTTCAGATCATTGCTCCTTTTAATTTGCTAAAATGTAAAATATTTTGTTCAATTTCAGATTTCTTTGCACAGAAGTTCTGGTGTCTAAATCCGCAAGTGGGTCGGGCAGTCCATCATAGTTTGTAGCTAAAATGTGTGAACATTAGAATAGATGATAAGGAAAACCAAAGCAGATATAAGAGGAAAACAAGTGGTTTAGAATGAGCATGGTCAACATTACCATCACAGATATCTTTGGGTATTAGAGAATAAAGAATCAAAACATAAGTCTCAGGCAATCAAAAGCAAAGCTAACTAATTTACAGTGGAATGAATAAAGCCTAGGATATGAGTGTCAGAAAATGTAGCACGTAACTTGTTCCAGAAGCGAGGAAAAAAGAAATCATTTCAAGGGGGCTCGAGAAATGAGAATAGAAGCTCAGCTGAAGTTTAAAGGGACTGGTGACTGAAGAAAGCAGGCAGTAACTATTTTAACTGTGGTAACAGGAGCACATGATTCACTGCGAGAGGCCATTTGTCTCTTCAGGGCCAGGACTGAAGAACAGAGACACACCTTGTGTGGGATTGGCAGGGCGTATACCTCTCAGGTAGAGATGCGGCTGTTATTCTAGAATGAGGCCCAATAGAAAGTGTTCATTGACTAGGGGCTTGGGGCCTTGGGTTTATAACTGATTCCAGTTATGAAGGATCTATGAAAGGGGGGAAGTTCTTGCTTCTGAATGCTGATGTCAAAGTTAGAACAAAATTGACCAGAGGCAACTAAAGATTTTTTTCTCCCATAGGGAAAGAATAGGGTTCAAAAGGCAGGCTAGAACTCATGTAAAGTCCACATGAACAACCTTTAAATTGAGTAATGGGGGCAGAAATGGAAGTCTGATGTAGCTTTGATTATAGTTAACCATAATCTTATTGATGTGACTTGTAGGATGACAGTGAATGTACTAACCTTAGAGAGGAAGACCCCAAGGTTGAATCGGGTTTGTGCCTGTCTTTGGCCACCTTCAGTATGGAAGTAGCTACTTCAGGCTGATCTCAAGACAGTTGAAGACATTCAAACTATAACTCCACTGGGGCTGAACCATAGCAACATTGATCATAGGAAGAACTCCACCCCACTGGTGGAGGAGAGACAGAAGTTAAAATTGAACTAAAGAACCAGACAGCATAGAAAGGAACATGGCAAAATTTGGTAATAGTCTTGATTTTTAATATGCATACTAGATATCTTAGCAAATGGAATTAGTTAACCACCAAGAGATATTTCTTTACAAATTTATACACTAGAGAAAAACAGAAAACATAGATCAGAGATAATAAATTTGCTATATATGCTGAAGATAGGGAGCTGACATATTCTTATGGCCTAAAGTGAATTTTAAAAAAATCAGAAAATGCTTTTTCATGTAAAAATACAAGATCTGGTTTCTCTAAAAAAGATTAGTTAGGGCATTGCCATATGGCTACAACAGGCTGGACTAAGTAGAACTCTTTTGTCAGGACTCACCATGGAACTCTCTGTCTAGCCCTGTCTGGACCCTGTAGAAATTTCAGTTTGTTCCATGCCCTCTGCATTTTGACAGCTGTTTATAACCAAGTAGGCTTGTTCTAGACTAGAATGAGAAAAATGAAAACAGTGATCTAAACTGGGAAGGCATACTCTGTTTCATTTCATGTACCCACTCAACACATATTAATTAAACAACCAGGATAGCCACCAGCTACTCTGCTAAGTCCTAGGGTGACAGACCTGAGTAAGTTACAGTCGTTGCTCTCATGGGGCTTACAATCCAAAGGGAAAGACAGATATTGTGTAAATAATGATAAGTGTGTATGATATGATATGATGTGTAGTAGTATGCTGGAGAAATGCTGAATGTTTGGGACTCTGAATCTGCTGACTCAACCTGATGGGACATCATGGAATGTTCCTGAATAAATGTAAGCTGAGTCTCTAGGTCTCCCCAGGATTGCCTAGGGTTGGCCCTGGGACATGACTTAGGGCTTATGGTTGATCACAGATTGTTTCTAAAATGGTTCATGCTACCGAGTTGCTGTATACAAGGAAAAATGTGCTGAAGAAGTAGAACAACTAATTCTCTTTCAAAGATTTGGTGTTTTGGTCCTACTGCAATAATGCTGCAAACAACTTACCATCTTTACACCCAAGGACAACGACTCTGTTGGGCAAAGCATAGTGGTTATAAAATTAATATCTTTCTGTTAAAAAGTATAAATTGAAAAAGATTCTAATGGCTAACACAGTTATCTAACAAGTTAGAAAAAGACAAAGAAGAATTTTATTTTTTTGTTGGAATGACAAAAATGCATGGGTAGCAATAATGGTATTGATTGAAACCAAATCTTGGAAAGAAATGCAGTCTGGAAAAGGAAAGGCAATGTTATTTGATCTTTATTATTTCCATCAAAGGCTTCTGTAATTCACAGTTTGACAGCATTTTGTGAGTAGCACTGACCATTTCACAAAGCTGTAATTTACCTTAAGAAGAAAACAACAATTAACAAGGTGCATCATAAAAAGATAACTGTGAACTGAAAGAAATGAAACAGAACAATGAAATCCTAGAAGACTGATTTTTAAAAAATCAAAATGTCAATTTACAAATGGAAACTGCTTAATACTAGCTTTTTTGCTCCTTGGGAAAAAAGTGTAATAGTTAAGTATATGGACACATGTACACACAGCAGATCAAGTATGAACAACATACATTCTGCAACGAAACCCCTATAGATCATTTTGCATGGTTTTGCATAATGATGGTTAGATTGGGAGTTTAATTCCTGTTATAGATATTTACTATGCTTTTTATAGACTAAGCTATTCATAACAAGGAGTCTTGCTATGGTTGAGAGAATCAACTCTACAAAATGTGGATTAGCACACTTTAAAATTTCAGATTTTATAAAAAAAAGATTGAAAGCCTAGAGATTTCTTGATCTGGAGTGAGATACGGCTTTATAGTATCAATGCAATTACTGTTCACAGATCATTCATTCAACTTGTGGTTACTCTGATCATCTGTTTTCCGTCTTCCTCTACTAAACAGCCTCACTACAACATTCCTTTGAAATGTTATTTTATTCAAAAACTAATTTAAAATTTGAAGCTATGCCATTATACAATGTGTTTATTTGGAAATTAAAAAGTAATGTTGGAATTACTTGATTCTTCTTCCTTAAGAGTAAAATGAATGGATGCTCTTGACCCATTTTCCCCCTTGGGCAGTTCAGCAAAGCCCAGAGTCCTCTTCTCAGGATGATGTGTGTAAAGCACTTAGCATAGGGTTGAAGACGTTGTTCAATAAATGCTAGCAGTTCACTAATTTAATAAAGTATGTAATTTTTTTTTTTTTTTTTTAAAGATTTTATTTATTTATTTGAGACAGAGAGAATGAGAGAGAGAGAGAGCACATGAGAGGGGGGAGGGTCAGAGGGAGAAGCAGGCTCCCCGCCGAGCGGGGAGCCCGATGCGGGACTCGATCCAGGGACTCCAGGATCATGACCTGAGCCGAAGGCAGTCGCTTAACCAACTGAGCCACCCAGGCGCCCATAAAGTATGTAATTTTAATAAATCTGATTAGTGGTCCATTTCAAATGACAGTATAATCATACTAATTTCTTTTTTTTTTTCCTGTTTCTATGGTTCATCTCTATGAATATTTAACAAGGATTCTACTTACATCTACAGAGTGTAAAAATGATGCAATCAATTTTAATAAAGAGACATCTACATTATGTACCATTTGTCACAACACTTCTAGTATAATTATTTGAGACAAATTTCAATTACACTTGAAAGCGAAACATAATCCACTTCAGAAAGACATTGCAAATGACCCTTGATCTTTATTTCAATCAGTTACAGTTAAAATAATTCTTCTATTTCCTCATGCTGACAACCACCCTGATGGAAGGTTAGAACTATCAGTTGTGCAAGAGGTGAGTTGTAGTTTAAATGAACCATTCATACAATAATTCAAAGAAATACAATACTTATAATTTTCTATTACTTTGACTTTTGTATATTTTTAATGCCTGCATATCCATCTATCAATCTATTTTATCTATCACCTATCTACCTCCTTCCTGGGATTGAGTTGGCCATGCTTACTATATTGGTCCAACAGGGTGTGGAAAGATTTGTAAAACAGTACCTTTTATTCTGGGCCACCTTGCAGGGGAAACCTCAATGAAATAGAGGAAGGGTCTGCTTAAAGAAGCATAACGATGCTTCACAAGCCACAGTGGCAATATTTAGAAGGGGAAGTGAAGAATTTATTTTTCAGCTGAAACTCTGAGGAAAATTTTTAGGTAGAAAGTACAAGGTGTAATTATGCGGTTTGGAATTCCGCCAGGGCCCTGGAATTCATACCTCTTCACTTTCAAGATGTGTCACAGACCCTTTAATTACCTGAAGTGGATCAGGACCTCTGTTTGCTGTCTATCCCATCAAAAAGACAACACATTTTGTTACACATTTACCTGATGCCCCTTTGAACTGTAAATTTTGCTGAGCAACATGTAGAAATCATCTTAATCCCTCCTACTGAATATATATATATATATATATATATATATATATATATATATATATATATATATTTAAATCCTGACTTACATGACGGCAAGGTGGGGGCCGTTCTTTTGTGGGAGAGTGACCACAGATGCCCGTGGGTTTCACAGGCAAAGGCTTGAGACCACTATCTTCTAGGAATTAGGTGGCCTGGACTTAACATTGACTTACTTGTCTACTTACTAGCTATCAACTTGGATGTGTTTGTTAACCTTAATTTGAGCTTCAGTTTCCTCATCTATAAAATAATCAACATCCATATTTTTTATATTATATAAGTGACACAGTGTTCAAAAAGCTCTTAGCCTCATCCATGGAATATAGCAAACAGTCCAATAATGTATGTATTATGATTGTTATTTCCAGGGCCTTCTCTAGGTCTTAAATCTGATACCTAGGCTCTATCCTATGGAGAAGTGGTTAAGAAATATAAATTACAATCTGACCGAAGAGCTAAAGCTAAAAAGTTTAGATTATCCTGTAGACAAAGGGGAGGTAACCACTGGAAAGTTCTAATCAGGGGAATGATGGGATGACATTTATATCTTAGAAACAGAGCTCTGGTTGTAGGATGGAGGAGGGTTTGGGAGGAGAGAGGCTGGAGACAATCCCCAAAATACTGCAAACTCGTCTGTCTCCTCAAAGAGAGCATGAACCTAATTTAATCTCAGTTATTGAATTGTCCTACAATGCTGTAATGCCCTCATCGTCCTTTGAGAAACATAATCGATTTTTTTTGTCTTTATATAAAATGACACCAAACTTCTATTCGTTTTTTTTTCTGCATCTCTTTCCCCAGGCCAGGGTGTTTTAGCTGTCTGGTGCCACATTTCAACATGTTTATTTGTTATACTATTTCTACTTCTTCTTCTTTTTTTTTTTTTTTTTTTACTATTTCTACTTCTTATTTTTTTATTTCTAAGCTGTGAGCAGAGCATTCAGATAGCCAAATGTCTTAGGATGATGTCTAAAAGGATAGTTGCTTGGCTAATAGAAATAGGGTTTCAATACAGAAGTATTTCTACTTACCAATATTCAATTTGTAAATATTTATAGATATAAAACAAAAGAAGATACAGATGAGAGCAAAAGTGTTGCAACTCCGACCATCACCACTACTGTGTATATAGTCACTTGAATGCTCTCACTGGGATGTGGGAAAAATGGAACAATGTCACTTACATTTCCCTAAATTGATGCCCTGCTCTGAAGCAGAGGAACTAGGGATCGGGTCTTTGCCCTGCTTCTGAGCCACATATTTTTCCACTTTAAACCACTCTCTTATCAACGGCTTAAGCAGGGTAGGAACAGATAAAAAATTTTTTTTCACACCCATCACTTCTTTATGGCACACAACCATTGATTTCCTGGAAAGATGCATGATATGAAGTTAGCAATGACACATGATCACATAAAACTTTGGAAAAATCAGATCATTGATTTAGCTGACCTAATGTGAACCGTGTGAATTATAGGGAAGGGGATCAGTGCTAATAAGTCTAGTGACAGGGAATATAGACTAGAAATGGAAGTTGTCCGGCCCAACACAAAGTTCGGATACTGAGAGTCAAGGTGTAACTCCAGGGTTGAGATGTAAGGTGCAGATGTTTGATTAAGGCCATCGGACAGGAACAGAAAGACAAGCACAGAAGGGACAAAGGGAAATCTCTAGTATGGTCAGAGACAAGGGAAGCAGACAGCCAATAAACAGAGGACACAAATGCCGGTGGCCTGAAATCCAACAGAACAGTAGGAACCTAGAGAAAATACAGGACTGAAGCAGAAAGAAAACACACTTCAGAGAACAAATGTGGGGTGCCAAAACCTAGATCCTAGTGAGTCAGGCCAGCTTCTATCTCATTCCCACAGTCTCACTATGCTTTCTCGCTGTGGCAGGAATCAATAAGAGTAGGACCCTCCTGGACTCTTTTCTATGGAAATTGACAGTTGGAGGTAGGAGTGGCAGCTCTGTCTGCCACCAGCCTTGATGCTGAGGAGATGTGCTGTGGAGAGTAAAGGTACGGGGAAGTCCATTAAAACGACCAGGGGGAAATGGCCCCAGAGGGCAATGAGAGGTCCCCAGCACTTGGGAGAGATGTTAAAAGTCTTCCAAAGAAGGATGCAAGAGCACCAAAGGCAAATTACACTTCTTTACAATGTTGCCAAAGACCTATCCCTAGTTCTAGAACTATTAACTGGCTTATTAAGCCTTTCATTTTTAAATCTCTAATAAAGGAGTACACTTCCAGGCCCCACAGATATTCTCAAAAGATACCTTTTTAAAAGTCTCAGTGATGAATATGTGTCATCAGTAATAAAGGCAGTGCTATGTTCTGTGAAAGCCTAGGCTTGGAAATGGCTATTTGATATTTTCAACAATCTTGTATAGTTTCTTACAAGTCAAACATCAGTAATGCAATAATAGTGCTTTAGAATAACTCCAAAATCTTTTACCATTAAAAGTAGTTGTCTGTCTTGAATAAATGTCTAATTTTGAAAGGAAATGGCTTTACTTTCAAATATGAGACAGCTGTAAAAAATTATATGTATGTACACATTTATGTACAGTACAGACTCTTCAAAAGAATTCTTAATGGAGAAAAAAATATCAACCTGTTCTTCAAAGACATTATACAATAATCTGATACACACACACACACACACAATAATTCATCCACATAATTTACCTGATTATTTGTATGTTGGGAGCCTATTATATTCAATGTAACCAGCATATCTAGTTATAGAAATATGCTTCTAAATATGAGAAACAAAGATGAATAACAGTGTTTAATTCTTCCATTGAAACAATTTCAGTACAATTTAATGGAATTCTTGCCTAATATTTCAAAAAAGAATCATTCTGCTGGCAAAACAATCTTATACATAACCAACCTTCCTTTCCTTTCCTTTCCTTTCCTTTCCTTTCCTTTCCCCTCTCCTCTCCTCTCCTCTCCTCTCCTCTCCTCTCCTCTCCTCTCCTCTCCTCTCCTCTCCTTTCCTTTCCTTTCCTTTCTTCCTTTCCCCTTTCCTTTCCTCTTTCTTTCTTTCTTTCTTTCTTTCTTTCTTTCTTTCTTTCTTTCTTTCGTCCTTCCTTCCTTTCTTTCTTGCTCTTTCTTTCTTTCTTTCTTTCTTTCTTTCTTTCTTTCTTTCTTTCTTTCTTTCTCCATCAGAAATGCTATTATGCAGCACAGAACCAATGAAGAACAAATAGCTAAAAATCACACATCCAATAACTATTTCTTGGATGTCCAATATGGTGTAAGGTACTGTGACTGATGTAGATACAACTATGGCCTAGACAGAAACCTCACTGTCATAATTTATAGGCTAGTGTGGAATCAGGAGAAAGGACATTTCAATAAGACACGAGGAGGACTGAGAGATAAGCCACGCCATGGAAAAACATAAGAGAGTCACAGGATCCATGCTTGGTGGTGAGGAAGACTTCCCGTGGAAGTGTCATCTAAGTGGAGACCTGTGAATGTATACAAGTCACTACCAGTTGTTGGTATAGGGGAGGGAAAAAATGACAAAAAGTGTTCTAAGCAGAGGAAATATGTATAAAAACTCAGAAGCAAGGAAGAATATGAAAGAATTGCAGAGCTGAGGCTTTGAATGTAGGTGTGGGGGGCTGCCTGTGGTGCAATGGTGAAGGATAAGGTGGAGGGGTTTTATAATATACACTTTATAATGGAGTTTTGACTTTAAGAAAGGTGAAGAAATGCTCATGAATACATATATTTAATCATGTCAAGATTATCTAAATATCTGGGATGCCTCATAACATCTGTTTTTAAGCCCATTTGTGAAAATCAAGACTAGTTTAGCAGCATAAGGAAGCATCCAGGTCATAGAAAAAGAGCTGTATAAGCCACAGATCCGTATTTGTTTTTTTTCTACCAATGACTAAAATAATGTTATAATACTCAAATGCAGACTCAACAGACTTGAGAAATATTTTGGAGTCATAATGTATTCTACTACATGCCAAGCACTCAGCTGAGCACTTTATATGCCTCATCTCATTCAATCCTCACAGTAATTGTATGATAAAGTTACTATTATCCCTTTTTTAAAGATGAGCAATCTGAGGCTGAGAGGGGTTAAGTAACATGCACAAGGTCGCACAGATAGAATGGTGGAGCCCAGGCAGGCTGCCTCCAGGGCCCAAGCTCTTAACCACTTCCCAGATCCCCAGTCACATTTTCAGCTGAATGACATGAATGATATGGAAATAAGACCATATTCAGATCCAAGAGACAGAGTCTTATTCTGGTCGTGTTCTTCAAAGTCAAAACAAGGTAAAATGAAAGTTTTAAATCATTTTAAGGAACCAGAAAATGCGTAGAAGAGAAACAGTATCAAAACCATTTATAACCAGTGACCCAGGGATGTTACGTTAACGTTGCAAAGTTTATTGAATGACTGCTATGCGTGGACAACTAGATTTGGTTTTACATGAACCACCTCATTGGATCCTCACAGAAGGAGGTTACTTTTAGCCTTACTTTATATAGAGTAAGACACAGACTTAGGGTGAACAAATAATTGATTCAAAATTATACAGTCAATGATTATGTTATTAAATCCAGAAATCATAATTTGATCTATTTTACTGCAAACTCATTCTTGTGATCAATTTGCTGTATTGACTCATTTCCCAAGATAACTTTTCAAATATTTATTTCTAGGCATAAATGTCAATACATAAATGCACATTTTAAAAATAGAGAATACTGGGCAAATAAATTTATGATAACATACTGAAACTTTCCATGTCAGTGTATATGCATTAGTCACAAATATTTTTCTATGAACCATTTTTTTTTAAAGATTTTATTTTATTTATTTGACAGAGAGAGAGAGAGACAGCTAGAGAGGGAACACAAGCAGGCGGAGTGGGAGAGGGAGAAGCAGGCTCCTGGCAGAGCAGGGAGCCCGATGCGGGGCTCGATCCCAGGACCCTGGGATCATGACCTGAGCCGAAGGCAGATGCTTAACGACTGAGCCACCCAGGCGCCCCTATGAACCATTTTTAATGGCTATATAGTATTCCAATAAATGGGTTGTCATGATTTGTAGACTACCTTAAATTTAAATATTCATGTTGAACCAAAAAACAAACAATCTGATTAAAAAATGGACAGAGGACCTGAATAAAGATTTTTCAAAGAAGACATACAGATAGCCAAGAGACACATGAAAAGATGCTCAATATCATTAATCATCAAAGAAATGCAAATCAAAACCACAATGAGGTATTACCTTACACCCTGTTAGAATGGCTAAAATGAAAAAGATAAGAAATAACAAGTGTTGGCAAGGATGTGGAGGAAAAAAAACCCTTGTGCACTATTTTCTTCTTAAGATTTTATTTATTTATTTGTCAGAGAGAGAGAAAGAGAGAGAGCACAAGCAGGGGGAGCGGCAGCAGAGGGAGAGGGAGACTCCCCACTGAGCAAGGAGCCCAGTGAGGGACTTGATCCCAGGACCCTGAGATCATGACCTGAGCCGAAGGCAGACGCTTAACCACCTGAGCCACCCAGGTGCACCCCCCTTGTGCACTGTCAGTGGGAATGCAAACTGGTGCAACCACTGTGGAAAACAGTATGGAGTTTCTGCAAAAATTAAAAATAGAAATACCCTATGATCCAATAATTCCACCACTGGATATCTACCCAAAGAAAATAAAAACACTAATTAGAAAAGATACATGAACCCTTATGTTTACTGCAGCATTATTTAAAACATCCAAGAAATGGAAGCAACATAAGTGTCTATCAGTAGACAAATAGATAAGCAAGTTGTGGTACTTAAACACACACACACACACACATACACACACACACACTACACAGCCATAAAAAAAGGATGAGATCTTGCCATATGGAACAATATGGATAGACCCAGAGGATTTTATGCTTAGTGAAATAAGTCAGACTGAGAAAGACAAAGACCATATGATTTCACTTATATGTGGAATCTAAAACACAAAACAAATGAATAAACAAACAAAAAGCAGAATCAGACCTATAAATACAGAGAACTGATGGTTGCCACAGTGAAGAGGGGTGAGGGGATGGGCAAAATGGGTAAAGGAGATTTGGAGAAACAGGCTTCCAGTTACGGAATGAATAAGACACAGTAATAAAATGTACAGCATAGAGAATATAGTCAGTGATGTTATAATAGCATTGTATGGTGACAGATATAACTATACTTGTCGTGAGCATAACATACTATATAGAGAAGTTTAATCACTATGTTGTACATCTGAAACTAATGTAATGCTGTGTGTCGACTATACTCAAATTTTTAAAAAATTACCAAAAAAGGAAACAAAAATATTTATGTTGATCTCAAATTTTTGCCACTTATTTCTGTATAAAATTCTTATTCTAGTCCTTCTTATGTTAAATGGGGATAATAGTATTATTCTATCCATCATAGGGTTAGTATGAGGACAGAATCAAAAATAATAGGGGTGCCTGGGTGGCTCAGTTGGTTGAGTATCTGCCTTGGGCTCAGGTCATGATCCCAGAGTCCTGGGATCAGGCTCCCTGCTCAGCAGGGAGTCTGCTTCTCTCTCTGCCCTTCACCCAGCTCGTGATCTCTCTCTCTCTCTCTCTCAAATGGATAAATAAAATCTTTAAAAAAAGAGAATCAAGTAATACTTAAGAGTAAATCCAATCAGGGGAAGCAACGTACTATTATAATTTCTCCTTTCAGGAAGAAGATATGCCTAGGCAGTAGGAAAATGAAATGGTCATTTTGTGCACACAGATGAAATAACGACACTGTGAAAATTCTTTACTGTTCCAGTCCATTAACTGTGAGTTCTATGCTTTACTATCCAAAATAGAAGTATGTAAGAAATTTGTCATTTTGTTTAAAAATGAAACAGTCAGATTGCCAAAAACACTGGCTAATTACATAGTTGGTTTATGAAAAAGAATAATAATAAAATAAAGGGATAACCACAGATTGTGAAATTGTAACTATGCAGTCCCAGGGCTGCTTGGCAGGGAGAATGAGAATAAAAGAGAAGAGTTAAACCTTTTTCGTACAAATAGCAATGTATCAGTAAATGGTTAGACTTACACCTTAGCAGCAACATAAATTATATAAGCAAAGCTAAATACATACTTCTATCTTCTTTAAAAATCTGGCTCAAGTATACAAATTATTGATCAACATAGATGTGTGATTAGGGATTTCTCATTAGTAGATTCAGAGGGACATGATCATGTTTGTCCATAGAGTAACTGGCAGGACAGCCCCATCCCCATTTGAACTGGTACATTAGTGGTGTGCTTGATCTTGAAACACAGCGAAACCTCCAGCATCTCCCTCCCCTCATCTTTCCACACCTTGTCTGTCAAATGGACAAGCCCTCTTGGACTCTCTATAACTCTCAGTGGCATCTCCATCTTCATTGCCTTGCAAAGTAAAATGTGCATAGAAGTGCCCCTCAAATACTGATTCAAGTTTAGAATCATAGATTTTACATCTGGAAAGGGCATGAGGATTGACTGTTTCTCTGAGCAAGTCAAGTGTTACATAGATCATTTCCATTTTACCACTAGGCACAGGGAGACTTGAAGAATTAAATGACTTGTCCAGAGTCTCCCAGGTAGGAGAGCAAAAACCGAGTTTTCTGATTCATTGGGTAATAAAATATCAAAACTGATGAAAGTTTAAAAAATATATTTCAATGAAAAGGATAAAAATGTATTTGTCTTTTCACATAACTCTGCTTTGAGTATATTTTAAGTGAGCATAGCACTGTTATTGCTACTTTACTCATAGGAAAATATGTTCTGCCACCAAGTCTACGCTGTTTTCCAGATTTGTAAATTAACAAACCTGAGGAGATGCATCTGTTTTCAGATATAGACAACCTAAGAAAAACGAATCAAAGTACTTTCTAGATGCATGCAAGTGTCCCTAAAGAAAATGCTAATAAGCAATGGGAAGACCCAAAGCCAGGTGCCTGAGAATAGAAGACAGGGAGCTAAGTCA
The DNA here is from genome assembly GCF_964656455.1 of Halichoerus grypus. NCBI lineage: Eukaryota > Metazoa > Chordata > Mammalia > Carnivora > Phocidae > Halichoerus > Halichoerus grypus. The sequence goes on from NC_135715.1 coordinate 27,545,226, forward strand.
TTCACATGAAAGGGAATCAACCTTCAGCCTGGGGCTGCTGGGTCATGAGAAATTAAAAAGAAAGACAGAAGATAATCAGAGGAGTAAGAAAGAAGAAAAATGAAATGTGAGAAAGGCCACAAGGAAAAAAAAAAAAAAATATATATATATATATATATACAAGAGAAAGCAAGAAGACTGGAGCTGACCACAACAAACAAACAGCAGAAGAGAAAATGGTATCAATTTTTAAAGTTCACGTAAGAAAACATACCTACTTTTCATCATATCCGCTCCATTTTCCCTCACAGCAATGTTCCGTTTGGCTGGGCAGCTCGCTAACCGATTGCACACGCCACCTCCTCTGTAACTTTCCTTAAATTATCCCTGGTTTGAATATCTTTTGGAAACTTTCAGTAAATGAAAACATTGTTTTTCCTCCTTTGGGGTAACTTCTCCCATAACTTTACAATTTAAGGATTTTTAAAACTCTTTTTAATTGCAAATAAATAGCTTCTGTGATGCATAAATACTTTATAGCCATTAAATTTATTCAGTAGGGATTGTCGGCTGCCCACTGTGTGCTGGACCCTGTTTTAGGCACTGTATTCTTGCTGGCTTTCAGTCAAGTGGCTCTAAACACCTTTACATATACTCAAGTAGCATTCACTTTTGAAAAAGCATATAATAGTTTTAGATCTGCAGAATAGTTGAAAGGATAGAACAGCGTTCCCGTACAGCTTTCACTCAGTTTCCCCATTGTTAGTATCTGTCATCGCTATGGTATGTTTGTTACAACCAAGGACCCGATATTCAGACAGTACTATTAACTAGACTCCACACTTTGTTTGATTTCACTCATTTTCCCTAAGGTCCTTCTTACGGTTTCAGGATCTCACTCAGGACACATTACATGTGGTCATCATGTCTCCTCGGGCTTCTTTTGTCTGTGACGATTGCTCAGACTTTCCTTGTTTTTAATGACCTTGACGTTTCTGATGAGTCCTGGTAACGTGTTTTGTAGAATGTTCGTCAATATTGGTTTATCTGAAGTTTCTGCCGTAGAGTGGGGTTATGGGTTTTGAAAAGAATGTCACAGAGGTATATCAGAGGGTATATGACATCAAAGTGCTCTACCATGCTGATGTTTCCCTTGATCACTTGGTTAAGATCATGTGTGCCAGGTTTCTCCCACGCAAGGCTACTATTTTTCCCTTTTCATATTCTACTCAGTAAGCGAGCCACTAAGTCCAGCCAGCACTCAGGCCTTCATCCTGCCGTCATTTCTTAAATTCTCACCAAATCAATGACTATGTTTTCTAAAGGAACTCTATAAAGGCAGCAAGTAGATATTAGGGTACTGTGTTAGAGCGGGTGTAGAGAGGTATGGTATAAAAAAGATGAACCTTTTACATAGTACTAGCCCTTATTGTGGTAACATAATGATTTCAAGAAACAATAAACAAATAATAAATGCATTTTGAATCCCCTTTCATGTCAAAATCAACCAAGAATGAAGTCTAAATCCCATAACTGAAGGTTCATTCATTCATTGACTCAACAAAAGCAGTAGCACGAACACTAGGGTTGCATTAGGGTGTTAGATGGAGCCCCTGCCCTCCTGGGCTTAATGATCACTTTTATTTTAGAGAGAAAAGTGTTAGTGACTTTGTCTATGAGAAGTAAGTCAGTCTGGTTGAATTTAATTCATCAATTTTACTTAGGCCCAGCAGATGTTAATGAGTTAGAACCATATTAGGATTAAATTCACTGAAAGATCACGTTTTAACTTGTCCTGTCCTAATCACCTACAGGCTTTCCTCCTGCAAAGCTCCATGAAAGCAGCAATAGCTGAGTGAATCAGGTCCTGGATCCTGAGAGAGGGCTGACACGGTGAAAAATGTCACCCGTCTCCCACGTCACATAAGCTGTGACCTCAACCCCCCTGATTATGCCAGGGAAGGGCTGGTGTTACCCCAACCATGAATGCTGAGGTACAAGCCATAGCACCACCCAGGCATATCACAGAGCTGCAACCACATAGCTGGGACCCTCAAATGTTTGCTTCTCTAACCATGAGTGCTTGGCTGATGAACCAGGGCTGGGACTAAGGTTTCACCCAGTAAATTTCTCTTGGATCTCAGTCCCTGACTGTGCCAGGGGAGGAGCTGTTATTTCCCTGTCACTCAATTCAAAGGTCTGAGGTTTCTCTTCTGGAGACTGACAACCAGACCTTCTGGAGTCCCCGTGTACTGCTCCAGGATGCTCTAGGCAGTGGGAAAATCGCATACCTGCTATTACTCCTATCTCTGAAAATTTCTCTTCTATAAAGCCTGCTCTGCAGTCTTAGTAGTGTGCTGCTTGGCTGTTGGTTCGGTTTCTATGGCATCTACCAGCAATAGGAGGCATAGAGAGGTTACAACTCAAGGTTAAACTTTGCCAGAGGAGCCAAGACCTTGGGAGATACCAATCTAAGGTACACTAGGATAGTCTAGATGGAATCCTCTTATATGGTAGCAGAAGAGCCCAGGAAAACATTGCAAAGTTAAAGACAGACCAATCCACCTTGAGTCTAGCAGAATCAGCAGGTGTAACCCAATTCCATAGGTGTATGATTTGTAGAGCTGCCACCACAGAATGAGTATGGCCTTCCATGGCTCATTCTTATAGGAAAATAATTATTGAGAGATAACTACATGTCAGAAACTGTAATAGGTAAGTACTAGGGATACAAAGATAGAGTCTCTGCTCTCAAGTAACTATGGCTAGTTAAGGAGATCAACTGTAAAGTAACAAATGTTATGATGGGTTATGCATACAATGCTATGGTAGCAAAGAAGAAGAAATAGCAAACATATTTGAGAAAAGTCAGGGAGGACTTCACAGAGAAGGTGGTGGCATTTGATGTGTACCTCAAAGGGTGGGTCTATAACCCACTTGAGGAAATCTCATACAGGACTCTCCAAGCTGCATTCAGTTAAGATACATCTACTTCTAGGAGCTCAGTCAGTTAAACTTCCAACTCTTGATTTTGGCTCAGGTCATGATCTCAAGGTCGTGAGATCAAGCCCCACGTCCAGCTCTGTAGAGCATGGAGTCTGCTTAAGATTCTCTCTCTTCCTCTCTCTCTGCCCCTCCACACCCCACTCACACTCTCAAAAAAAAAAAAAAAAATGATACATCTATTTCTAGTTGGTGCATGACACTTTTCTTGGAAATGGGGCTCTACATATATGGCATGCCCTTGATATTTGCAAAGGAAACATCTTGAGATGTTCCAGAACACCTAAATTCACACATACTAATTAAGATATGGAGACTGAATAATCAGTCAGTCTTACTGGCTAAGTACTTGTTTCCACACATGAACCATGTGTCAGCACACCTAGATATGGCCAAACTTTCAAAGGTTGAAAGTGCAAATGCCATGAGTCTAGCATGCCTTAGAGAAGGATCCTCCAGGGTGGTAGCAGGATCATCCCGGTCCTCCAAAGAGGTAGTGATGTTTCAGGCCGGAGAATGAGAGCCTCATCATCTCCTAAGAAGATAACTAGGGCTTTTGTGGCAGAATTTGCTACAAACTCGGTTATCTGGAAGGCCCAGCAGAAGCCACCTGGATGGAGGAGATTGGTGTCTGGCCTCATGTTACATGAGCCAGTAAGTCATCATGGGCCAAAATGAATTCCTGTCAGCTGGAAAGAATTAATGCATGTATCATTTATTGAATACATTCACTGTGTTCTTGGCTTAGTGCTAAGAGCATCACAGATACATTATCAGCACTTACTTGTCACCAAAACCCTGTGTTAGGCACTATTATGTCCCCATTTCTGAGATGAGGAAACTGAGCTTGGAGAATTTAATCAATAAACTCAAGGTCATACAAACTGGGAAGTGAAGTGATAGAATGGGGGTTAATCTAGGCTGTCCATCATCTAAACTCTGCTTTCAGCTTTTTGATCCTTCTTCATCCTCAGTTAAAGATAGAGGGGTATTAGTGGAATTTGTGCAAAGAGGGAAAAGGCAAATACTCTTGGGGATTTGTGACTGGCTGGGGAGATGGCCTTCCACCAAGGCCTTTGCCATGCTTACTTCCTGTTCAGCTCAGAAATTAAGTAAGGGCTCGCACACCAAGCATTGTCAGGAATCCAGTTTTTGTCTTTCACAGGTTGATGTGGCCCATGACAGGAATTATACATGTCAGAGCTGAATATATGTTACTAGAAATAGGTTACTTCAGGAAGTCAGATCTGTACAGTTAAAATAGAAGTGAAGGAAACTGGAAGTAAGATACAGCCTTCTAATCTGTGGCTGAATCACGCATCATAACTGAGACTTCTAATTTCCCACTCTTTCCTTCTTCATTTTGCAAATGTCTCCAACTGTGACTCATCATTCTTGCAGCAACACTCCTCCTTCATATTTCTTTTTCTTGTCTTGCTATTTTCTCCATCAACTCTGTCTTTTAACTTTTCTAGGAATAGTCTATTGATTATTGAAATTGTCAGAGAGTAAGGTAAAGGAGACAGTTCTTGGGGAAACAAAAGAAATCACATTAAATAAGTCAAGGTCTTCAGTAAAACCAGAGGTTATAATTTTGTTACTGATATTAATGAGGACATAATATACATGAATTTGTTCAACGTATTTTTTAAGAACCTAATTTTTGGCTGAAACTATTCTAGGGGTCGGGGATATCAAAAGAAATTGGACAAAAACCTTTTCAGGTATTAAGGACTGAGTGTTTTTATCATCCTCAAATTCATATGGTAGAGGTGGTCCTTTGGGTAGTAAGAAGGACATGAAGTGGAGCCCTTGTGAATGGGATTGGTGTCCTTATAAGAAGGGCCATGAGAGAGATGACCTATCTCCTCCTGCCATAAGAAAATACAATGACAAGACAGACTTCTATGAGCTGGGAAGAGGGCCTTCACCAGGAACTGAATGGGCTAGTGCCTTGATTTTGGATTTCCCAGTCTCCACCATTGTGAGAAATAAATTTCTGTCGTTTAAGCCCCCCAGTCTATGGCAATTTGTCAAAGCAGCCTGAGTTGACAGGACAATGGGTAGATTGAGATGTAAAAAGAAAATGTCAGTAAAATGTGGTATCATAACAGGTACCTTTATCTCTGTCTTTATCTCCAAACAGTTGCTACAGGAGCTCTTTATGCAGCCCATACAAAGTTTTTTCCGGGAAAGTTTCTGAAGGAAAAGATGATATCTGAGCTCATTCAGTAAGGATGAATTAAAATTAAGAGAAGGCAGAGAAGTAAGGGTTAGAGGAAAGGGTGTTTCAGGCTTAGAGGATTCAGTAGATGAGCAAAAGTAGTGCAATGTTGCTAGAAGACAAAGCTGAGGGGAGCGAGAGGTGGGAGTAAGGCTGGGGAGATTGTCAGGACCACAATAGAGAGAGCTTTTATGTCAGTTAAGGAGCACATATTTCATCCTTTTGGTGATGGGATGATGGATTCCCATCATGGACAGAAGGATTTTAAGAAAGAGAGTTCCCATAATCACATAGCATTTTAGAGCAATCACCTGGATGCCCAAGAAATGGAGAGATCTGACAGGTGGAACACAAGAACCTGGGAGAGGTCTAGGGGACTTACACCGGACCAGCCTAGTGTGAATGGAACAGACATAAAGCTGTCAGCATTTGGATACAGGAATTGTGTGAAGTGCCGAGAGTACAAATCTTTTCTGAGGATTTTCTGGAGCTGCTGTTTATGAACTGGAAAGGTGACCCTAATGGGAATGTCAAAACCCTATAGAGGTCTTGCTCCTCTATTTTCCCAGACTCCTGTTGGACTCAACATTTCCTTCCTTTGCCATGGGTCCTGGGATTCGGGAGGCTTCTTCTCCAGTAACTCTAGCATTTTGTTGGTTCTCGGGGAAACTTTTTCTCCAGCCTAGACGTGACATGGGTCTCACCCTTCCCAAACATCTTCTTTGCTTTCTACCCAAAAGGACAAATAATACCTTTTCTTTACAACACTTAACCATGGTTGTAATTAATTGATAATGCCAGCCCTCGTTGATTAATGTCTCCCCTTCAGCCAGTCGCTATTCTTTGTGGCAAACAACAGACACGAACTCTGTTCAACTGTAGCACTAAAAGGTACAGGAGACAGATTGATGAGATTGCAGAAAAACCAGGGAAAGGAAATTGGTAGGAAGCCGGAGGTCGAGCAGCTAAATGCTGAGCCAGATCACACCACACACCAGGGTTACTGTGTGCTTAGAACCTCACCACTGAGACTGCTGCTGCGCTGTGGATTCCAAACACTGCTGGGACAGCATTCTTGATGGATTTCTAATTGTTTCTGAGCCATTGTCATGTGCCTTCAAAGTTCACCTTCCTAGGAGAGAGCACGTCTGGCCCTGGCTGCTGAGAGATGAGAAAGGAAGGGCTATCTTTCATCAACTTCCACAGTTAAGCAAGGCCCTCCCTTCCCGCTCCAACTCTTTGGGGTTTCTTATCAAAAAAATTAAAAGGGTATTTAAATTCTGAATTTTGTATTTCCTTATCTTTATATTTTTATCTACACACACATGCATGTGCACGCGTGCACACACACACACACACACACACACATATTATACACCTGGCAGACAGGAAGTTCCATGAGGGTAGAGAGTGTTTCATTTTCATTCACTGTCACATCCTCAGTACCAGGTAGAGTTCATACCAGACAAGGGTAGAGTAAGTACTTAGCAAATATTTCTTGGATGAATGGGAAAATAAATGAATGGTGGTACCTTTTTAAAAAAGTATTTTATGTCTAATCACTATAGAATTTTAATAAATCTAAACTACTTAGTCCTAATCTACAGTTCGTAAGACATGAATAGACATTTTTTTCAAAGAAGACATCCAGATGGCCAACAGACACATGAAAAAATGCTCAACATCACTCAGCATCAGGGAAATACAAATCAAAACCACAATGAGATACCACCTCACACCTGTCAGAATGGCTAAAATTAACAATGCAGGAAACAATAGATGTTGGTGAGGATGAGGAGAGAGGGGAAGGAACCCTCTTGCACTGTCGGTGGGAATGTAAACTGGTGTGGCCACTCTGGAGAACAGTATGGAGGTTCCTCAAAAAATTAAAAATAGAACTACCCTATGAGAGAATAATTACAATTACTAGGTATTTACCCAAAGGATATAAAAATACGGATTTGAAGGAAAACATATACCCCTATGTCTATAGCAGCACTGTCAACGATAACCAAATTATGGAAAGAGCCCCAATGTCCATCAACTGATGCATGGATAAAGAAGAAGTACAATGGAATATTACTCAGCCATCAAAAAGAATGAACTCTTGCCATTTGCAACAAAGTAGATGGAGCTAAGTGAAATAAGCAGTCAGAGAAGGACAAATACCATATGATTTAACTCATACGTGGAATTTAATTTAACAGAGGCACATAGGGGAAGAAAAAAGAGAGAGAGAGGTAAACCATAAAACAGACTCTTAAATATAGAGAACAAACTGAGGGTCGCTGGAGGGGAGGTGGGTGGGGAAGGGGTAAATGGCTGATGGGTATTAAGGAGGGCACTTGTTGTGATGAGCATTGGGTGTTGTATGTAAGTGACGAATCACTAAATTCTACTCCTGAAACTAATATTACACTATACGTTAACTAGAATTTAAATAAGAACTTGAAACATTTTTTAAAAACGTGAACCTTGAGAAACAAAAACAAAAAAACAATCCAGTTAATAAAATCACAACTTTTGTCCAAATCCTTGGACAAAAAAAATCCAAAGAATATTTATTTTAAAGAAAAATAAATGTTTTAAAAGTTAAAAAAAAAATAAATAAACTACTTGGTCCAAATCTACAGTTCCTAACTCCCTTCTGAGACAGTACCTGGAACTGCTCCCCATCCTCTGCTTATTTCATGGGGTTTCCCAAGCCCGCCCCCCACCCCTACTTCGGAACCTTAGACTTTAGCAAAGGGACCATAGACCACGTAGTCTGTGCTTACCTTTTCCCTGGAAACTGATCAAAGCAAACTCATCAGCATTCTTAAAGGCAACTGAGCTATTTACCTTTCCTTGCTCTCCAGACTTGCTGAGACCCGGCTCTGGAGAGGGTGAGAGCCTCTGGCCAAGGGCGAAAGCCTGCAGCCCATTTCCCTCCAGAAGGCAGGGAAGATGAACAGCCCCCTGGGGCCTGTTTACATGTGAGTTGGCAATGGATAGGGTCCAAGTTTTGAGCTGCTTGCGATTTGAAGCAGTTGTTTTCTCTGAGCAACAGCAATATTGAAATTCTGGGAAAATACAACAAAGCTTGGACACGGATTATCTATTCTTTGACTTTCTGATTGCTTTAAAGTGTGTGCTAGTTCGGCAAAGCCAAATACCAACAATATGAAAGATAGCACTTTCAGGACATTGAAAACTGAAAAGTCGTAATAAAACCTTATCTAAGACTCAAAACGCTATTATTCAGCAGATGATATTGCAAGTTAGAAGATTTAATTAACATAAAGTGAGCAGTTTAATGCTATTAATCTGTCTTCAGAAATAACTCTCCTTCTGGAGGATTTCTTAATCTAAAAGATTTTGAAAACACGCATACACTTCAAAGATTCACCGACACCCTTGGATTTCTTGATGCCTATTATCTCTGAACAGGAGCTTGCTCCGTTTTATTACATAGGCTATATTTTAAAATTCCTCTAACTTCGGTTATTGGTGGTTGCTTGCTTTAACTGGGATTCATAACTCTCCCTGCTGAGAATAAAATTTGTTGTCAGAATAAAGCACATTTGACTCTTTCTGAGCTGCCAAAATGTGAAGTCTTGTGGTTAGGTATTTTGGAAAACTGGCAGGTTTTGTTTACATATTGTGGTCTTTCTCCAAATTTATCCCACATCCCACACCCCGCAGGTCTAGGACCCCTTCCAATGTAATTGCTGCGGCCCAAGTGCGAGGCGAAAGGGCTTCCGCAGTTACCAGGTCCTTCCATCTCTGAGTCAGACGCGGCCCGCGCCAGAAGAGCTTCCCTTGCCTTAAAAAAAAAAAAAAAAAATGCTGACCTACAGAAATACCTGAATCTAATTTGCTGTACAAATGGAAACCTTTTCTTCTCTAGATTGGATGCAGAGAATTTTTTTTTTCAATGTTTATAATTTAACAATTGCTTAGAGCCTTTCATCTGAAAGCAATTTACGCATGTTGGGCCCAATTATCCTAACATGCTTAAAGCTTACCAGTATTTTTCCTCTTTAACCTTGGTGCATTAGTCTCTTTGGATGGGGCCCTTATACCCATGGCAAACCTTAAACCTAATCATGGAAGTGCTTTATGGATTAAGATGCTAGAGGATCCTTCTTGCCAAGGAAAGAATGATATCTTGGAAAATGACCGTGTTTCTGCATGTGCTTCCTACAGAGGTGAAAAACTTTGGTTTCCAACTAAATTCAGCCATTTCATATAATATTCATCCAGAAGAGATGTTGAGTCATGAACCCACACTCATTTTCTGTTATCTTAATTTTGGAAGAAAGCAATGTGTCCCATCGGCAGCCAATGTGTTATCTTAATCTGGTGCAATCCAGCAGCCCAGGGCCACGCACTCTAGCCTTTTGTTAAGCTGTTTTATTCAGTCAATTCATTCCAGAAATATTTCTTGAGTCCTTACTCTGTGCCAGGTGCTATGCTAGATATGAAAAAGCAAGATACTTGTGTGTCCCAGAGTTAATGATTCTGAGATAATATACACACAACCAGTTCAGTTTAATACTGTGATAACCACTCTGATGGGAAAACTCAGCTCTAGAAAGGGCATCTGACCAAGGTGGAGGACATGAAGGAGGGCTTCCAAAAGGAGTGAGAGCTAAGATGAGACATGAACTTGCATTAGATTAAAATGAGGGAGGAAGGGTGTTCTAGGAGAGTAAGTGGTAGCATGTTTGAAAGCCCATCACTCTTGGGCTTGAGAAACTGGAAAACCTTCATTTAGCTGAAGGGTAGAGTTTAGGGTTTCATGCAGTAGAAGATGTTGCTGAGAGATAAGTAGAATCCAGTTCATTAGGACCTTGTAAACCCTAAGAAGGAGTTTGGACATTTTCCTAAAGGAAATGGGGAGCCATGAGAGGACTGGATACAGAGGAATGGCGGGGATTGACTGCACTTTTGTAATGAATGTTCCGCCCACAGTGTGTGGAATAGGTTGGACGGGGATTGAAGCGGGACCTTTGCTATCATAAAGAAGGATTTTGGTTGTTCTGAATTATAGTGGTGACCTTGGAGGTAAAGAGATGTTATTCAAATGAGAATCAGTTGGGTGAATCTGTGGCAGTGACTGAGAGGCGTGAGAGACTGGAATCAAGGATAAGGCTCAGGTTTTGCTTAGTCATTTCCCTGCTGTCACTAATATAACACCATTGGCCCGAAGTTCACGAATTCTCCTATGTAATTAATTTTGTGGAACTTGACTGCATGGGATCATCTTCATCCTCTGCACTCTTGAAAGTATTCAAAATATCAGACACCTGGATAGTCTTGCCTGGTTAATAAGCAAATTAACAGAAACCTAAAATACAACAGATAAACTATTTGAAATGATAAGGGGCATAAGCACTGAAAAATTCTATATAACTAATCCTGTGAATAGAGTCAACGTCATGTGCAAACATGAACTTTCAGCTAGTAAATGACAGAGCAGACAGAGGTCTGAAGCAAGGTGTTCAGTGTTTAGCATCCATGTTTGTGCCATCACTTTCAGATGGTCAAGCTGTGTCAGAGCCCTAGGGTCCCACAGAGGTGTCTTTGCGTCACCCCCACCCCTTCCGGCCCACACTCACACCCAAACCCAGCATCCCAGCATTTACTGTTTCCTACCATGGAGATCTACATAATATTGCATTTGACAAAAATCACAGGAGAAAGTTCAAAAGTCACTACTCTTTACAACTGTCTTTCTCAAGCTCAGAGAGTTCCTGGCTCTGGGAAGGTCACTGTATCTCCTGAGCTCCAGTTTCCTCAGCTGCAAAATGAGATCACAATTTTCTCTGCTATGTCACAGGCTCCTTGAGATCATCTGATGAGGTTATTTGTGTTACAGTGCATGTTAGAATCAACTTTACTGAGGTATAATTTTATGTCCAATAAACTGAATCCATTAAAGTGTACAATTTTACAAGTTTTGACAGGGCATGTACCTGTGAAACCATCGCCACAATCAAATTACAGAATCTTTTCATCACTCTAGAAGAATCTTTGTATTCCTTTGCAGTCCACCCCTCCTGCTCCTCCTCCTCCTGAACCCACCCCCACTGCCCCTACTCTGAAACCTCTCGTCTGCTTTCTGTCACTATAGATTAGTTTGTATTTTCTAGTATTTTATGTAAATGAAATTGCAAAGTGTGCACTATTTGCCTCTGGCTTCTTTCAAGTAGTGTGACAATTCTGAGATTCCTTCATTTGTTGTAACAGTGAATCATTTCTTTTATATGCTGAGTAGTATTCCATTGTACGGATCTGAATTTTATCTATTCGCTTGTTGATGGACATTTAGATTATTTCCTGGTTTGGGCTATTGTGAATATACCTGCCATGAATATCTGTGTACAAGTTATCATATAAACTTAAAGTACTATTTGAACTGTAAAACGGCATTTAATATAAACTTTCATGATCCAGATGTTAAAATAGTTCTGGCTTTTACAGGAAATTTCTGTCTCATGTAAGAGCAATTTTTGTTTATTGATTTCTTGGGACCGAACTTGGAGTGAACGCATAGAGCATTTCTCTGAATGCTGTCAATATTCAGCGTCGTTTCAAAAGAATTTGCAACATTTCTTATGATAGACATGTGAGAATAAAGTTTATTTGAAATATAAAATTGAAAGTGATATAAATTTTTAAGACATCATAGAGCGCATTGTAAAAAGTAGGTTTTGATGAATATATGCTCAAACGCCAGGCTGATACTCCTTTGACACAAGCACTGAAGTCCCTTTGGCTCCATGAGATCTGTGCCCATAAAATGAGAAAGGAAGATACGCAGCATTTGTGTTAATGACAAAAGAGTTATTGTTCAGATCAAAGGCATCTCACTGGGGCCTGGCCTGGGGAGTCACTATCAGCATCTTACTTGCTCTTGGACTATTGAACTTAAAGGAATATCTATTTGATCTGGCCTCATATTTTGGAATCTTCCCAAGTTATGTTGTTCCTAAGGAAGTAGATATAAACTAAAATATATAGTTATTGATTTTCTAAGGGTCAAATGAATCCAGTCCTCACCTCCTCCTTGAAGCTCTTCCAGATTGCCAAGAAATGTAATTTTATCCTCTCTCCTTCCCTTATGTGAAAACAATGCTTTCCTTGTTCAGGAATGTTATGTGAAACTCTCTAATATAAATTTTTATTTTCTATTCCAAACTTTCTGACTTTTGTCTTTTCTTTGTTAAAAAAGCAGAAGTCATTCCATATATTTCTGATAACCATTAACCGATCCAGGGCAGCAGTTCTGAAACTGTTTTCAAACCCCTGTACACGCTTAAAAATTACTGAGCACCCCAAAGCCCTTTTGATTATATGACATATCTTTCAATATTTAACCTATTAGGTCTTAAAGCTGAGAAAGGTATTTGTTTATTAATTCATTTAAAAATAAATCCATTACCTGTTCAAATCAATAATGTATTTCCAGGAAAATATTTTCTAAAGCAAAAATGCAGTGAGAAAATGTCGTGGTATTGTTTAACATTTTCAAAAAATCTGTTTAATGTATAGCTAATAGACAATGTCTCATACCTGCTTTTGCATTCAATCTGTAATATCGTGTCTCATGTGACCTCTGAGAAAATTCTCAACGTTAATGAGAGACGGAGAGTGAAAACATCAGAAAATGTCTTAGTAGAATTATGAAAATAGTTTTAAACCTGCAGATCCCCTGAAATATTTGGGAGATACCCCTTCCCTCCCCAGAGTTTCCTGTATGAACTCTGAAAATTGCTGTTCTTGTCACTGCTATGGTATAATGAATGTTTTACCAGCAAACATATTTGTTCAATGTAAATAAAGTTAATGGAAAGCAGCATGCTTGGATTTTTTTATTTATCAAGTCTTCATAATCAGTTATAACTAAATAGCTCATTTGTTGGTGTTTTTGTAATTGGTTCTGCTGTTAGCTAATCTGGGTGAGCGAGGCTCTCTAGATATGTAGATATACAAATATGCAGCAAGGTGAGAAAACCTCTCTGTGTAAACTCTCACAGAACTTAACGCTATGATAAGACTTGTAACTTTCACCCAGCAGGACAGGATAAAGTGGCAGACAGTTTTAAAAAAAAAGAAAAGAAAGAAAGAGAGAAAGAGAAAGGGAGGGAGGGAGGAACATTGTAATAATTTTTTTTTTTTTTTATTGTCTTAACTGGAAATACTGACTTAACTTTCTGGACTGCTGCTGGTGTTTTTTTTATCAATGTGATCTCATTGTCCAACACCATTCCTGGATCCTTAGTCTAAAATTTGTTGAATAAGATAGACTGAGGATATCCCACAGACTTACTGACTTGTTGGTGATGAATCTAACTATACGGTACGACATTAATACTTTATTGACAAAATTAGTTCCAAACTTAAGGTGACAAATATTAAAAATTGGGGTGCAGTGGCATCCAAGTACACATTGCTACTTGTCTTCCATCTTGGCTGGTGCTGAAGTGGGCATTGCTGCGATGGGGTGCCCTTGGGAGCAGGTGTTTTTTGTTTTGTTTTGTTTTTTAAGATTTATTTATTTATTTGAGAGAGAATGAGAGCACGGAGGGGAGGGGCAGAGGGAGAGGGAGAGAGAGGGTCTTAAGCAGACTCCTGGCTGAGCTTGATCCCACGACCCCCAGATCACGACCTGAGCCAAAACCAAGAGTCAACACCCAACCAACTGTGCCACCCAGGTGCCCCGGGAGCAGTTTTCAAGAGAAAAGTTTCAGAGCATAGCCAGAGTTCAATTTCAGCAAGATCTTCCAAATGCAGCAAACCAGACAAAAAGAGAACAGGATGAGCTGAAACAGGATTTCAGCAGTAAGAGAAATTTGGAAATGCCAAGTAGGAAAGAAATAGGAAAAAAGGGGAAGCCAGAAAAATAGATAAGGGAGTATAAGGAGGGGTGTGGCCTAGGCCAAGGTATGGTATATGAAGACAAGGAATAAAGAGAGAGTTTGATGTAGGTTAAGTTAAAGATTTACAAATCATCAATAATTTATCATGAGATGATGGCCATTTGAGACTTAATCAAGGCAGGGACACATGGCTTATACATAAAAGTATACTTTAATGGATGACTGATGTCAGGGAAAATTTGTCCTGACATTTGATGCCATTTATTACAAAACTACCCACTGGGTTCCTAGAGACTCAGCTGGTTCTTTAGATTTAGCATTCTTGAGTCCTTATTTCTTCTCTTCCTCCCTCCCTCCCTCCCTTCCTTCCTTCCTCCTTCCCTTCCTTTCTCTTTCTCTCTTTCTCCCTTTCTCTACCTTTCTCTCTCTACCTCCCTTCCACCCTCTTCCTCCCTCCCTCCCATTCTCTTTCTCGCTTTCTTTCTTTTCTTTTTTTTAAAACTGTCTGCCACTTTATCCTGTCCTGCTGGGTGCAAGTTTCAAGTCGGCCTTTAGATCTGCATCACCCATGGAATCTAGCCTCACATATGGTGTTTCCTAGAGCAAGTCCCTAGAGGGCTCCAGGCTTCTGTAGGTCTATTGTTAGCATAGTATAGTCCTGACTCTACAAAGTGCATCATAACTCATTGGGTCTTTTCCTGGGTGTGCACTTTCAAAGTAGAGTCATACGTGCATGGAATTTCCTGAATGACTCTCAAGGGCTTAGAATGACTGCAGCCAAATGTTGAGTTGGGAGAGTTTCCCAGAAAAATATGAGAATATCCATAGTACAAATGTTGCAAAGCACAAAATGCTTATTTTTATTAGTCACATATCATAGTTACTGATTCTCCCCCTGCCTCCTGGAATGAGATCTCAAACTGTAGTCTGAAACTAAGCTCACTCTGTTTTCCCCACATGTGTTCTTCTTTCTGCATTTCTACCTTCCAGCTAATTTTAGCACCAGACCCCTAGTCCTATAGATTAGCCGGTCTGATGCTCTCCATCCTTTCTCTTGTTTCCTCAGATACAGCGAGTTGCTACATCTGCTTCTCCTGCATTTGTTCTCTTCCTCCCAAGAGACATCCCTCATCATCTCCCATGTGGACTATTGCAATGCTATGAATCCCTGCTCAATTTCATTTCCACTGAGCAGCAAATACTTGTGCTGGAGCCAGGGTAATCTTCCAAAAACACATTTCAGATAATGCTGTGCTCGTATTTACAACATTGTCATAGCTTTGTGCTGTTGAAAGAAATACATTCCAACTCTACAGGCTGGCCTCTGGTTTCCTTGTACATCCAAACTTTTCTCTTGTTGCTGTCCTGTGTGAGAAGAGCCTGTCAAGCCAGTCTTATCCTTCTCTGAGCATACGTGACCTTTCATGCCCTCCTGTACTGTTTCTACTCATCCTTTTGCACTGTTCCTCCCTTTGGATCTTAGTTCCAGCCAGGCATTTGAGGCTCAATAAGTATTTGTTCAATGGTTGGATAAAGGAGTGAATGAACCTATCCTTTCTTCATCAATTATATATTTGTATATTGTATAAGATGGAGAACCACAAGCTAGGTGTTGACATAAGTAGTATGCATTGGATGACTGAACAATTTTGTCCAGGGATGGCTGACTGAAGGATCCCTGTGTATCTGAAGGGAAGAGAGATGTTTTTGAGCAACTCTCAAAAGGTGCACTCTCCCCACCCTGCTTGATCTCCATTTTCCCCTTCTTTCAAATTAGTAGTTCCAGCTAGACATATGGATGCTCAGCTAACCACTACATTTTCCAACCTCACTTGCAGCTAGATATGGCCATATGACTAAGTTCTGCCCAATAATTTGGGGATAGGATTAATGGGTGCCATTTTGGGGTATACCCTTAAAATAACTGGATGTGTGCTCCTTTAGACTCTTCTCCCTTTACAGATGCCTAGGAAATTGTGCAACTGGACTGCAATCTTAGGTCTATAAGTGGGGCCTCATAGAAGATGACAGAGATACCTACCAGCCTTAGAATATCCAATGAACCCTGGACTTTCACAGTCCTCTATAATTTGGGAGCTTTATATTACAGCACACTAGACTGTACCCTAATTAATATACTCTCTTTTTTCCTTAAATATAACCAATTTTGTTCAGGATGATTATGTGCTTAATTAAAATTCATTACCTCTTCCGAGCCCCTTGCAACAACTGGTGGCCGTAAGATCCGTTTTGGGCCGTGAGATATGATTGGAATATTTCTGGGAGGGGCTTCCAGCAAATATTATTTCCTGATAAAAAAGGATAGACTAGACTAGCATATGTCATTTTTTCCCCTTTGTCTTTCACCATTATTTTCCTGCCTGGGAACCATTTATGATGCTATTGTTGTAGCAAAATATTGTATTGAAAATTCATAGTCCTCATCTCACAATGCCTAAAATACTGTTAGGTTTTGTGTTTCCTACCTATGACATTCCAGGTTATCAATGTAATGAATGGGCACACATTAACTAAAACACTGATTCATAAATTTGAATTAGGCAAGGCTTTGCTCCTGAGAACCCTGGACTACCTTGGGGTTTCTAATTATTCAAGGAAAAGTAAAAACAAACAAACAAACTTGTAGGTGGATTTTTCTCACTTATGGATAAACTTATTCCCAAGTAGTTTAGTGGGGAAAAAAAAAGATTTGGGAAGTTGTATTAACCATTGGCTCAAGATGAGGCAGTAATATAATTGTAAATTGTAAATTTAGGCTACCTAAATAGAAATGCATTCTCCAAACCAAAGAAGACTGTATTTTTATTTATATTTTCTTCAGGTCAAGATATAAACCATCATTGAAAAGATTAGGTTATGTTAACAGTTTCCAAATTAATTTCAATTTTAATAATTCTTCCAAGATTATTAAGTATGAGTAAAACCAATAAGAACTTTATAAGAACTTTCCAGGGCAAAGCTGTTCCTTGTCACACTAGTGAAGAGAGGAAAATAAAAATTGTTCAGATATAAATCCTCTTTTGAGAAATCATAAAACATGACACTGATGAGAAACACTACTTACTTTCCTTCTCTCCCATCAGTAGCTTCTGATGGGTCTAATTTCAAAATATGTCCTGAAGTGGTCCACTGCTATCCACATCTTCATGTCTACTTCCTAAACCAAATGAGCATCATTGCTCATCAAGACATCCATAACCTCAATGGCCTCCCTCCTTCTATGCTCGAGCCCTATATTCTTTATGACCACAGCGCCAGAGTCATCATTTGTAAATGTAAGTCACATCATATCTGTATTAGTTGTGTTATATAATTTGTTATAACAAACCAAACCATCTCAATGGTTTAAGACAATAGAATTTTATTTCTTGCCTGTGTTCCTAATTGATGAGAAGCTTTCCTCCAGGCTAATTTCCTCCACGGACGTGCTTGGGGCATCAGAGTCATCTATTTTCAGCAAGAGAAGAAATAAGGAGGGTGGAGGAGTCACAGTGTTCTATTACATTGGCCTGGAAGTGACGCAGAGCATTTCTGTTCACATTCCCCTGGTAAGAACTGGTCATTGAGGCCCGCCCAGATGTCCCGAACGTGACACTCAAATCTTCTCTAGACAAGCATATGGTTGATGTTACAACTAGAAAACCTAATCTAATTATGGCTTATAAAACCTCACATGAATTCAATTCTACTTCTGCCTCCAACATCATTTTGTATTATACTTCCCTAAGCACAATAACCTCAATCCTCATTGATTTCTTTCTGTATCTTGAGCACAGGCTCTTTTCACCTCAGATCCCTGGTACTTGCTAATCCCTATGCATAGAGAGCTCCTCACCCATGTTTGCAAGGCTCTCTCTACATTGAGATCTCAGCTCAAATAGCACCTCCTTATGGAGGCCCTTCCTAATCATTTTATCTAAGTAGCCACTCACCTGATCACTTCCAATGATATGATCTTTACAGCATTTATCATAATATTTATTTTATTTATATACTTGTTTATTCTCCCTACTGTTTAAGCACTATGAATGCTAAAACCTTTTGTTTATTGTACTCCGCTGTATTTCCACAGCCTGGCACATAATAAATAGGTAATAAAATCTGCTGAATGAATAAGTAATACAATTAGTTATAGAATTATTTATTTATTTATGTTATAGGATATTTTAATTTTTCAATTCCTTAAAAGGAAATAATTTTTTTAAAGATTTTATTTATTTGAGAGGGAGAGAGAGCCAGAGAGAGAGCACAAACAGGGTGAGCATCAGAGGGAGAGGGAACTGACGTGGGGCTTGATTTCAGGACCTGAGGATCATGATCTGAGCTGAAGGCAGATGCTTAACCGACTGAGCCACCCAGGCACCCCAAAAAGGAAATAATTATTATGAGTTAACATAATTGGGAATTGTTTTCTGATTGATGGATCAAAACCTTTAAGGTTTATTCTATGATTTAATTAAAATATATTTAGAGTTCTCATATAAAAAGACATTCTAAGTACCATATGGGGCACACAGATAAGTAAATGCATCAGCAAACACATACTTATTTAGGTAAGAATTATGATGAATATAAGAGACACAAATGTTTGAGTAAGTCACTATAAGCCCATTGAAACTAAATGCTGTGCAGAATAAAAGGAAGAAGGACCATAAATGACTGAAGGAACATGGCAAAGTTCTGTGGAGGAGGTACTTTGGGATGGTTTTCAAGGAGAGTTAGAATTTTTTTTTTTTTTTACATTAATAGGATTCTATTCTCATCACCTTTGTTTTCTGTCACAGGTGACAAAGTTCAGAGAATTGTTCTAGTCATCGGCAATGCTGTGTATGATTAGACTCATCCTGAGTTTTGGGGGGGCTTTTCTGTTTTTCTTTTTTCTGAGAGAGCTCCAGTGTGAGTGGGGAGGGGGAGAAGTAAGGAGGAGCAGAGGGAGAGGGAGAGAAGAGTGTACCTCTGAAACAAATAATACATTATATGTTTAAAAAAAAAAAAAAAGGAAGAAGAAGATAGCAGGAGGGGAAGAACAAAGGGGGGGAAATCGGAGCGGGAGATGAACCATGAGAGATGACGGACTCTGAAAAACAAACTGAGGGTTCTAGAGGGGAGGGGGTGGGAGGATGGGTTAGCCTGGTGATGGGTATTAAAGAGGGCACGTTCTGCATGGAGAACTGGGTGTTATACGCAAATAATGAATCATGAAACACTACATCAAAAACAAATGATGTAATGTATGGTGATTAACATAACATAATAAAAAAAAAAACTAAAAAAAAAAAAAAAGAAGTGAGAATCTTAAGCAGACTCCATACCCAGCATGAAGCCCAGCCCATCATAGGGATCTATCTTACACCCTGAGATCCTGACCTGAGCCAAAATCAAGAGTCTGATGCTTAACTGACTGAGTCACCCAGGGGGCCCAAGACTCATCCTATTTATATGAAAATGTCAGCACACTGCTTGGAGAGAAAGCATTCATATATTTGATAAAACCTCTCAGACTGGCCAGTCACAATTAAAGTAAACACAACCCCACCTGGTATATCCTGGAGACTCAGGGCACCTCCCTGTGCCTTTTCCACTTGGTATTTCCACAGCTGTAAAATGGGCATGACTACAAATCGTGCTCTTTCCCACAGACGGCTTTTATGAAATATCATGAGAAAATATTTACAAAACATTTTGAATTTGTGGTTAAAATATTCCTGGAATATCTAAGTGAATATAAAATTTGGGGTTTAAAGATCAAAGAATAAAATCTGATAAATGACGTATTTCAGTTTTGGCATCTTTCATTCAGCTTTCACATTTCCTGGAATTACTCTCACATTCAGTTTTTCTTTTAACAACTATTTTTATGATTTTTTTTTTTCTTGAGAAATGATATTACTGGTCTCTTCAATGTTCTGTAAACTGTAATTTGTCTTCTGGTAAAATTCTTCAGTGGTGATTGGATTAGGTCCATATGAGTGTTTGACGTCAGCCATACTCTTTATCAGCGGTAGAGGAATGCAAGACAGAGAGAAGACTCCTTATCACCGTCTGAGCAGCCAGGCCTCCTGCCTGGGACCAACTGCATCGCTTTCCCCAGTCTTGATGCTGGTCAGAGCACTACCTCTGGTCTCAGCCTACCTCCAACCCCGAGCCCTGAAATCCTGCCTGAAATCTCTTTCCATTTCTTCTCACCTTCTCGTCTTGTCATCCCATATTCTAGCTCTGGCTATACCATCACTTTACTCAGCTCCTTGCAGTAAAAGCAAATATATGTCAATTTATGGTTTTTAATAGTTGACATGAAGAAAGATGAAATTAGAAAATGAATAGAAATGGTTAACAAATGCTTGGCAATCTTGGCCTCAGTATAATATTAACTAATAGATCTTAAAATTTAGAGGATCAGTGTATGGTTTCTTCCACCTAAATAACCATGAGGAAACTGTATGTGCACTAATAATCTAGGCAAAGTCATGTGTCTGTTCTTCCATTACCAAATGCTAGATAGGTTTTTAATCACTGTGCTAGCCTGGATGTTTAACAAAGAATCAGATTGGGTTTCTGTGCTCAAAAGAGAACATAGGCTAGTGAGGGGTAAAAGGCACATCACAATACATCAGTTTAGATGTATAAATGCGGCCAAGTGGTAGCCCGAACATTATGTTTCTGGACGGGTTAAGAAAAGATTCCCAGGTGAGGTGACATTTTGAAGTAGGTTTCATTAGGTGAATATGTTTGAGAGAGACTAGGAGGTCTGTGGGCATAGGGCAGCTCAGGTAGAGGATCATCAGAGGCATGGACTTTGAATGCACTTGCTGACTTTGGGGAACAGTTTTGAGCTGAAATGATTTTTGTCTTCAAGAAGACAGAAAGAGGAAAAATGTAATTGCATTCTGATTAGCTGTACCTACTCTGACTTATGGATCTTCTCTTTCTCTAGAGTGAAGCCTAGCATACAGTAGCTGTATTATATAATAACACATATTTGTATCCCATTTTATAGTTACTTAAGTGCTATGGAAAAATTGTTCTTGTCTGATCCTTACAGCAAGCCTGCGAGACAGAGATGATATTATGTCTCACAATCATTCAAAGCATGGCCTTTGGAGTCCAACAGGAGTGGCCTCAGATTCTCCTAAGTTGGGGGCATTACTTAATTTCTCTGAGACTCAGATTTTTTTTTTCGATTTGCCTCTCCCATGCCTGTGATATCACACTTCACTCGACTGATCAGATCTCCTCAGTACACCTGACATCCCACTTGACTGTAGGAAATCCAAAATAAAATTAAAAATAAAATCTCTATTTTAATTTTATTTTGTCATTTTAATAATTTCCAAACCTTGTAAAACTACTGTATTTTTGACAGTGTCCACTCTCCCTTGCAATCTGTCCAATGTTGCCCTTATTTTTAGATATTTTTTCCTACCCTTTTCCTGAGCAATCCTAACTCATTTTTCCTTTCCTCCTAATATCTCACCGTTACTTCCTTTAATTCTTATATTTTTATTTTGTGGTTTTGCTTCACAGTGGTAATTATACATTCAATTATTTTATTTACTTATTTTATTATTATTTTTTAAAGATTTTATTTATTCATGTGAGAGAGAGAGAGAAAGAGTACGACCAGGGGGAGGGGCTGAGGGAGAGCGACAAGCAGACTCCCCTCTGAGCAGGGACCCCTGTGAGGGGCTGGATCCCAGGACGCTGAGATCATAACTTGAACTGAAGTCAGACACTTAACTGACTGAGCCACCCAGGCGCCCCCAAATTATTATTATTTTTTTTAAATCAAAGTAAGTTTACATGTGTTTCATAGTATAGTTTTAAAAAATAACATTTACATACAATTTACTCTGTTGTAGGCACTATTCCAAGCATTTTATAAATATTAATCATTCAATCATTGTGATAACCCCACGTAGTAGGTATTACCTTGGACTCTGTTTTACAAACCGAGGAAGATGAGGCACTAAGATGTGAATGAACTTATTCTAGAGATTCATAAATAGGAAGTCTGCTTCCAGACTCCATCGTATTAATGCCTAAAGCTACGCTGCCTTCCAGGTGAGTGCTCTTTGTTATTTGTTTACTGTTTCTGTTTTCATTTTTTTTCTTGCAGTATCCCATTTTTGTTTTTCTTGTTGTACTCATCACTGAAAAGATGCATTTTTCTGGACCAAGGACTGCAGGAGTTTCAGACGTGGAGGAGTGGCCAGAGCCGAGTCACAGGCTGCGGCATTTTTGCACACTGGTTCACGTAGCTGCGGCTTCTCCCCAGTCAGTGGTATAGGCAGGTGCAACATAGCGCAAAGACCGTCTTGAACCCCGTGGTCACAAGACAAACTGCTTCCCTGTACATACGGCTGTTCTAGGAGTGATTCTTTATTTAGCTCTCCCCCTTCAGTGTCTCAAAATCAATTCGGGTCCAGGGTGGCTCCTTCTGCCAGTCGGTGCACCCAAATCCTGCGTCGCAAGCGAGGACCTAGATTTAACCACCGGAGCGCACTGCTCGTGTCTAAGAGTTGTCATTTTGCTCTTTCTGCTAGCTGCAGAAGCTGGCCCCCCGCCTGCTACTAGGGAATTCACTCCGAGGCATTTTCTCCCGGCTTCCTCCCACACAGCCCCTGCTCTGCCCTGCTCCGTCTCCACGGCTTTTGGCAGCCCTTACACCTATTTTGGGCTCTGGAGATTTGAGCTGTCTCTTACTTTTGCTGAAAATGGCGTTTGCATTTTTGTTTCCCATTCTCCTTGTTGCTTTTGGATGTTCTCCAGCAGGAAAAGGGGGATATGCTAACTGCATGGACCGCATTCAGACCACAAGTGCCCTCTTTACATTTTTATACTTCCATTTCTGCCTCAGTCAAAGACCCTTAAAGTTACTAGACCTCTGACAAGGATGGCTAATAAAATGATTATAAAGTTTTTCATGAATGAACTGTTATTACTGAGAGAATGGAAGAGAGTATGAACACTGCTGGCCTCATTTGATTAGGCTGACGCAGCCAGACTCTATTGAAATCACTTTTTACCCTATTCGCATTGATGAATGTTACTAGTATGCTGTTTACTTCCTCTACCGGATTACAAATGAATGCAATTAAAATTCTAAAGCAAAAAACCAAACCCTCTTGCCCTCATTTAATGCACACCTAAAGCATCTAGATTTTGTACACAGTATCTATTCATAATACACAACGATATAAAATAAAAACGCCATTCAGTTGAAAGCTTCTTTTGTGGTTATTACTGAATTATTGAAAGCAAAGTATGGTTCTCTTATGTCATTTTAATATAGTATGTAACAAAATGGAAAGTAGAAAAACAAAATGTTCCTGATTAATAATCAGCTAAACAAACATTCATCTTAAAGTCATTCTATCCATCCATTCTCAAGATATTCCAATAAATTGAGTTTTTAATTTTATATTTTTTGCTGTATGAATGCTTGGATTGAAAATCAGAAATCAGTGGTCATTTTCTCCTCCAAATTTTAAAACTATCCAGAGAGAAACACTGCTCAGAGCCATGTAATTTCAGAAACTCTCTTGAAGCATTCAAATTGCGAAGGGGGAGAAAGAAAAATGTGTGCACTTCATTGTTCTTTTGACTTTTGGACTTGGAGACTCTTTTCTAATTTCCAGGTAAAAATACTATCCATGTCTGTGTATGGACGTTATTTAAAACTTTACATAAATTCCTCTCCATGCTTCATCCCATTTGATTTATATAGGTAGGCTCTAATATTCCATTTCCCTTTTCATTAAGTAGTGACTTCAGAAACTAAAAGAATTTGTAGCAGGAAAGAGCTAATTTTAACGATGCTAAATGAAATTGATATTTAAGTTGAAACATGGCCTTCTTCACCTCTCAATTCCCCATAATTCCTCTTATGCCTTAATTATGGTTTGTCAGGCCTATAATTTGGCTATAATTTGCTTCTCTGAAAAAAGTTTAAGAAATGAATCATTTGTTTTTAATCCTTATTAGTGAGATATTTTTTTTCCTCTCAATTTTCTCACCTTCTAATTTTCAATACAAATGATGAATCATGAAGTCACTGGGATTTTCCTAAGCATGTTTGGCA